>NC_134354.1:465458715-465830590 GCF_048569485.1 Anomaloglossus baeobatrachus
AAAACCATATAATGATGGATTTGTGTCAACCATATAATTGCTGCCAATCAAATAATGATCTTGTAGGGCAAAACCATATAAAGATGGATTAATAACAATCTTATAATTGCTACTAATCCATTAATCAGCTTGTAGGGCAAAACCATTTGAAGATGTTGCAAAGCGGACTCTGCAAAGAATCTGTATGGTTATCTTTTAGTTGTTTATACAGATTTTGACTTAAGCGGGCTTTACACGCTGCGACATCGCTAATGCGGAGTCGTATGGGTCACGGAATTTGTGACGCACATCCGGCCGCATTAGCGATGCCGTTGCGTGTGACACCGATAAGCGATTTTGCATCGTTGCAAAAACGTGCAAAATCTCTAATCGGCGACACGGGGGTCCATTCTCAAAAATCGTTACTGCAGCAGTAACGAAGTTGTTCCTCGTTCCTGCGGCAGCACACATCGCTGCGTGTGACGCCGGAGGAACGAGGAAGCTCCCCTTACCTGCCTCCCGGCCACTATGCGGAAGGAAGGAGGTGGGCGGGATGTTACGTCCCGCTCATCTCCGCCCCTCCGCTGCTATTGGGCGGCGGTTCAGTGACGCTTCAGTGACGTCGCTGTGACGCCGCACGGACCGCCCCCTTAGAAAGGAGGCGGTTCGCCCGTCACAGCGACGTCGCCGGACAGGTAAGTATGTGTGACGGCTGTTGTGCGACACGGGCAGCGATTTGCCCGTGTCGCGCAACAGATGGGGGCGGGTACCCACACTAGCGATATCGGGACCGATATCGCAGTGTGTAAAGTTGCCTTTAGATTTAGAACAGATTGCTCAGCAAAAAATACAGAACACATGCATGGTGAAATCGTATCCATCAGAATTCAGGTATTGTTTGCAGTAGCTGTTATTCTGCACATGGAGCTAGAGAACAAGGCTGTCTATGCTGATGACCTGACAAGCATAGAATTTCAGTTTCTACTCATTTCTGCTTGTAAAAGCACAAATTTCAATAGTAAGTACAGGTCTGTAGCAGTCTTGTCTTATTTATTTGTCATCACTGAAATGCAGATGGCTGTCAGTGGGATCCACAATTTTATTAAATACAAATACACAAATATTATGTTATAGAAAAGAATAATGTACATTTCTCTAAAATCTGCACTGTGATATAATAGGTAAGAAGCCTATATTTGGGTGTCAATCTTGCATTAATATTGAATATCATTTGAACATCATATGCATTAAAGGAGTTGATGATTATTAGACAACCTCTGCTTAAGCTAATCAGGACCACGATTAAAGTACAGTGAATATTCACCTCCCACAGCAGCCTTCTTCCTGGAATGTAGGAGCTGCTGTTCCCAAAGGGTGACATGGTATTGTTGTGTCAAATGCCGCTGCAGCCATTGATTGGCCACTCTTTCTCTTCTGCCTTTATGACAACCTTAATTTAAAAAACAGAGGACGCTGTGTAAAGTGTAAGGAAGACAACAATACAATGATTTGGAAAAATCTTTTATTCATATTTTATTCACAATAATGTAGAACACAGTTCAGAAGTTGAAACTTAGCCATTTTTCCATTTAATTTGAAAAACAATTAACTCTGTTATGTTTTCAATGTTCTTTCTTGAATAAAATATATATATTTTATTTTTCACAGTATCCCAACTTGTCCAGTTTATTCTGTCATTGTCTCAATATAAACTTTCCCACTTCCATTCTTTTAGGGTTTTTCATAATTGGTGTTGTATTTCCATATAGCCAAGGTCCGTTCTGAAAAAATGTTTATGAGCTGCTTGCAGCCAGGGGCTGCAAATGAGGACAATCTGTGCTACCATTTGTGGAATTTTCTGGAAATGCACTGAGCCCAGTGAAAGTCAAAGCCCGAAAAGAGGAACTCAGTAGAGGAACCCGAAGACCAAATACAGTTAGCATAGGAACTCGAGGACCGAATGTCGTCACAAGATTGACCCGAAGAACAAATACCATTGCCAGAGAAACCCAAAGACCGAATACAGTTGCCAGAGGAACCCAGAGACCAAATACCATCACCAGAGGAACCCGAAGACTGAATACTGTCACCAGAATGACAAGAAGAACAAATAACATTGCCAGAGCAACTCAAAGACCGAATACAGTTGCCAGAGGAACTCAGAGACCCAATACCATTGCCAGAGGAACCCGAAGACTGAACATCTTTGCCAGAGGAACCCAAAGACCAAATACCACCAACAGAGGAACCATAAGACTGAATACCATCGCCTGAGGAACCCGAAGACCAAACACTGAATATCATCATCACAAAAGGACCAGACTAAGTGATCAAAGACAATAGATTGGATATTGAGAACCAGAGAGGGAGAAAAGAACATTTGTTAGGCCGGTTTCAGATGTCCGTGTTTAATCAGGTACCAGTCACACACATGGTTATGGTCACATGTGTGTCATACATGTGTCACACGTGTGGCATATGTGTGACATCCGTGAATGCATACGTGTGACAGGTACCAGAGAAAATACGTGTCTGTGAAATAAAAATATTTTCCATATTTACCTGTTCTCTTTGACTCTGCTGCCTCCCGCTCCCGACCCCGCTCATGATATTCATCGATTATTCACCGCGCTCAGGACCTTGAAGCTGGAGCATCGCGGGGACAGCGCCGGGCACAGCACCGTCGAGGACAGCACTGTGGAGATAGGTGAGTATTCTGCAAGCACAGTGACATCCAGGAGGTCATTGGAGTTCCCAATGAACTCTGATGACATCCTGATGACCCCCACGACACTCGCGCTACAGCTTCACGGGTTCATCAGAGTTCGTTGGGAACTGTGATGAGACCCCGCGATGTTCCGGCTTCCAGGTTCTCACTACACACACACACACCCACGTATACATTGAGCACATATACACATATATGTATACACACATAGCAGACACACATAGATACACTGAGCACATACACACACATAGCACACATACATGTATACACTGAACACACACATACACACACACACACACACACTTTGCTGTATACTTACCCAGCGATGCGGTCCCCGGCACTGAAGTCTCCAGCGCTGCTCCTGCTTCCAGCTCCACAGGGCACTGAATATTCAGTGAGTATAATGAGCGGCAATAAGAAGCGGGAGACAGCAGAGCTGGAGAGAGGTAAATATAGAAAATCTTTTTATTAAAAAGACCCGTGTTTTCTCCGGTACGTGTCACACTGATCTCACACGGATCACATCAGTGTGCGATCTGTGTGACAACTGTTCTATAGGAGAAAAAACGGACATACCTGCATGTGTGCGTGCGGGGTCATGAGAGGTCACATGATCCGTGTGAGAACATGGATGTGTGATTAACAGCAAATAATAACATGGGTACGTGTGGCATCCATTTTAAAAACGGATGTCACACGTACCAGAAACACGGACGTCTGAAACCAGCCTTACAGTGCAGCATCCAATTGAGCTGTTCTGTTGCCTCCCATCTTCAACAATAGCAGTTGCACTAAGGTAAAGGGAAGGAGAAAAACAAGAATGTAGATGGTGAATATTGGAATGTGAATACGCATTACTGCTAAACAAACATGAAAAAAAATTGAAAATATTTTTGGGATAAATATGAATTACTTAGCAAATAAAGGTGGCCAAATGTACATGCACAGACCACCAGAGTTTATGCTGCTTATAACTCTCCTAGATTTCCAATACAGAACTCAACACTGTAGAATGTAATTGTACAGCAATGGCCCCTGTACTGGTGTGGAAACTATAGATACGTGCCCACGATCAGGATTAGTAGCATATTGGACACAGCATATGTGATGCCCTGGACCCCAGGGGTCACAGGTAATTACATCAGCCACATACACACACACCCCCGCCCCCTGTGAGGTCACACACATGTCACCCGAAAGGGAGACCTGATGCCTCCCCCAGGGCAAGTAGAGCACACCAGGTGGGCGGAGTCAGGTGGAAAGACATGCCCACCGAGGAGACTACTGTCCTGGGGGAGGAAGTTCAAGGAGATGAGTTTGGAGAGTTACAGTGACAGGAGGCGAAAAAGGAGAGAAACTGTCAGGGACCCGGGTAGGAGCCTGGGCCCCTTAGAGAACGTCAGGTAGGCAGGCGGTGGTGGCCGTCTGCAGGAGTACCGGTACCTCAACCGGCGGAACCGTACGGACCGGGCCTGGGTTGTGGCCCGCCGGTCCCGAACCGGGGAGTCAAACGTGTACCGAAGCACCAAAAAGAAGGGTACTCAGACCCCGTCCTAGCTTAGAAGCCACTGAGTATAGGCGAATTGAATGATTGCTGGCTGGACCTCACGGGTTCATCCACAACCAAAGTCCCGAAAGAAGGCAAAAGCCCACCGAGACCGGGTCAGCGCCACCGCCATGGGCCAAACACCCGACGGGCCAACACCTGCGGGCAACCGAGAGCTCCTCTGGCAGATCAACGCCGGGGAGTGGGCTACCGCTGCTCAGGCAGGGGGAGCCGAAACACAAACATCTAGAGGTGCACAGGAAAACGGGCCACCATCAACCCTGCAGGGGGACATCAGCAGCCGGCCGCGGGAACCGACCAGACCCGAAGTTTGATTTACCAGTGACTCAGTGTGAATTAATCGTGAGTACACCAGTGCCATCCAGGCACGACACACTACACCGCGGCACGGCGCCCTGCACCCCGTCAACAACAACAACCAACCCTTACAGTAACCCCAGTCCCCCACCGGGCCCCGGGACACACCGCCCCTACCCACGGAGGGGCTAATATTTCAGCTGTGGCCACAACACTGATCCCGGATGAGCCTGCCATTACTTCAGCCGCAGCGGTGGTGCTTCTCCCGTCACCACGACCCGTGGGTGGCGTCATGACCCGTTACACGACCGACCACCATCCTCCCACCGCCTACCCCTTAACAAGAGCGACGTGGCCCCCGGTCCGGAGGCGCTCGTGCCACCGACAAACCCGAGCCCGGACCTCGAGCGGCTCGGCCCAAGCAAGTAGAGGAAGTGGCCGGGCCGCTCTCAGGGCGGTACACGTACAATCTTTCTGGCGTCACGAACAGGATTCGGACAGTCCACTTACCTGTGGAAAGTGCGCCTTAGAAGTTTCCGTCAGCGGCGTCCTGCCGAAAATGTTGAAGTCCAGCAATCTTGGCGCGAAAGTTTCCTGCTCGAGTCGTCTTCCCCGAGCAGTGAAGGTGCGAAAAGAGAAGCCCCTGAAGGAGGAGTGCTAAGAGAAAACCAAGGGGGAGGCGGGTGAGAAGGCTGCCCGATGTAACTGAGAAGATAAAAGGGCAGGGACTCCAGGACCCTGCATCCGTTCCATTCCTGGATCCAGACTGTACAGCATGGTGACTCCCATCCAGCGTCCCGATACCCCGGTGCCCGCGCAGGGAACGGCGGCGTGGGTGAAGGCCCGGACGGAGGAGATGAGTCGCCGCCTCCAGCACCAGGTGAGCTTCCTGGTGGAGCACTGGGCAGTGGAGATGGGGGAGATAGTGGCTGCCGTGCGGGCCCATGAAAGAATGATGGTGTTGGCGGGGTGGGAAGGCGACCCACGTCCCTGTGCCCTTGAGGGGTCGGCCATCGCGGCTGAGGGGCTCGGTCTGCTGCTGCCCGCCATACCGCCTCCTCCATTGCCCGCGGCGGTTGTCGCTGCTCCTCCACCCGTATCCCCACCCCTGACATCAGTGTCGGAGCCCGTCCCGGGCGCTCCTGGGAAGCTGCTTGGGGAGGCTGGCTCGGACCTCTTATGGAACCCGGCCGCGCTGTGCCTGTTGCCGGAGGGGACCCGTTGCTGGCCAGTACCCACCCATGAAATGAGGCCAGATGCCCCAGAAGTTACCGTGCCCCAGAGTGCCCAGGCTCCATCAACCCACCCGGCCAAGAAGGCCCAGAAGGCCAGGCAAGCCGCTCCAGGGTCGCGGGCCTCATCTGAGGCTCCGCGGGGAGGCAGCTACAAGGCAGCAAAGCCGGCCGCGACACAGCGGTGTTCCCCTTGGAGAGTGCCGATCGTGGTTGGCACTGGGGAGCGCCGGCTGGGCCAGACCCTCATCGCAGTAGGCCCTGGGCGTGCAGGAGCCCCGTACTGGGAGCGACAGCCCAGCCAACTGAGCCAGGAGATAGTGGCCAGGGAAAAGAGAAGAGAGGAGGTGCTTGCCCGTATTATCGAGGGGAAGGAGCACCTGAGGAGCGCTGGGTATTGGGTGCGGGGCCCAACCTACCAGGGCCTTGTCCGGCGATTCAACAAAGACAAGGGCTGGGGATTCATATACGACCCCGAACTGGATGGAGAAGTCTTCTTTTCCCGGCGGGATGTGAATGCCCATCTCCCGTTCGGGCATCCAGACCGTGACCTCCTGCCCGGCGATCTGGCGCACTACACCCGGCACCGAGGGGAGAGGGGCTGGTTTGCCCTGGATGTCCGGAGTGGCAGACAGCCCCCTCCTCCACTGTACAGCCCCGATGTGGAGGTGGAAGAAGAGTTCCCTGTTACTGATTAAGCCTGATTAGATAAAAAGGACCCGTCCCCGTTGGGACATGTGTTTGGAAACCCCCTTTTACCCTGTTGCGTGAGTGACTGCTCATGGACAAGGCCGTGGACTTGCCGGCCACCCAAAAACTTTTGGGCTTGTAAATATTGCCCTATCTGCCCCCTTTAACATGCCTTCCTGTTCCGTTAGAATCTGAAGAGGCAGATTGGAGGAAGGACCCGCAGCAGAGCAGGCTGGGGTCTGGTCACCACTGGGACCGGTGACCATCCTTCGGGGAGCCCTTGACAACTACTGGGTGCGCCACACCGTACCCATTCCCGCCTGGGTGATCTGCCAAGTTCCTGTTTCCGGACTGGGGAAAAGGGGTGCTGCCCATTTCTTAGGGGCAGCATCAAGGCTAGGTTGTTTGGATGGGAAAGGCGGAAGGACATAAACCCGTTCTGTTTAATAAAGTTTGAAACGTTAGAGCAAAATGCCTCCCGTTATGGGAAGACCTTCAGTAACCATAGTTTGTACAAATGTTATTATAATTGTAAGTGTTTTCCCGTTTTTCCCGTTTTACAGTTGAAAAATAAAAATAAACCGGAGTTGGTCGGGCAGCCCACGGATGGTCTGCATTAAACCAAGGGGGTATGTGATGCACTGGACCCCAGGGGTCACAGGTAATAACACCTACCACATATACACATGCCCCCCAGGTGTGAGGTCACACACACGTCACCCGAAAGGGAGACCTGATGCCTCCCTCAGGGCCAGTAGGGCACACCAGGTGGGTGGAGTCAGGCAGAAAGACACGCCCACCAAGGAGACTACTGTCCTGAGGCAGGAAGTTCAAGAGATTAGTTTGTACAGTGACAGTGAGTGGTAGTGGAGCAGCTGTCAGAGACCCGGGTTGGAGCCTGGGCCCCTTGGAAAACGTCAGGCAGGCAGACGGTGGTGGCCGTCTGCAGGGGTATGGTACAGCAACCGGCAGAACCGTACGGACCGGGCCTGGGTTGGAGCCCGCCGGTCTTGAACTGGGGAGTCAACCGTGTACCGAAGCACCAGAAACCGGGTACTCAGACCCTGTCCTAGCTTAGAAGCCACTGAGTATAGGCAAATTGACTGATTGCTGGCTGGACCTCACGGGTTCATCCACACCCAAAGTCCCGAAAGAAGGCAAAAGCCCACCGAGACCGGGTGAGCGCCACCGCCAAGGGCCAAACACCCGACGGGCCAGCACCTGCGGGCAACCGAGGGCTCCTCCGGCAGCTCAACGCCGGGGAGTGGGCTACCACTGCCTAGGCAGGGAAGCCGAACCACAACTACCAGAGGTGCACGGGAAAGGGGCCACCATCAACCTCACAGGGGACATCAGCAGCCGGCCGCGGGAACCGACCACATCCGAACTTTGGTTTACCAGTGACTCTGAGTGTGAATTATTCGTGAGTACACCAGTGCCATCTGGGCATGACACTACACCGCGGCACGGCACCCTGCACCCCGACAACAACATCAGCACTTGCAGTCCCCCAAGCCGGGCCCTGGGACACACCGCCCCTACCCACGGAGGGGGTTACCATCTCGGCTGCGGCCGCAACACCGATCCCGGACGAGCTCGCCATCGCCTCATCAGTGGTGCATCCCGTCATCACGACCCGTGGGTGGGGTCACGACCCGTGAGACGACAGTGCGGCCCTCCCCGGCTGCGCGCCCCATCCCACTACCACCACCCCACTACCTCTCCCCTCTAACAGAGCAACGTGGCCCCCGGTCCGGAGGCACTTGTGCCACCGACAACCAGAGCCCGGACCTCGAGCGGCTCGGCCCGAGCAAGCGGAAGAAGCGGCCGGGCCCCTCTCAGGGCGGTACACATGCACATGCACAGTGTTGTGTCGGTGCATTACCTTCAGGGGCTCCAAGTGGAGGGACAGTTCGGTCTGGTCCAGGTAGGGAACCTTCTCTTTAGGATTTTCGTGACACCACTCTCGGTATTGCGGTCAGGGGACCACCACTGCAGGTTAAGGGACGCCTGGGGTTGTTGGTAGATGCAGTTAGATGGTGTGGCCCCCCGAGAGTAGGGCTGGCCCCAGGGCCCGTTTTGAGTGGGTGGAACCACAAGGCGAAGAATGACTCAAACACAGTCCAGGCAGTCTTTCAAGGTTTTTACTCACAGTTGATGGCAGGGTGAGTAACCCGGGCATAGCTGGGATGAACCAGGCTGGAACCAGGTATCCTTCCGGCTGGCTGATGAGGGTGACTACCAACTCGCCTTCCTATCCCTGTGTGTTTTGGGGTGACCCCTACTTGAAGCCCTGCTGAGGTCGCCCAGGGAAGTTGCTGATGCCTCTCTCCCCTTCTTTTGGCCCGTTTGCTTGTAGCCTGGACCAGGTCACTCCAGCTGCTTGCCTCCTGTGAACTATGGGCCGTCTCTTTGCTACGTGGCTGCGGACTCTGTGTGTGGTGGTGAGGGCGTGAAGTACCCCCACCTGCAGGTTGAGCAGGACAACTGAATAGTCCCCTACTCTGAGAACCTGCACTCGTACGGGTCTGGTACCACCCTGGCAGTCCCTTTACACTGCCACCCCTTTGCTCTCTATAGCCTTGGGTGGATTTCGGGGGGCACTACCAGGTGACCCATCTCCCCCGTTGGTAGTCACTGCACGGATGCTGTCAGTGTTGTGTCAGCTTCCAGGGTCTACTCCACACGTCTGCTCTCCCTGAGCTGCACTCCAGACTGGCTCACTACTCCCTCACCACTGTGCCTGCCTACACCACCTAGCAACCAGGCTCTCTACCACACCCCTTGAGTAGACATGCAGGCCACGCCCCCTCCTGGATTCCCCAGGGGTCCCTATCAAAGGCAGATTTGTGAGACCTGATTACTATGTGCCTGTGTAGTCCCACCTCGGTCAGCCTTCTGGTTTACCTGTGTTGCACTGCCCCTCACATGGGTGCAGTACTCAGTGGTGCCTGACCAGGTCACAGGCACCACATTCCCCCTTATTTATCACCAGCACGTCCTCGGGCTGCAAGACAACATTTAAAAATGCATAACAACGGTAAAACATTTAAAACATTATAAAACCACCAGATACCATACATCACCACCCTCCACCCACAAGTCCGTTAACCCACCCAAAACCCTCTCAAGAGGCAGGTCACCGGTCCTTTTACCAACCAGGTCTGGGTCATCCGCTTCCTCAGACCTTTCCTCCAATCTCCCGTCGAGCCGCGCCTTCAGCCACTTCTGGCAGGATGTAGAGGTGGCTTTCTTGGTCTGGTGTAGAGATGAGCGAACCGGTCCCGGTTCGGCTCGAGGTCGGTTCGCCGAACGGAGGTCCCGTTCGAGTTTGGCTCGTCGAACGTTCGACGAACCGAACTCGAACTGCATAGGAAACAATGGCAGGCAATCACAAACACATAAAAACACCTAGAAAACACCCTCAAAGGTGTCCAAAAGGTGACAAACAACTCACAACACAACACAAACACATGGGAAAGTGACAAGGACATATACTCATGTGAAAACAAAACAGCTGGACAAGGAAAAAGAGGAGGACACACAGATATATGAGTATATGCAAGGAAACATCGATTCCATTATTGTGCAACTTGAGCCCTGCTCATTTTAGGCTTCCTATCTGGATAAATTGCCTGAGCTCGCCACGTACGCCTTGGGGATCTTGTCATGTCCTGCAGCCAGCGTTCTCTCGGAACCTGTCTTCAGTGCTGCTGGGGGTCTGCTGGCAGATAAGCACACGCGTCTGTCCACTGACAATGTGGACATGGCTCTCAGAGGACTTTTCTTCCCCTGGGTCAGCCAGGGGAGGCGAAAGGCACACGTATTTTTGAGAGTGCTTCATGCAAAGCATCTTTTTCATCTTGAAAATGGGGGTCAACTGATGCCAGTCAAGTGGGGTGTGTGTGGCCCAATTAGTGGAAACGAGGGAGACTGTGGTTGGAGTCCCCTCGCTGTGTTTCTAAAAGAACCAATATGAACAAGTCATGGCTCTCAGAGGACTTTTCTTCCCCTGGGTCAGCCAGGGGACGGCAAAGGCACGCGTATTTTTGAGAGTGCTTCATGCAAAGCATCTTTTTCATCTTGAAAATGGGGGTCAACTGATGCCAGTCAAGTGGGGTGTGTGTGGCCCAATTAGTGGAAACGAGAGAGACTGTGGTTGGAGTCCCCTCGCTGTGTTTCTAAAAGAACCAAGATGAACAAGTCATGGCTCTCAGAGGACTTTTCTTCCCCTGGGTCAGCCAGGGGACGGGAAAGGCACGCGTATTTTTGAGAGTGCTTCATGCAAAGCATCTTTTTCATCTTGAAAATGGGGGTCAACTGATGCCAGTCAAGTGGGGTGTGTGTGGCCCAATTAGTGGAAACGAGGGAGACTGTGGTTGGAGTCCCCTCGCTGTGTTTCTAAAAGAACCAAGATGAACAAGTCATGGCTCTCAGAGGACTTTTCTTCCCCTGGGTCAGCCAGGGGACGGCAAAGGCACACGTATTTTTGAGAGTGCTTCATGCAAAGCATCTTTTTCATCTTGAAAATGGGGGTCAACTGATGCCAGTCAAGTGGGGTGTGTGTGGCCCAATTAGTGGAAACGAGGGAGACTGTGGTTGGAGTCCCCTCGCTGTGTTTCTAAAAGAACCAAGATGAACAAGTCATGGCTCTCAGAGGACTTTTCTTCCCCTGGGTCAGCCAGGGGACGGGAAAGGCACGCGTATTTTTGAGAGTGCTTCATGCAAAGCATCTTTTTCATCTTGAAAATGGGGGTCAACTGATGCCAGTCAAGTGGGGTGTGTGTGGCCCAATTAGTGGAAACGAGGGAGACTGTGGTTGGAGTCCCCTCGCTGTGTTTCTAAAAGAACCAAGATGAACAAGTCATGGCTCTCAGAGGACTTTTCTTCCCCTGGGTCAGCCAAAGGACGGGAAAGGCACGCGTATTTTTGAGAGTGCTTCATGCAAACCATTTTTTTCATCTTGAAAATGGGGGTCAACTGATGCCAGTCAAGTGGGGTGTGTGTGGCCCAATTAGTGGAAACGAGGGAGACTGTGGTTGGAGTCCCCTCGCTGTGTTTCTAAAAGAACCAAGATGAACAAGTCATGGCTCTCAGAGGACTTTTCTTCCCCTGGGTCAGCCAGGGGACGGCAAAGGCACGCGTATTTTTGAGAGTGCTTCATGCAAAGCATCTTTTTCATCTTGAAAATGGGGGTCAACTGATGCCAGTCAAGTGGGGTGTGTGTGGCCCAATTATTGGAAACGAGGGAGACTGTGGTTGGAGTCCCCTCGCTGTGTTTCTAAAAGAACCAAGATGAACAAGTCATGGCTCTCAGAGGACTTTTCTTCCCCTGGGTCAGCCAGGGGACGGGAAAGGCACGCGTATTTTTGAGAGTGCTTCATGCAAAGCATCTTTTTCATCTTGAAAATGGGGGTCAACTGATGCCAGTCAAGTGGGGTGTGTGTGGCCCAATTAGTGGAAACGAGGGAGACTGTGGTTGGAGTCCCCTCGCTGTGTTTCTAAAAGAACCAAGATGAACAAGTCATGGCTCTCAGAGGACTTTTCTTCCCCTGGGTCAGCCAGGGGACGGGAAAGGCACGCGTATTTTTGAGAGTGCTTCATGCAAAGCATCTTTTTCATCTTGAAAATGGGGGTCAACTGATGCCAGTCAAGTGGGGTGTGTGTGGCCCAATTAGTGGAAACGAGGGAGACTGTGGTTGGAGTCCCCTCGCTGTGTTTCTAAAAGAACCAAGGTGAACAAGTCATGGCTCTCAGAGGACTTTTCTTCCCCTGGGTCAGCCAGGGGACGGCAAAGGCACACGTATTTTTGAGAGTGCTTCATGCAAAGCATCTTTTTCATCTTGAAAATGGGGGTCAACTGATGCCAGTCAAGTGGGGTGTGTGTGGCCCAATTAGTGGAAACGAGGGAGACTGTGGTTGGAGTCCCCTCGCTGTGTTTCTAAAAGAACCAAGATGAACAAGTCATGGCTCTCAGAGGACTTTTCTTCCCCTGGGTCAGCCAGGGGACGGGAAAGGCACGCGTATTTTTGAGAGTGCTTCATGCAAAGCATCTTTTTCATCTTGAAAATGGGGGTCAACTGATGCCAGTCAAGTGGGGTGTGTGTGGCCCAATTAGTGGAAACGAGGGAGACTGTGGTTGGAGTCCCCTCGCTGTGTTTCTAAAAGAACCAAGATGAACAAGTCATGGCTCTTAGAGGACTTTTCTTCCCCTGGGTCAGCCAGGGGACGGCAAAGGCACACGTATTTTTGAGAGTGCTTCATGCAAAGCATCTTTTTCATCTTGAAAATGGGGGTCAACTGATGCCAGTCAAGTGGGGTGTGTGTGGCCCAATTAGTGGAAACGAGGGAGACTGTGGTTGGAGTCCCCTCGCTGTGTTTCTAAAAGAACCAAGATGAACAAGTCATGGCTCTCAGAGGACTTTTCTTCCCCTGGGTCAGCCAGGGGACGGGAAAGGCACGCGTATTTTTGAGAGTGCTTCATGCAAAGCATCTTTTTCATCTTGAAAATGGGGGTCAACTGATGCCAGTCAAGTGGGGTGTGTGTGGCCCAATTAGTGGAAACGAGGGAGACTGTGGTTGGAGTCCCCTCGCTGTGTTTCTAAAAGAACCAAGATGAACAAGTCATGGCTCTCAGAGGACTTTTCTTCCCCTGGGTCAGCCAAAGGACGGGAAAGGCACGCGTATTTTTGAGAGTGCTTCATGCAAACCATTTTTTTCATCTTGAAAATGGGGGTCAACTGATGCCAGTCAAGTGGGGTGTGTGTGGCCCAATTAGTGGAAACGAGGGAGACTGTGGTTGGAGTCCCCTCGCTGTGTTTCTAAAAGAACCAAGATGAACAAGTCATGGCTCTCAGAGGACTTTTCTTCCCCTGGGTCAGCCAGGGGACGGGAAAGGCACGCGTATTTTTGAGAGTGCTTCATGCAAAGCATCTTTTTCATCTTGAAAATGGGGGTCAACTGATGCCAGTCAAGTGGGGTGTGTGTGGCCCAATTAGTGGAAACGAGGGAGACTGTGGTTGGAGTCCCCTCGCTGTGTTTCTAAAAGAACCAAGGTGAACAAGTCATGGCTCTCAGAGGACTTTTCTTCCCCTGGGTCAGCCAGGGGACGGCAAAGGCACACGTATTTTTGAGAGTGCTTCATGCAAAGCATCTTTTTCATCTTGAAAATGGGGGTCAACTGATGCCAGTCAAGTGGGGTGTGTGTGGCCCAATTAGTGGAAACGAGGGAGACTGTGGTTGGAGTCCCCTCGCTGTGTTTCTAAAAGAACCAAGATGAACAAGTCATGGCTCTCAGAGGACTTTTCTTCCCCTGGGTCAGCCAGGGGACGGGAAAGGCACGCGTATTTTTGAGAGTGCTTCATGCAAAGCATCTTTTTCATCTTGAAAATGGGGGTCAACTGATGCCAGTCAAGTGGGGTGTGTGTTGCCCAATTAGTGGAAACGAGGGAGACTGTGGTTGGAGTCCCCTCGCTGTGTTTCTAAAAGAACCAAGATGAACAAGTCATGGCTCTCAGAGGACTTTTCTTCCCCTGGGTCAGCCAGGGGACGGCAAAGGCACGCGTATTTTTGAGAGTGCTTCATGCAAAGCATCTTTTTCATCTTGAAAATGGGGGTCAACTGATGCCAGTCAAGTGGGGTGTGTGTGGCCCAATTAGTGGAAACGAGGGAGACTGTGGTTGGAGTCCCCTCGCTGTGTTTCTAAAAGAACCAAGATGAACAAGTCATGGCTCTCAGAGGACTTTTCTTCCCCTGGGTCAGCCAGGGGACGGGAAAGGCACGCGTATTTTTGAGAGTGCTTCATGCAAAGGATCTTTTTCATCTTGAAAATGGGGGTCAACTGATGCCAGTCAAGTGGGGTGTGTGGCCCAATTAGTGGAAACGAGGGAGACTGTGGTTGGAGTCCCCTCGCTGTGTTTCTAAAAGAACCAAGATGAACAAGTCATGGCTCTCAGAGGACTTTTCTTCCCCTGGGTCAGCCAGGGGACGGGAAAGGCACGCGTATTTTTGAGAGTGCTTCATGCAAAGCATCTTTTTCATCTTGAAAATGGGGGTCAACTGATGCCAGTCAAGTGGGGTGTGTGTGGCCCAATTAGTGGAAACGAGGGAGACTGTGGTTGGAGTCCCCTCGCTGTGTTTCTAAAAGAACCAAGATGAACAAGTCATGGCTCTCAGAGGACTTTTCTTCCCCTGGGTTAGCCAGGGGACGGGAAAGGCACGCGTATTTTTGAGAGTGCTTTATGCAAAGCATCTTTTTCATCTTGAAAATGGGGGTCAACTGATGCCAGTCAAGTGGGGTGTGTGTGGCCCAATTAGTGGAAACGAGGGAGACTGTGGTTGGAGTCCCCTCACTGTGTTTCTAAAAGAACCAAGATGAACAAGTCATTGCTCTCAGAGGACTTTTCTTCCCCTGGGTCAGCCAGGGGACGGGAAAGGCACGCGTATTTTTGAGAGTGCTTCATGCAAAGCATCTTTTTCATCTTGAAAATGGGGGTCAACTGATGCCAGTCAAGTGGGGTGTGTGTGGCCCAATTAGTGGAAACGAGGGAGACTGTGGTTGGAGTCCCCTCGCTGTGTTTCTAAAAGAACCAAGATGAACAAGTCATGGCTCTCAGAGGACTTTTCTTCCCCTGGGTCAGCCAGGGGACGGGAAAGGCATGCATATTTTTGAGAGTGCTTCATGCAAAGCATCTTTTTCATCTTGAAAATGGGGGTCAACTGATGCCAGTCAAGTGGGGTGTGTGTGGCCCAATTAGTGGAAACGAGGGAGACTGTGGTTGGAGTCCCCTCGCTGTGTTTCTAAAAGAACCAAGATGAACAAGTCATGGCTCTCAGAGGACTTTTCTTCCCCTGGGTCAGCCAGGGGACGGGAAAGGCACGCGTATTTTTGAGAGTGCTTCATGCAAAGCATCTTTTTCATCTTGAAAATGGGGGTCAACTGATGCCAGTCAAGTGGGGTGTGTGTGGCCCAATTAGTGGAAACGAGGGAGACTGTGGTTGGAGTCCCCTCGCTGTGTTTCTAAAAGAACCAAGATGAACAAGTCATGGCTCTCAGAGGACTTTTCTTCCCCTGGGTTAGCCAGGGGACGGGAAAGGCACGCGTATTTTTGAGAGTGCTTTATGCAAAGCATCTTTTTCATCTTGAAAATGGGGGTCAACTGATGCCAGTCAAGTGGGGTGTGTGTGGCCCAATTAGTGGAAACGAGGGAGACTGTGGTTGGAGTCCCCTCACTGTGTTTCTAAAAGAACCAAGATGAACAAGTCATTGCTCTAAGAGGACTTTTCTTCCCCTGGGTCAGCCAGGGGACGGGAAAGGCACGCGTATTTTTGAGAGTGCTTCATGCAAAGCATCTTTTTCATCTTGAAAATGGGGGTCAACTGATGCCAGTCAAGTGGGGTGTGTGTGGCCCAATTAGTGGAAACGAGGGAGACTGTGGTTGGAGTCCCCTCGCTGTGTTTCTAAAAGAACCAAGATGAACAAGTCATGGCTCTCAGAGGACTTTTCTTCCCCTGGGTCAGCCAGGGGACGGGAAAGGCACGCGTATTTTTGAGAGTGCTTCATGCAAAGCATCTTTTTCATCTTGAAAATGGGGGTCAACTGATGCCAGTCAAGTGGGGTGTGTGTGGCCCAATTAGTGGAAACGAGGGAGACTGTGGTTGGAGTCCCCTCGCTATGTTTTACATGATTTTCGAAGGGCATGACATGCCTAAGAGGTTGAGTTTCATCATCTGCAACTTGTTGGCAACAGAAAGGCTGCCTTTACACCCTTTTGAGACCGAGGATTTTCGAGACCTTATGCCCATTGCAGTGCCCCAACAGCCGATGGCCAGTCTTCACTCCTTCTCCAGGAAAGGCGTGCCCGCGCTACCACAGTAGGTCCCACACAACCTCACCGATTCCTTGAGAAACTCTGTGTGTGACAGGGTGCATTTCAACACAGATACTTGGACCAGTAAGCATGGACAGGGGAGTTACATGTTGCTGACTGAGCACTGGGTAACTATGGTGAGAGATGGAGAAGGGTTTGCTGTACAAGTCTTGCCGTCCCCACGACTTGTGTGTCAATCCTTCCTCTGTATGTACAAGTTCCTCCACTGCTTCTGCCTCCTCAACCTCGTGTGGGTCCTCCACCTCGGCCCAAACCCTGTGTGGTCCGGCCACCCTTCCTTGTAACTGCGCCCAAGGAATCCCACACACCTCCTTACTATGCTGGCAGCAGAGCTCAAGGCCATCATGCGGTCAAATGTTTACTTTGAAATGTAGGGGAAATGTGAGACACCGCTGAGGAATTGTGGACGGTTAGCTCTGGAGAGTGAGACCGAGTTTCATGAATGGTTGTCTACAGTCAACCAACAGTCAGGGAAGGTCGGGTGCGACAATGATGCAAACCAGTCTGCGACCCTTCTTCAGGGCAATGTGACACACGTGCCTTGTATGGCTCACGTGTTGAACCTGGTTGTCCAGCAATTTTTAAAACACTATCCCTGCCTACATGGCCTTCTGCAGAGGGCACGGTGTAACGCCTGCCTGGATCGACACACTCAGATGGGCTGTAAAGGATAGGCTAGAGGTAAGCCACTCACCAAGCTGGACACCCAGAACCCTGAAACCCTTTAACTCCTATACAGTGATTTGGAATTACACAGGGCCCACGTTGATCAATATCTGTGGAAGGCTGCAGTTCCAGAG
Organism: Anomaloglossus baeobatrachus; assembly: GCF_048569485.1. Classification (NCBI taxonomy): domain Eukaryota; kingdom Metazoa; phylum Chordata; class Amphibia; order Anura; family Aromobatidae; genus Anomaloglossus; species Anomaloglossus baeobatrachus. Next base: position 465,475,899 of record NC_134354.1, read on the forward strand.
AATAGTAGTCATGCAGGTTCAAAAACATTAATTGAGGAAGAGGAACAGAATGGGATGGCCAGGACTTAATCAGAAAACAAGCAGAGGTGAAATGCGGATCGGCCAACGAGGTACATAAACAGCAAGCAGGAAACGTAGTCAGGTAACAAGCACACAAACTCATAAAACTGAACTGGGGGTAACAGTAACAAGAGGTTCATAGCTTTGTCTGGCAGTGGTCTGCAGACAGGATGGGCCTAAAAAAGGGTGTGGTGTCTTCCCATTGGGACCAGAGTACAAATTGATTGAGTGGACTACGTTGGTGACTTAAAAGCCGTGTGCGGCAATGATACAAACCTGTCTGCGGCCCTTCGTCAGGGCAATGTGACACACGGGCCTTGTATGGCTCACGTGTTGAATCTGATTCTCCAGCAATTTTTAAAATACCATCCCGGCCTACATGGCCTTGTGCAGCGGGCACGCTGCTATGTGGTCACTTTCATCCTTCGCACCCAGCAGCTCAACAACTGTCATCGCTCCGGAAGTCTTAGGGTCTGGCGGTTAAACGCCGGAAATGCGATGTTCCGTCACGCAGGAATTGGAATCTGCACATGTTGCAGCGTGTGTGGCAGCACCGCAGAGCCCTGCTGAAATACGGTATGACGTATACCCTGGGCTAACTTGATCCAGAGGTGGTGCAGATCACGCTGCTGGAGTGGTGTCAGATCAAGGACCTATGCACCCTTCTACACAGTTTCCAAATGTCGACGAAGATGTTTAGCACTGGCAATGCCATTCTCAGCGTGACAATTCTGGTCACCTACATGATGGAGCACACTGTAAGCATTATTCGGAGTCAGGTATTGGTCCAAGAGGAAGGTGAGGAAGTACAGGAGGAGTCATATGCAGAAGGGATAATAAGATCTACAAGGTCCATACGGTAAGCGGCACCTAGGCAGCAGTTATGGTGGGGGATAGGGATTAACAAGGGCGCATAGTATCAGCAAAAATTGTTGAGGAAGGTGCAGGAGCCATGAAAAAATGGAGGACGAACTTGCGATGGGCATGGAAGACTCAGCAGATGAGTGAGAGCTTGCTCACATTTCGGTTGTGTGAGGTTGGGGGGAGAGGGCAGAGGAAGGAGGCACGATTCTCACCTCTCTGCCACCAACACACCAAGGACTTGGTCCTCCTGGATGCACAAGACACATGAGCGTCTTCTTGCTGCACTACCTACAACATGACCCTCGGATTGTACGAATTCGAAGTAATGCTAACTACTGGGTTGCCACACTGTTAGATCCCCGGTAGAAGACAAAATTTGGCGAAATAATTCCTGCCATATAAAGGGACGCACGTGTACAGGAGTATCTTCAGAAGGTGTTACGCAATCTTCGATCTGCTTTTCCACTAAACACCAGTGCTGCACAGAGTGAATCTCAACGGTTTGTCATGGATAGGAGGAAATGGTCTTTTACTTGTCCACATCTGAGGGACCGAGGGGTGGCTGTTGTGCTGAGATGCCATTGAGTACGGTGTCCCTGCAGAGTTGCACTTTTGGTCATATACAAAATGAGTTGAAAAAGGACAGATGCGGGTGAAAAGGGGAACAGGTGTGTTGGAAAGGGGAAAAAAGTTTTGGTCCGTGGGTTTGGTGGTTAAGCAAAAGTAACATTTGATGAAGAAACACCATCTGTTACGGTGGGACTGGCAGATTTGGATAAGGTGGTATATACTATGTTACCGCTATATAACGAAAATTAATAAGAAAAGAAAGATAAAGGTATATATCCCCATCAGCAGTCAGTGTCCACCGTGCTCCCAGATGGAAAAGGAGAGGTTGGCAACTGGAAGGTTCGGTGGAGGATACAGAGCTGTGTAGTTATGAAACTAATAGTAGCCTGAACCAAGTTAGACGCCACTCGGATCTTGAGACTGGGAGCCCTGTTAGCGTCACAGGGTCCACACGCCCACCCAGCCCAGGAACTCCCTGTTAACATCACAGGGCCATTCAGTACGCTGACCGTGTGCATTGGGGCCACACCTGTGAACAGCAGGCGCATCAGCAGGCCTGTTAATGCCACTGGGCTGCACAAGCAGGACTTGTAGGACAGGAGCTGGTCTTAAACGTTCTGCGTTACCAACTGTGGTGGTGGCCTGCATCAACGCCCTATCCCTGCCTACCTCTGGCCTAAAGGCACAATGGGTTCAACACATGGAGGTGTGCTCTTTCGGAGCATAATAGAAGACTGCGCACCTCCTTGTTGTCTCCAGCACCTTCTATAACCTGGGTCCGCCCCAAACCAGGGTGGACCACAATGCACCTCCTGGAGACAACAGCAGAGTGACACGTCATGAGTGGCATAACTAGCGTCCTATTTGGAACCGCAACTTTAATGATGACCTCATGGCTGTCATGACCCAAACACCTCACCAGTCATCGTCTGACCATCAATAATGAGGTGACAAGTCATAGGGGCGGGCCTCTGCAAGCCATTTGGGAGTGGCCTGGCCACATCGTCAGGACACCTGATGCCCTGTGGTCTAAATGGGCCCCCCACATCACGGGCAGGGCCAAAGAGTTCATTACCGGACCTAGTTTCTGATGCAGTAAGTGCCTGACCATAGTCAGTTGCATGAAATACAGTCTCTGAAAAAAGACTATCAGCTTTAGCATGGTGTCTATGCACAACACAGGACTTAGACCCATCACGGAGTGCAAGTACCTGTGCAAAGAGGCTTTTCGCACTAAGTGTGGGAGCATGCGCTGTAGCCCGAAATGAAGACTTAGCCTCAGGAATGGCACAGTCAGGCTGAGCATACTCACTAGGCGAAACACTGGAGTTAGGCTGCGGCTGGGGTAATTCGTCACACGCATGCGCACTAGCTGCCTCTCCACACTTACACGTGGAGGAGAAAGCAGCCAGCTGGACAACCCGAGGCACAGGCCTAAATGGCAGCTGATGTCTGGGCGCAACTGAAACCGCAGCAGGCTGCTTGAGTTTAAGGCGTCACCGTTTTGTAACAACAAATAACATCCAAAAGAACAGGTGTACTTCTTCCCATGGATAATCTGATATGATCCCTTTTTTCATGGACACGACCATCGCTAACAAATGTAGATGAGGCCAAATCAGCAGCTGCTTCAATGGATCTGAATTGCTCCATAAAGTGGCCTCTCCTCCACCCCAATTTCAAGATCCCAAATACTCCATTCCTCTGTGGTGTCAATCCAATCGCACTTGCTTCCTAACAGCTCTCAAGTTTCCACCAGCCCTGCTGAGTATGGGGTGACAGAGATGGTTGAGTTTGCATAGCTGTTCAGTCGCACTATAGCCTGGGAATCAGAGGTCTGCTCCAAAGCTGCAATGAGTACAGACAAGGAAGTTATTATTATTTTTATCATTATTGATTTATAGAGCACCATTGATTCCATGGTGCTGTACATGAGAAGGGGGTTACATACAGAATACATATACAAGTAACTATAGACAGACTGGTACAGAGGGAAGAGGGCCCTGCCCTTGCGGGATTACATTCTAAAGGATTTTTGGGAGGAGACAGTAGGAGTTGTTTAGGTTGAGCGTCAAGTACAGTTAGGTCCAGAAATATTTGGACAGTGACACAAGTTTTGTTATTTTAGCTGTTTACAAAAACATGTTCAGAAATACAATTATATATATAATATGGGCTGAAAGTGCACACTCCCAGCTGCAATATGAGAGTTTTCACATCCAAATCGGAGAAAGGGTTTAGGAATCATAGCTCTGTAATGCATAGCCTCCTCTTTTTAAAGGGACCAAAAGTAATTGGACAAGGGACTCTAAGGGCTGCAATTAACTCTGAAGGCGTCTCCCTCGTTAACCTGTAATCAATGAAGTAGTTAAAAGGTCTGGGGTTGATTACAGGTGTGTGGTTTTGCATTTGGAAGCTGTTGCTGTGACCAGACAACATGCGGTCTAAGGAACTCTCAATTGAGGTGAAGCAGAACATCCTGAGGCTGAATAAAAAGAAAAAATCCATCAGGAAGATAGCAGACATGCTTGGAGTAGCTAAATCAACAGTCGGGTACATTCTGAGAAAAAAGGAATTGACTGGTGAGCTTGGGAACTCAAAAAGGCCTGGGCGTCCACGGATGACAACAGTGGTGGATGATCGCCGCATACTTTCTTTGGTGAAGAAGAACCCGTTCACAACATCAACTGAAGTCCAGAACACTCTCAGTGAAGTAGGTGTATCTGTCTCTAAGTCAACAGTAAAGAGAAGACTCCATGAAAGTAAATACAAAGGGTTCACATCTAGATGCAAACCATTCATCAATTCCAAAAATAGACAGGCCAGAGTTAAATTTGCTGAAAACACCTCATGAAGCCAACTCAGTTCTGGAAAAGTATTCTATGGACAGATGAGACAAAGATCAACCTGTACCAGAATGATGGGAAGAAAAATGTTTGGAGAGGAAAGGGAACGGCACATGATCCAAGGCACACCACATCCTCTGTAAAACATGGTGGAGGCAACATGATGGCATGAGCATGCATAGCTTTCAATGGCACTGGGTCACTTGTGTTTATTGATGACATAACAGCAGACAAGAGTAGCCGGATGAATTCTGAAGTGTACCGGGATATACTTTCAGCCCAGATTCAGCCAAATGCCGCAAAGTTGATCGGACGGCGCTTCATAGTACAGATGGACAATGACCCCAAGCATACAGCCAAAGCTACCCAGGAGATCATGAGTGCAAAAAAGTGGAACATTCTGCAATGGCCAAGTCAATCACCAGATCTTAACCCAATTGAGCATGCATTTCACTTGCTCAAATCCAGACTTAAGACGGAAAGACCCACAAACAAGCAAGACCTGAAGGCTGCGGCTGTAAAGGCCTGGAAAAGCATTAAGAAGGAGGAAACCCAGCATTTGGTGATGTCCATGGGTTCCAGACTTAAGGCAGTGATTGCCTCCAAAGGATTCGCAACAAAATATTGAAAATAAAAATATTTTGTTTCGGTTTGGTTTATTTGTCCAATTACTTTTGACCTCCTAAAATGTGGAGTGTTTGTAAAGAAATGTGTACAATTCCTACAATTTCTATCAGATATTTTTGTTCAAACCTTCAAATTAAACGTTACAATCTGCACTTGAATTCTGTTGTAGAGGTTTCATTTCAAATCCAATGTGGTGGCATGCAGAGCCCAACTCGCGAAAATTGTGTCACTGTCCAAATATTTCTGGACCTAACTGTACGTATGGTGGTGGTGTCATTGAAGGTTATAGTCATTTCTGAACAGATAAGTTTTCAGATTCAGTTTGAAGCTTGCGTGTGTAGCAGATAATCTAACGTGTTGAGGTAGCGAGTTCCATGAGACAGGGGAAATGATCTGCGCAGATAGCCTGAAGCTTTGTGACTGGGATCCAGGCCCCGATGAAGAAGGTGCTGAGCCTAATCTACACCCTCATTTCCAAATAGTAAATCCTCCTGGTGGAGACAATGGGGAACATGATGAGGAGCACAGATACCTGATTGGAAGGACAACTTTACTATTCGGTCAGGGCAGGAAGAGGTTGTCTCGGAGGACTCAGGACGAGGGGAATGAAAACACACAGGGTTATTGATGAGGTTGGAGACAACACTTACTGTCAAACCAAAGTCAGCCAGTCGATGAGGTCAGCAGAGGAGGTGGAGGAGGATGCTACTGACGACGAGGTTACGTTGCGTCTTCCTGGCCAGAGACAAAGTACTGGAAGCACGTCAACAACTGAATCCTGGACCACAACTTTGACTCTGAGCAGATGTCGTGTTGGCTATGCAGGTCGCATGGGCTGTAAGCCTTTCCTAGCCTGTGAATTTTTGGACATCGCAAAGGATCACCCAAGTCATGGAATCTGTAAGATTTGTCAACAATCTGTAAGTAGAAGGCAAAAACTCACACTTTTGAGTACTTCCTCCATGAAGTATCACATGGATATGAATTGACAGCGTGAAGGTGTATTGCTCAGCTTTAGCAACTGTCAACGCAATATGCTTATTTGCCATTCATTGCACGCATTGTTGCAGACTACACACAAGGGGCTGCTGTTTTTTTGGATCTGCCTTTGGTCACTATAGCAATAGAAAATTGCTCTTCGGGGGTGGACTTGGAGATGCTGTCTATGAACAGAATGAAAAGCTAAAGGTGTGTGTTACAGCAAGGAGCCACCGCGGAAACACTTTGTTCAATTGTGAGGGGAGTTGTGTTGTACTTTGATGATGAGCACTGTAACGTCAGTGAGCAGCATCCTGTGCCACAGACCAACATTCTTACAGTGCTGTCTATACTGTTTACCGTGAGAGGAGCGTAAAGTCTGTATTTCTGGCAACTGGACATCACAGTACCCGGGTACGGTAGGCTGTGCCCAGACAATAATGCGGGCACAAAACACTTTGTTTTATTAGCAAAACACATATCTGTTCTGGGTAGGCCGACTATATAGACAATAAGACTTGCTGCCTCTGCACTGTCAAATTGTCACGTACAGTTTAAATCATAGAGGGACAGCAACACATGTTTGCATTGACTGTTGCTTTTCAAGATTTCCATGACTGTGTTGCAGAGCTGTGTGGTTTGCATTCACACTGTTATCATCTGCAATATCTGTGAGGCTTCAGCTAACAAGGGTATTCAGGGGGGTCATGTGTTTTGTCTATGTTTAGGTAGATAACTTGGAAGCTCTTGTGATGTGCCACTGGTAAGTCGTGTTCGCACACACACACACACACACGCACAAACACACAATTACTGCTACACAGAGGGATTAGCAGGTAGTAGGCAACAGAATAGATTGTTCAATTATTTTAATTGTATGCATGGTTCTTATTGTTTGTTTTGGTAAAGTTAAACAATCATTTATCAACCCAACTGGCTAGAGTCCTTTTCCTTTTGCCTGGTTTTGCTGCATACTGGGGAGCCCACCCTGTACACGACTTAAAATGAAGCATAAGTCGCAATGTGAATTTCACTGTGCTACAATGCGGACTAGCGTGCCTGTGCAACCACCGCCTGCCCCATCAAGTGCATCTGCGTGCTCTTCATCCTCTGTGACTGTGGGGACAGCAGTCACACATGGTTTTTCACACTGAACTTCCACTCCTTAACCCGCAACAGGGAGTGTGATTGGCAGGTCATCACTTGTTTTGGAAGTGGAAACAGAAGGTATTGTTGAGCTGTCAGACATCGAGAGAACCATCATTGGATGCAGGCTACATTATATCCACACCTGCACCTTCGTCACAGATTGCCTTGACTACCTGCAGTTAATAATTGCATTCCAGAAATGGAAAGGAGTGTAGAATGCACATGTGTTGTACCTTGCTTGGCAGCAAAGGAACACTAACTTAGTATTCCAGACAATTTTAGGAAGGCAGAAAAAGAGTCAGCTCTTTGTGCAGATTAAATAGTGTGGCAAAAGTGGACAGATGGGTACAGTGGCCGTGTTCTGTGGGTACCAGGACAGTAAAAGAAGCTTCACTTTCTATCCCTCCTAATGATCAAATGCAGCAAGGAATTCCCTGAGTTTTCTATAAAATTAGCATAGCAAAATGGGCATGAGTGTAGAATGCAGAGGTGCTTGAGATTGCTTGGCACCAGTGGCACAATAAAGGAGTCCTACAGGCATTTTTTGTATACCACTAAGTGGCAGTATTTTTTGCTATAATTATAGCTTATTAAAAACAGAGCAGGAGGGTGTCATGCAGAGGTGCTAGAAATAGCTTGGCACTAGTGGGGCACTAATGGAATACAACAGCCAGTTCTATGATGCCACTAAATGGCAGTATTTTTTGCTATCATTATAGCTTATTAAAAACAGAGCAGGAGGGTGTCATGCAGAGGTGCTGCACATAGATTTGCACCAGTTGGGCATTAATGGAGTACAACAGCCACTTCTTGTATGCCACTAAGTTTACTCAATTTTTGGTATTATAATGTATTAGTAACAATGAGTTTGAGTGTGCAATGCAGGCAGACGTGCTGCAAATATCTTTGCACTAGTGTGACTACACAAAAGTACAATAGCCACGTTTAGGATGCCACTAGGTACACTGACTGTTTGCTAGTATAATGGCTTAGTTAAAAAGAGTTTGAGTGTGCAATGCAGGCAGACGTGCTGCAAATATCTTTCCACTAGTGTGACTACACAAAAGTCCAATAGCCACGTTTAGGATGCCACTAGGTACACTGACTGTTTGCTAGGATAATGGCTTAGTTAAAAAGAGTTTGAGTGTGCAATGCAGGCAGACGTGCTGCAAATATCTTTGCACTAGTGTGACTACACAAAAGTACAATAGCCACGTTTAGGATGCCACTAGGTACACTGACTGTTTGCTGGTATAATGGCTTAGTTAAAAAGAGTTTGAGTGTGCAATGCAGGCAGACATGCTGCAAATATCTTTCCACTAGTGTGACTACACAAAAGTCCAATAGCCACGTTTAGGATGCCACTAGGTACACTGACTGTTTGCTAGTATAATGGCTTAGTTAAAAAGAGTTTGAGTGTGCAATGCAGGCAGACGTGCTGCAAATATCTTTGCACTAGTGTGACTAGACAAAAGTACAATAGCCACGTTTAGGATGCCACTATGTACACTGACTGTTTGCTAGTATAATGGCTTAGTTAAAAAGAGTTTGAGTGTGCAATGCAGGCAGACGTGCTGCAAATATCTTTCCACTAGTGTGACTACACAAAAGTCCAATAGCCACGTTTAGGATGCCACTAGGTACACTGACTGTTTGCTAGTATAATGGCTTAGTTAAAAAGAGTTTGAGTGTGCAATGCAGGCAGACGTGCTGCAAATATCTTTGCACTAGTGTGACTAGACAAAAGTACAATAGCCACGTTTAGGATGCCACTATGTACACTGACTGTTTGCTAGTATAATGGCTTAGTTAAAAAGAGTTTGAGTGTGCAATGCAGGCAGACGTGCTGCAAATATCTTTCCACTAGTGTGACTACACAAAAGTCCAATAGCCACGTTTAGGATGCCACTAGGTACACTGACTGTTTGCTAGTATAATGGCTTAGTTAAAAAGAGTTTGAGTGTGCAATGCAGGCAGACGTGCTGCAAATATCTTTCCACTAGTGTGACTAGACAAAAGTCCAATAGCCACGTTTAGGATGCCGCTAGGTACACTGACTGTTTGCTAGTATAATGGCTTAGTTAAAAAGAGTTTGAGTGTGCAATGCAGGCAGACGTGCTGCAAATATCTTTCCACTAGTGTGACTACACAAAAGTACAATAGCCACGTTTAGGATGCCACTAGGTACACTGACTGTTTGCTAGTATAATGGCTTAGTTAAAAAGAGTTTGAGTGTGCAATGCAGGCAGACGTGCTGCAAATATCTTTCCACTAGTGTGACTACACAAAAGTCCAATAGCCACGTTTAGGATGCCGCTAGGTACACTGACTGTTTGCTAGTATAATGGCTTAGTTAAAAAGAGTTTGAGTGTGCAATGTAGGCAGACGTGCTGCAAATATCTTTGCACTAGTGTGACTAGACAAAAGTACAATAGCCACGTTTAGGATGCCACTAGGTACACTGACTGTTTGCTAGTATAATGGCTTAGTTAAAAAGAGTTTGAGTGTGCAATGCAGGCAGACGTGCTGCAAATATCTTTGCACTAGTGTGACTAGACAAAAGTACAATAGCCACGTTTAGGATGCCACTAGGTACACTGACTGTTTGCTAGTATAATGGTTTAGTTAAAAAGAGTTTGAGTGTGCAATGCAGGCAGACGTGCTGCAAATAACTTTCCACTAGTGTGACTACACAAAAGTCCAATAGCCACGTTTAGGATGCCACTAGGTACACTGACTGTTTGCTAGTATAATGGCTTAGTTAAAAAGAGTTTGAGTGTGCAATGCAGGCAGACGTGCTGCAAATATCTTTGCACTAGTGTGACTAGACAAAAGTACAATAGCCACGTTTAGGATGCCACTAGGTACACTGACTGTTTGCTAGTATAATGGCTTAGTTAAAAAGAGTTTGAGTGTGCAATGCAGGCAGACGTGCTGCAAATATCTTTCCACTAGTGTGACTACACAAAAGTACAATAGCCACGTTTAGGATGCCACTAGGTACACTGACTGTTTGCTAGTATAATGGCTTAGTTATAATGAGTTGGAGTGTGCAGAGGACAGGAGGGTACAGTGCCAGGATTGTGGGGCTCTGGGTAGAGGAATGGAAGCCTGCCTTTCTATTCCCTCCTAATGGGGAAATGCAGCGACGAAATCCCTGACCTTAGCTACACAGACGCTGTCTCTGTTTTCAGGACCTGTCACCTATGGCTCTGACCCTGCCGGTACGAGCCCTTAAAAGGACTGATAGATAGTGCTATCCCTATGCTGTCCAGCGTATCCAGTATCGGCGATAGGACAAAGGACGGAGCTGCGCCAGTGATGTCTGACACCAAGGACACAGAAGAGATAATGGCGTCCGGACGGGCAGGTACTCGTTTTTATAATGCAGGGACATGTGACATGGACATCCTATCACACATGCCGTTGCTTCTCTGGATAAAAGTCCACTTAGCTGTGTGTGTGTCTGGGATTGGCTGACATGCTGGCCCGCCCCACAAGACGCGCGCTTAGGGAAGGAAGACAAGGAAAAAAAAAAAAATGGCGATCGCCATTATACAAACAGCAGTGATCTGAAGGCGCTGTTCACGCACACTATACACTGAAATGTCATAATAGTGTGAGTCACAGAGTGACATACACTATTACAGCGGAAAGCCAGCTAGGAATTAGCTGTTTTTTTGCTGCTAGAACCGTTCTCGAACGTTTCTAGAACTATCGAGCTTTTGCAAAAAGCTCGAGTTCTAGTTCGATCTAGAACAGGCCCCAAAATCACTCGAGCCTAGAACTGGAGAACCTCGAACCGCGAACCGCGCTCAACTCTAGTCTGGTGGTTTCAGGGTATACCTGGCCTGGTGGAGCCGCGCCTTCAGCCTTTTCTGGCAGGATGTAGAGGCGGCCTCCACAGTTGGTGCTGATCAGGTACCCTCTTTGTGGTGGAGAGCCAGGCCCCATAAACAGGCGTGCTCCCTGGTCACAGGCGAGCCAGGCCCCTAAACAGGCTGGCTTTGGTGGTAGTACCATTTAAGGTAACTATGTACACTGCGAGAGTTTGTGGCTATAGCCAGTTCATAGCCTATGGTCCGTATTTTCAAAGTGCAAAGGGTTTCTTACATAAGTTCATGTGGGTACATACTTGAACTTTTCAAAGTTGCAAACTGTAAACTGGTAACTTTGCTGTGTTTCTTACTTCACTTTACATGGACTTCTACTCCTCTTCTTCTTCCTCACCAGGGCTTGGGCCTGTAGGGCTGCGGCACCTGTCGTCATCATCTGTGGTTGTATCTTCTGTTGGTTCTTTGCCTTTATTGGTGTCTCTTTCTAGTTCTTTATCTTCTTCTTCTGTTTCTGTTTCTTTTTCTGTCTAGTTCTATTGTTTCCTTTGACTTTAGGGTTTGTGTAGAGGCAGCTGGGCCACAATCAGGTTCTTTAGGACATGGCGTAACGTCTAGCGCATACCAACCATGCTCTCCTCGATGTTTTGTGAACTCCACTAAGTCTCCCATGTAAAGATTTCTGCCAGGATGACCTCTAGGCAAGTGGGCTCTGACATCTCGTCTCCTGAAAAAAATGCCCTCCTTCATGCCAGGTGCATCGATAAAGCCATACCCTGATTTTAGGCTGAAGTCTTCTACCACCCCACGGCAAAAGGATCCTCTTTCCTTGTGGCGGGCTCTTCTCAGGGATTGCTTATCTTCAAGATCTCTAGCTGTAGCATCATACCGGTCTAGAGACTGCTGTGTTGTGGCCAGTTTTGCGCGGGTGTGGCGCTGGGCTCTGGTTGTGGGGCTCCTCTGACCGATCTCCCCCGTTGGTAGTCACTGCATGGACACTGTCAGTGTTGTGTCAGCTTCCAGGGTCTACTCCACACGTCTACTCTCCCTGAGCTGCACTCCAGACTGGCTCACTACTCCCTCCCTACTGTGCCTGCCTATGCCACCTAGCAACCAGGCTCTCTACCACACCCCTTCAGTGGACATGGAGGCTACGCCCCCTCCTGGATTTCCCAGGGGTCCCTATCAAAGGTAGATGTGTGAGACCTGATTACTATGCGCCTGTGTAGTCACACCTCGGTCAGCCTTCTGGTTTACCTGTGTTGCACTGCCCCCAGCATGGATGCAGTACTCAGTGGTGCCTGACCAGTTCAGGGGCACCACACACACAACACTCTTTCAGCAGTGGTGCGCATGGTGACAGCAATAGAAGCCAGCAGCAGCAGGTGATGTAAAGATACCACACTTCATATCACTTGTTGATGAGCAGTTGTTCATATCACTTGTTGATGAGTGCAGCTGACCTCCCCAGCACCGATGTGTATAGAATATAGCGCATACCACTCAGAGGACCATGATCAGGGTAGCACCAGCAAGTAATGTGAAGGAGGCAGGAGCTGGTGCTGTGTAGGGGGCAGGCCCATCGGAGGATCTTCCGATTTCCCAATGGGCCAAACCGACCTTGGATAGAATCCTTACTAGGAGTATTAGCAGCTTTTGTGTGTTTTTCTGACTCTCACTACATTGCTTCCTTGTCTCCCTCACCTCTCCATCTGCTGACAGTGAATAATAAGTAGGCTAGGGAGTGTGGAATTGAGCTAGTGGCTGTGTAAAGTGCATAAAACTAGGAACAAACATCAGGCCCTTCTGACTTAGGCGGCCTTTGCACGTTGCGACATCACAAGCCGATGCTGCGATGTCGCACGCGATAGTCCCCGCCCCCGTCGCAGGTACGATATCTTGTGTTAGCTGGCGTAGCGAAAATTATCGCTATGCCAGCTTCACATGCACTCACCTGCCCTGCGACCGTCGCTCTGGCCGGCGATCCGCCTCCTTCCTAAGGGGGCGGGTCGTGCGGCGTCATAGCGATGTCACACGGCAGGCGGCCAATAGTGTCGGAGGGGCGGAGATGAGCAGGATGTAAACATCCCGCCCACCTCCTTCCTTCCGTAGAGCCGCCGCCGGCAGGTAAGGTGATGTTCCTCGCTCCTGCGGCGTAACACACAGCGATGTGTGCTGCCACAGGAACAAGGAACAGCATCATACCTGTCACTGCACCAGCATTATGGAAATGTCGGACCCTACACCGATGATACGATAACGATGCTTTTGCGCTCGTTAATCGTATCATCTAGAATTTACACACAACGATGTCGAAAGTGACGACGGATGTGCGTCATTTTCGATTTGACCCCACCGACATCGCACGTGCGATGTTGCAACGTGCAAAGCCGCCCTTAGTTGTCAAACCCTTCAACTATAATAAAAGAAGGGGAGGATACTTTTAGGTTTGCAATTCATCCCCGACTACTGCTTATTTCCATGTTTATAGTCAGTGTACGTCTCAGACGCTCTATCACATGAAGAACAGAGCAGGCCTGCTGACCCTCAAAACTTCTTGTTTATAAATGTTATCATATTGTTTGTATAGTGCCTATGGACAGAATTTGAAAAAGTTACTCAGTTACTAGTAGAGATGAGCGAACTGGTCCCGGTTCGGCTCGAGGTCGGCTCGCCGAACGGGGGTCCCGTTCGAGTTCGGTTCGTCGAACGTTCGACGAACCGAACTCGAACGTATAGGCTAGAATGGGAGGCAATCACAAACACATAAAAATGCATGATAAATGTACACAAACAGTTAATAAACATTGCCATAACACTTACCGGTCCTCGCGATCCCTTCTGCACTCTGTCTCCTGCCGCTATTCCATCCGATGATCGCTGAATCCTCCCGTGACCGGCACTGCCAGCAGAGATGCAGGACCTGTCGTGACGTCAGAATAGCCATGTGACCAGTCACGTGGCTATTATCTCATTGGCTACAGACTGGTCACATGACTATGACACTTCATGTAGGACCTGCGAGTGCATCTCTCCGGTACACGGTGCACATATGTGTATCGCCGTGTACCGGCGACATGCTCTAGCACACGGTCGACTCCCCGTTCCGTTAGGGACCAGCTGTCACAGCCGGTCATTAACGGAGATCACCGTTGCCAAAGCAACGCAGTTAGCGGTGATGTCACCGCTAACCGCGGCTCCGAGAGCACCGTTGCTATGGTAACGCGTCTGTCAGCGTTACCGCTGTTAGCCAGCACTGATCACTCACGGAGTGAAGGCTGCACGATTGTAGTGAGCATTGTAGTGAGGATGGAGGTTCCCCAGCCCCAAGTGATGAGCTGGTGAACCTTATCCTCACTACAATCGTCACTACTACTACACTAGTGAGGATTGTAGTGAGCATTGTAGTGAGGATGGAGGTTCCCCAGCCCCAAGTGATGAGCTGGTGAATCTCATCCTCACTACAATCGTCACTACTACTACACTAGAAAGAAAGAAGACAGAAGAGCAGGATCGTGGAGGGCTGACAGGGGGTAATAAAGATGTAGTCTCTAATGTGTCTGCGTATTTATTTCTATTAAAGTATTTTTTCTCTGTGTGGTGTTTTTTTTATCCCTTTATTGGAGATTCTTAATGGCCGGGTCAAACGTGCCTGACATTAAGAATCTCTGGCTTAATACTGGCTAGTAAAACAAAGCCAGTATTAACTCATGATTACCCAACAAGCCACCCGGCTCCAGGGCTGTTGGAAGAGTTGGATACAGCGCCAGATGATGGCGCTTCTATGAGAGCGCCATTTTCTGGGGCGGCTGCGGACTGAAATCCGCAGTAGAGGGGCCCAGAAACCTCGGGCTAACCTGTGCTGTGGATTCCAATCCCCAGCTGCCTAGTTGTACCCGGCTGGACACAAAAATAGGGCGAAGCCCACGTCATTTGTTTTTTAATTATTTTATGAAATAAGTGAAATAATTAAAAAAAAACGGGCTTCCCTATATTTTTGGTTCCCAGCCGGGTACAAATAGGCAACTGGGGGTTGGAGGCAGCCCGTGGCTGCCTGCTGTACCTGGCTAGCATACAAAAATATGGCGAAGCTCACATCCTTTTTTTTGTAGTTTTTTGGCAAAAAAAATAAAAAATGCTTCCCTGGATTTTCCATTGCCAGTGAAGGTAACACCAAGCAGTGGGGGTTAGCCGCCAGTAGCTGCTTGGATTACCCTTAGCTAGCAATACAAAAAATGCAGCGGGAGCCCATATATATTTTTTTTAATTATTTATTTAAATAACTAAAAATAAAATGGGCTTCCCTGTATTTTGATTGCTAGACATCACAGTGCTGTAAAAATAAATCTTTAAAAAAATGACGTAGCGCTCCGCGGTATTTTTGATTCTCAGCGCAGATAAAGCAGACAGCTATGGGTTGCCACCCCCATCTGCCTGCCGTTACCTTGGTTGGCAATCAAAATACAGGGAAGCCCATTAATTTTTTCTATTTAAAAAATGGTTAAAAAAAAAATGACGTTGGGTCCCCCCATTTTTGATAGCCAGCTAGGGTAAAGCAGACGGCTGTAGCCTGAAAACCACAGCTGGCAGCTTTACCGTGGTTGGGGATCCAATGTGGAGTTCCCCTCAGGCTCTTTTTTATAATTATTTTATAAATATTAATAATTACACAATAAAAGTAGGGTCCCCCCCAAATTGGATCACCAGCCAAAGTAAAGCGGACAGCTGTGGTCTGGTATTCTCAGGGTGGGAAGGTCCATAGTTATTGGGCCTTCACAGCCTAAAAATAGCAGGCCGCAGGCACCCCAGACGTGGCGCATCCACTAGATGCGCCAATCCTGGCGCTTCACCCCAGCTCATCCCGTGCCCTGGTGCAGTGGCAAACGGGGTAATAAATCGGGTTGATACTAGCTGTAAAGTCACCTGAGATCAAGCCCAGCAGTTTGTGATGTCATGGCATCTATTAGATACCCAACATCATAAACTGTCAGTACTAACAAAAAAAAAAAAATCGACAAAAGAAATTTATTTGAAAAAACAGTCCCCAAAACATTTCCTCTTTCACCAATTTATTGTAAGAAAAAAAATAAAGTGGTCCCACGACGACTCTGGACCGTCTAGAATATGGGGGGGAGACACTCAGGGAACGTATCCCCCATTTTCTAGAAGTGCGGACCCTTCATGTGAGGAGTGTGGGTGCAATGAATCTGCACTCACTCTCCCCGGGTCCACAGCAGCAGAGTCCATGTCGTAATGGTTGCTACCAAAGCTGCAATGCCCTGCTCATGAGGTAAGGGCATGCCTAATCAGGAGAACTACTGTAGAGGAAGCTCTGCTCACTGGTATATAGGTGCTCAGAGGTAATAATAGATAAAATTAGTGAGTAACCTCGGCACTCTAAATCTCCCAGACTAAGTCAGTAAGTCACAACGGATAGTAATGCAAAATCACTCTTTATTGGTCCATATTAAGAAAAAAATTTTTTTCATAAGCATATATGTTTTTGTCCAAAACAAGTTACAAATGACGTTTCAGCCTGAGCCTTCGTCAGATTGGACTTATCTGCATGTAATCATGAAAAATGACAATAATCAGTATCACATAAGAGTGAGAGAACAATAACATAAACTCGAACAATGTAGAGGTACAATTGGGATGCAGCAAAAAAATTGCAACACAGCAAGAAATGAAACACATGATACAAATGTCATAATACAGTACAAGGACAATATAGTAATGACAAATATGGGGTCAGAGTAGACTTAGACAGCTCTGGTACGAAAGAGATGTCAATCATAAAGTAACATGTGCAGTAGGTGTAGAGCTACAGTATGCATGGCAGAGCTAATGGGTAGACCGACCATAGAAAAAGAACGGAGAAAAAGTGGAGAAAAAGTGGAGAAAAAAATGGAGAAAAAGTGGAGAAAAAGTGGAGAAAAAAATGGAGAAAAAGTGGAGAAAAAGTGGAGAAAAAGTGGAAAATAAGTGGAGAATAAGTTGAGAAAAAGTGAAGAATAAGTGGAGAATAAGTGGAGAATAAGTGGAGAAAAAGTGGAGAAAAAGTGGAGAAAAAGTGGAGAAAAAGTGGAGAAAAAGTGTAGAAAAAAATGGAGAAAAAGTGGAGAAAAAGTGGAGAAAAAGTGGAAAATAAGTGGAGAAAAAGTGGAGAAAACGTGGAGAAAAAGTGGAGAAAAAAGTGGAGAAAAAATGGAGAAAAAGTGGAGAAAAAGTGGAGAAAAAGGTGGAGAAAAAATGGAGAAAAAGTGGAGAAAAAGTGGAGAAAACGTGGAGAAAAAGTGGAGAATAAGTGGAGAATAAGTGGAGAATAAGTGGAGAAAAAAGTGGAGAAAAAATGGAGAAAAAGTGGAGAAAAAGTGGAGAAAAAGGTGGAGAAAAAATGGAGAAAAAGTGGAGAAAAAGTGGAGAAAACGTGGAGAAAAAGTGGAGAATAAGTGGAGAATAAGTGGAGAATAAGTAGAGAAAAAATGGAGAAAAAGTGGAGAAAAAGTGGAGAAAAAGTGGAGAAAAAGTGGAGAAAAAGTGGAGAAAAAAATGGAGAAAAAGTGGAGAAAAAGTGGAGAAAAAGTGGAGAATAAGTGGAGAAAAAGTGGAGAAAGCGTGGAGAAAAAGTGGAGAAAAAAGTGGAGAAAAAATGGAGAAAAAGTGGAGAAAAAGGTGGAGAAAAAATGGAGAAAAAGTGGAGAAAAAGTGGAGAAAACGTGGAGAAAAAGTGGAGAATAAGTGGAGAATAAGTAGAGAAAAAGTGGAGAAAAAGTGGAGAAAAAGTGGAGAAAAAGTGGAAAATAAGTGGAGAAAAAGTGGAGAAAAAGTGGAGAAAAATTGGAGAAAAAGTGGAGAATAAGTGGAGAATAAGTGGAGAAAAAGTGGAGAAAAAGTGGAGAAAAAGTGGAGAAAAAAATGGAGAAAAAGTGGAGAATAAGTGGAGAAAAAAATGGAGAAAAAGTGGAGAAAAAGTGGAGAAAAAAATGGAGAAAAAGTGGAGAAAAAGTGGAGAAAAAAATGGAGAAAAAGTGGAGAAAAAGTGGAGAAAAAAATGTAGAAAAAGTGGAGAAAAAAATGGAGAAAAAGTGGAGAAAAAGTGGAGAAAAAGTGGAGAAAAAATGGAGAAAAAGTGGAGAAAAAGTGGAGAAAAAGTAGAGAAAAAAATGGAGAAAAAGTGGAGAAAAAGTGGAGTAAAAATGGAGAAAAAGTGGAGAAAAAATTGAGAAAAAAATGGATAAAAAGTGGAGAAAAAGTGGAGAAAAAGTGGAGAAAAAGTGGAGAAAAAAAATGGAGAAAAAGTGGAGAAAAAGTGGCGAAAAAGTGGAGAAAAAGTGGAGAAAAAAATGGAGAAAAAGTGGAGAAAAAGTGGAGAAAAAGTGGAGAAAATGTGGAGAAAAAAATGGAGAAAAAGTGGAGAAAAAGTGGAGAAAAAATGGAGAAAAAGTGGAGAAAAAGTGGAGAAAAAGTAGAGAAAAAAATGGAGAAAAAGTGGAGAAAAAGTGGAGTAAAAATGGAGAAAAAGTGGAGCACCCTTTGGTGCCTTTCATGTGGCACTAAGGGGTGCTTAGCTTTGTATTTAGCCAAAAAAATGAAAAAAAAAATGACGTAGGGTTCCCCCTAGTTTTGTAGCCAGCTAGGGTAAAGCAGACGGCTGCAGCCTGCAGACCACAGCTGGCAACCTCACCTTGGCTGGTAATCCAAAACTGAGGGCACCCCACGCTGTTATTTTAAATTAAATAAATAATTAAAAAAAAAAACACGTAGGGGTCCCCCAAAATTGGATCACCAGCCAAGGTAAAGCAGACAGCTGGGGCCTGATATTCTCAGACTAGGGAGGTCCATGGTTATTGGACTCTCCCCAGCCTAAAAATAGCAGGCCGCAGCCGCCCCAGAAGTGGCGCATCCATTAGATGCGCCAATCCTGGTGCTTCGCCCCAGCTCATCCCGCGCCCTGGTGCGGTGGCAAACGGGGTAATATATGGGGTTAATACCAGGTGTGTAATGTCACCTGGCATCAAGCCCTGGGGTTGGTGAGGTCAGGCGTCTATCAGATACCCGACATCACCAACCCAGTCAGTAATAAAAAAAATAGACGACAAACACATTTTTATTTGAAAAAACACTCCCCAAAACATTCCCTCTTTAACCAATTTATTAGAATGAAAAACAAATCCAGGTCTGGTGTAATCCAAGGGGTTGCCATGACGATCCACACTGTCCCAGTCAATGAAGAGCAGGATGTTCCCCATTGGCTGGGAGAGCAGTGCAGTGACCTGAGCTAACATCAATGGGTCAGCCCAGGTCACTGCAGGGCATGACAAGTGCTGCTGTCAGCGAGGTACATTACCTGCGCTGATCTCCAGCACTGCCGACAGCCCCTGTCACTAAGTTCAATGACCGCCGCCTTCACAGCCAAGAATCGCGAGAGGCCCGTGACGTCACCGCTAGTCAGTCTCGGGTCGGAAGCGAGAGAAGGTGATGTGACAAGCGGCGACCATGGAGGACAGTGACAGCGCTGAGGTCGGGATGGCGGGACTTCATCACCGCAGGCAGGGCCGGCTCCAGGTTTTTGTGGGCCCCGGGCGGAAGAGTCTCAGTGGGTCCCATACACACGCAGACACACACACATACACAGATACATACACGTACATATACATATTTAAAGACAAACTCACAAAAATACATATAAACAGACAAATCTAAACAGTCATATACACTGACATACATAGATACACATCATACATGCATACATACAGAGACACACACTGCTATGCTGCATACATACATACAGACACACACATACTGCTCTGCATGCATACATACATATAGACAGACACACACACACTGCTCTGCTACATACATACATATAGACAGACACACACATACTGCTCTGCTGCATACATACAGACACACACACACACTGCTCTGCTGCATACATACATACAGACACGCATACTACTCTGCTGCATACATACATACAGACACACACACACACTGCTCTGCTGCATACATACATAAAGACACGCATACTGCTCTGCTGCATACATACATGCATACATACATACAGACAGACACGCATACTGCTCTTCTGCATACATACATACATACATACAGACAGACAGACACGCATACTGCTCTGCATGCATACATAAAGACACGCATACTGCTCTGCTGCATACATACATGCATACATACAGACACGCATACTGCTCTGCTGCATACATACATGCATTCATACAGACACGCATACTGCTCTGCTGCATACATACATGCATACATACAGACACGCATACTGCTCTGCTGCATACATACATGCATACATACAGACACGCATACTGCTCTGCTGCATACATACATGCATACATACAGACACGCATACTGCTCTGCTGCATACATACATGCATACATACAGACACGCATACTGCTCTGCTGCATACATACATGCATACATACAGACACGCATACTGCTCTGCTGCATACATACATGCATACATACAGACACGCATACTGCTCTGCTGCATACATACATGCATACATACAGACACGCATACTGCTCTGCTGCATACATACATGCATACATACAGACACGCATACTGCTCTGCTGCATATATACATGCATACATACAGACACGCATACTGCTCTGCTGCATATATACATACATACAGACACGCATACTGCTCTGCTGCATATATACATACATACAGACATGCATACTGCTCTGCTGCATATATACATACATACAGACACATATACTGCTCTGCTGCATACATACATGCATACATACAGACACGCATACTGCTCTGCTGCATATATACATGCATACATACAGACACGCATACTGCTCTGCTGCATACATACATGCATACATACAGACAGACACGCATATTGCTCTGCTGCATACATACATACATACATACAGACACGCACACTGCTCTGCTGCATATATACATACATACACGCATACTGCTCTGCTGCATATATACATACATACAGACACGCATACTGCTCTGCTGCATATATACATACATACATACAGACACGCATACTGCTCTGCTGCATATATACATACATACATACAGACACGCATACTGCTCTGCTGCATACATACATATAGACACGCATAGTGCTCTGCTGCATATATACATACATACATACAGACACGCATACTGCTCTGCTGCATATATACATACATACATACAGACACGTATACTGCTCTGCTGCATACATACATGCATACATACAGACAGACAAGCATATTGCTCTGCTGCATATATATATACAGACAGACACGCATACTACTCTGCTACATATATACATACATACAGACACGTATACTGCTCTGCTGCATACATACATGCACACATACAGACACGCATACTACTTTGCTACATATATACATACATACATAGACACGCATACTGCTCTGCTGCATATATACATACATACAGACACGCATACTGCTCTGCTGCATATATACATACATACAGACACGCATACTGCTCTGCTGCATATATACATACATACATACAGACACGCATACTGCTCTGCTGCATACATACATGCATAAATACAGACACGCATACTGCTCTGCTGCATACATACATGCATACATACAGACACGCATACTGCTCTGCTGCATACATACATGCATACATACAGACACGCATACTGCTCTGCTGCATACATACATGCATACATACAGACACGCATACTGCTCTGCTGCATACATACATGCATACATACAGACACGCATACTGCTCTGCTGCATACATACATGCATACATACAGACACGCATACTGCTCTGCTGCATACATACAGACACGCATACTGCTCTGCTGCATACATACATGCATACATACAGACACGCATACTGCTCTGCTGCATACATACATGCATACATACAGACACGCATACTGCTCTGCTGCATATATACATACAT
The DNA here is from genome assembly GCF_048569485.1 of Anomaloglossus baeobatrachus. NCBI lineage: Eukaryota > Metazoa > Chordata > Amphibia > Anura > Aromobatidae > Anomaloglossus > Anomaloglossus baeobatrachus. The sequence continues at coordinate 465,497,770 of NC_134354.1, forward strand.
ACAGACACGCATACTGCTCTGCTGCATATATACATACATACATACAGACATGCATACTGCTCTGCTGCATATATACATACATACATACAGACACGCATACTGCTCTGCTGCATATATACATACATACAGACATGCATACTGCTCTGCTGCATATATACATACATACATACAGACACATATACTGCTCTGCTGCATACATACATGCATACATACAGACACGCATACTGCTCTGCTGCATATATACATGCATACATACAGACACGCATACTGCTCTGCTGCATACATACATGCATACATACAGACAGACACGCATATTGCTCTGCTGCATACATACATACATACATACAGACACGCACACTGCTCTGCTGCATATATACATACATACACGCATACTGCTCTGCTGCATATATACATACATACATACAGACACGCATACTGCTCTGCTGCATATATACATACATACAGACACGCATACTGCTCTGCTGCATATATACATACATACAGACACGCATACTGCTCTGCTGCATATATACATACATACATACAGACACGCATACTGCTCTGCTGCATACATACATACATATAGACACGCATACTGCTCTGCTGCATATATACATACATACAGACACGCATACTGCTCTGCTGCATATATACATACATACATACAGACACGTATACTGCTCTGCTGCATACATACATGCATACATACAGACAGACACGCATATTGCTCTGCTGCATATATATATACAGACAGACACGCATACTACTCTGCTACATATATACATACATACAGACACGTATACTGCTCTGCTGCATACATACATGCATACATACATACAGACACGCATATTGCTCTGCTGCATATATATATATACATACATACAGACATGCATACTACTTTGCTACATATATACATACATACATACAGACACGCATACTGCTCTGCTGCATATATACATACATACAGACACGCATACTGCTCTGCTGCATATATACATACATACAGACACGCATACTGCTCTGCTGCATATATACATACATACAGACACGCATACTGCTCTGCTGCATATATACATACATACAGACACGCATACTGCTCTGCTGCATATATACATACATACATACACGCATACTGCTCTGGTGCATATATACATACATACATACATACAGACACGCATACTGCTCTGCTGCATACATACATATAGACACGCATACTGCTCTGCTGCATATATACATACATACATACAGACACGCATACTGCTCTGCTGCATACATACATACATATAGACACGCATACTGCTCTGCTGCATATATACATACATACATACAGACACGCATACTGCTCTGCTGCATATATACATACATACATACAGACACGTATACTGCTCTGCTGCATACATACATGCATACATACAGACAGACACGCATATTGCTCTGCTGCATATATATATATATAGACAGACACGCATACTACTCTGCTACATATATACATACATACAGACACGTATACTGCTCTGCTGCATACATACATGCATACATACATACAGACACGCATATTGCTCTGCTGCATATATATATACATACATACAGACATGCATACTGCTCTGCTGCATATATACATACATACAGACACGCATACTGCTCTGCTGCATATATACATACATACAGACACGCATACTGCTCTGCTGCATATATACATACATACAGACACGCATACTGCTCTGCTGCATATATACATACATACAGACACGCATACTGCTCTGCTGCATATATACATACATACATACACGCATACTGCTCTGCTGCATATATACATACATACATACATACAGACACGCATACTGCTCTGCTGCATACATACATATAGACACGCATACTGCTCTGCTGCATATATACATACATACAGACACGCATACTGCTCTGCTGCATATATACATACATGCATACATACATACAGACACGTATACTGCTCTGCTGCATACATACATGCATACATACAGACAGACACGCATATTGCTCTGCTGCATATATATATATACAGACAGACACGCATACTACTCTGCTACATATATACATACATACAGACACGTATACTGCTCTGCTGCATACATACATGCATACATACAGACACGCATACTACTTTGCTACATATATACATGCATACATAGACACGCATACTGCTCTGCTGCATATATACATACATACAGACACGCATACTGCTCTGCTGCATATATACATACATACAGACACGCATACTGCTCTGCTGCATATATACATACATACAGACACGCATACTGCTCTGCTGCATATATACATACATACAGACACGCATACTGCTCTGCTGCATACATACATACATATAGACACGCATACTGCTCTGCTGCATATATACATACATACATACAGACACGCATACTGCTCTGCTGCATATATACATACATACATACAGACACGTATACTGCTCTGCTGCATATATACATACATATAGACACGCATACTGCTCTGCTGCATATATACATACATACATACAGACACGCATACTGCTCTGCTGCATATATACATACATATAGACACGCATACTGCTCTGCTGCATATATACATACATATAGACACGCATACTGCTCTGCTGCATGCATACATACAAACACACACCTTGCTCTGCGGGCCCCACACACGCGGCTCCGGGGCCCACACACGCGGCTCCGGGGCCCACACACGCACGGGGGGACAGGGAGGGGCGGGGAGGGAGTGATGTCCCACATACTGATCAGGTCACGGTGCAGATGGGGCCCACACAGCGCCGGAGGGAAGCGATGTGCTGGGGGTCGCTGGCTGGCACTGTGACTCCTTCATCTGTGCGACCGAGTAGGACGCCGGGCGGTAGCTCCGCCCACAGATGATGCTCAATGCAGGAGAACACAGTGGCCTTAAAGGGCCGGCAGCCACAGTTTCCAGTGCCAAGGACTGCTGCCCCCGGGCCGACCGCAGGTAAGCCGAGCGGGACCGTCTGTGTGTGTGTGTGTGTGTATGTATGTATGTGTACATGCTGCGGGCAGGAGGGGGCGGAGCGAGCTGAGCGGGAAAGTGTGGGCTTCCTGCACGTAACTAAGATAAACATCGGGTTACTAACCAAAGCGTTTTGCTTGGATACCCGATGTTTATCTTGGTTACCAGCTTCTGGCAGGCTGCCAGCGATGGCTCCTGCACACTCTAGCTGTAAAAAGCCCTGCTTTTTGCTGCTAGAACCGTTCTCGAACGTATCTAGAACTATCGAGCTTTTGCAAAAAGCTCGAGTTCTAGTTCGATCTCGAACAGCCCCCAAAATCACTCGAGCCCCGAACTGGAGAACCTCGAACCATGAACCGCGCTCAACTCTAGTTACTAGTCACCAATTCTTCCCTCGGTCGGTGGAGAAAGATGAAGAAAAAATGTATTCTTCCTGGCTGAGAATCAGAAAGCATAGCCATAGTCCATGGGGTCCATCAGGGCCATAAAGGGAAATCATAGTACAGTGGTTCAAGGGTCAAAACCTATACAATAAGGCTATTTGCACATGCTGCATTTTTTTGCCGCTGTGTTTTTGTGCGTTTTTGGACGCTAAAAACGCACAAAAACGCACCCGCGGCAAAAAACGCAGGCAAAAACACATGCATTTTTACCGCGATTTGGTGCGGTTTTGGCTGCGTTTTTTATCTCTGCGTTTTTCTGCGTTTTTCCAATGCATTGCATGGGGGGAAAACGCAGAAAAATGCAGGAAAGAATTGACATGTCCATTTTTTTTTTTAAGCTCAAAAACGCAGCTTAAAAAAAAAATTGTGTGCGGACAGCAAAAATGAAAACTCATAGACTTTGCTGTGGAAGTAAAGTCATGCAGTTTTGAGGCCAAAAACGCACCCGAAAAACGCGAAAAAACGTGGCGAAAAATGCACTGTGTGAACTGTCCCTAAGGAGGAACAAAGTGGAAAAATAAACAGGAACAAGTGAAGTCACATAACAGAGGTCAATTAAAAATAGAGTGCCTAGTGTGCTCAATTTACCACTGAACGCATATGCTTATCTGTTCACTGTCTCACCCTAGACCTTTGTCCTCCAGAAGGGCTACAAATCTACATTATTTATATTGTTAAGGGGTAGAGTTGAGCGCGGTTCGTGGTTCGTGGTTCTCCAGTTCTAGGCTCGAGTGATTTTGGGGCATGTTCTAGATCGAACTAGAACTCGAGCTTTTTGCAAAAGCTCGATAGTTCTAGAAACGTTCGAGAACGGTTCTAGCAGCCAAAAAACAGCTAAATCATAGCTTGGTTTCTGCTGTAATAGTGTAAGTCACTCTGTGAATCAAACTATTATCACATTTCAGTGTATAGTGTGCGTGAACAGCGCCTTCAGATCACTGCTGTTTCTATAATGGCGATCGCCATTTTTTTTTTTTTTTTTCTTGTCTTCCTTCCCTAAGCACGCGCGTCTTGTGGGGCTGGCCAGCATGTCAGCCAATCACAGACACACACACACCTAAGTGGACTTTGAGGCAGAGAAGCAACGGCATGTGTGATAGGATCTGCATGTCACATGTCCCTGCATTATAAAACCGGACATTTTCTTCACGATCGCCATTATCTGCCTTCTGCGTCTTTGGTGTCAGACATCACTGTCGCAGTTCCGTCCTTTGTCCTATCGCCGATACAGCTGTATGCGCTGCATACACAGCGTTAGACAGCTTAGGGAGAGCACATTCTAGCAGTCCTTTTAAGGGCTCGTACCGGCAGGGTCAGAGAGCCATAGGTAACAGGTCCTGCAAACAGCAACAGCGTCTGTGTAGCCCAGGTCAGGGATTTCCTCCCTGCATTTCACCATTAGGAGGGAATAGAAAGGCAGGCTTCCATTCCTCTACCCAGAGCACCACAATCCTGCCACTGTACCCTCTTGTCCTCTGCACACTCCAACTCATTCTAACTAAGCCATTATACTAGCAAACACTCAGTGTACCTAGTGGCATCCTATCTGTGGCTATTGGACTTTGCTATAGTCCCACTAGTGCAAAGACATTTGCAGAGCACATCTGCCTGCATTGCACACTCCAAGTTTTTTAAACTAAGCCATTTTACTAGCAAACACTCAGTGTACCTAGTGGCATCCTATACGTGGCTATTGGACTTTGCTATAGTCCCACTAGTGCAAAGACATTAGCAGAGCACATCTGCCTGCATTGCACACTCCAAGTTTTTTAAACTCAGCCATTATACTAGCAAACACTCTGTACCTAGTGGCATCCTATACGTGGCTATTGGACTTTGCTATAGTCCCACTAGGGCCAAGACATTTGCAGAGCGCATCTGCCTGCGTTGCACACTCCAACAAATTATAACGAAGCCATTATACTAGCAAACACTCAGTGTACCTAGTGGCATCCTATACGTGGCTATTGGACTTTGCTATAGTCCCACTAGTGCCAAGACATTTGCAGAGCACATCTGCCTGCATTGCACACTCCAAGTTTTTTAAACTAAGCAATTTTACTAGCAAACACTCAGTGTACCTAGTGGCATCCTATACGTGGCTATTGGACTTTGCTATAGTCCCACTAGTGCAAAGACATTAGCAGAGCACATCTGCCTGCATTGCACACTCCAAGTTTTTTAAACTCAGCCATTATACTAGCAAACACACAGTGTACCTATTGGCATCCTATACGTGGCTATCGGACTTTGCTATAGTCCCACTGATGCCAAGACATTTGCAGAGCGCATCTGCCTGCGTTGCACACTCCAACTAATTATAACGAAGCCATTATACTAGCAAACACTCAGTGTACCTAGTGGCATCCTATACGTGGCTATTGGACTTTGCTATAGTCCCACTAGTGCCAAGACATTTGCAGAGCGCATCTGCCTGCGTTGCACACTCCAACTAATTATAACGAAGCCATTATACTAGCACACACTCAGTGTACCTAGTGGCATCCTATACGTGGCTATTGGACTTTGCTATAGTCCCACTAGTGCCAAGACATTTGCAGAGCGCATCTGCCTGCGTTGCACACTACAACAAATTATAACGAAGCCATTATACTAGCAAACACTCAGTGTACCTAGTGGCATCCTATACGTGGCTATTGGACTTTGCTATAGTCCCACTAGTGCCAAGACATTTGCAGAGCGCATCTGCCTGCGTTGCACACTCCAACTAATTATAACGAAGCCATTATACTAGCAAACACTCAGTGTACCTAGTGGCATCCTATACGTGGCTATTGGACTTTGCTATAGTCCCACTAGTGCCAAGACATTTGCAGAGCGCATCTGCCTGCGTTGCACACTCCAACTAATTATAACGAAGCCATTATACTAGCACACACTCAGTGTACCTAGTGGCATCCTATACGTGGCTATTGGACTTTGCTATAGTCCCACTAGTGCCAAGACATTTGCAGAGCGCATCTGCCTGCGTTGCACACTACAACAAATTATAACGAAGCCATTATACTAGCAAACACTCAGTGTACCTAGTGGCATCCTATACGTGGCTATTGGACTTTGCTATAGTCCCACTAGTGCCAAGACATTTGCAGAGCGCATCTGCCTGCGTTGCACACTCCAACTAATTATAACGAAGCCATTATACTAGCACACACTCAGTGTACCTAGTGGCATCCTATACGTGGCTATTGGACTTTGCTATAGTCCCACTAGGGCCAAGACATTTGCAGAGCACATCTGCCTGCATTGCACACTCCAAGTTTTTTAAACTAAGCAATTTTACTAGCAAACACTCAGTGTACCTAGTGGCATCCTATACGTGGCTATTGGACTTTGCTATAGTCCCACTAGTGCAAAGACATTAGCAGAGCACATCTGCCTGCATTGCACACTCCAAGTTTTTTAAACTCAGCCATTATACTAGCAAACACTCAGTGTACCTAGTGGCATCCTATACGTGGCTATTGGACTTTGCTATAGTCCCACTAGTGCAAAGACATTAGCAGAGCACATCTGCCTGCATTGCACACTCCAAGTTTTTTAAACTCAGCCATTATACTAGCAAACACTCAGTGTACCTAGTGGCATCCTATACGTGGCTATTGGACTTTGCTATAGTCCCACTAGTGCCAAGACATTTGCAGAGCGCATCTGCCTGCGTTGCACACTCCAACTAATTATAACGAAGCCATTATACTAGCAAACACTCAGTGTACCTAGTGGCATCCTATACGTGGCTATTGGACTTTGCTATAGTCCCACTAGTGCCAAGACATTTGCAGAGCGCATCTGCCTGCGTTGCACACTCCAACTAATTATAACGAAGCCATTATACTAGCACACACTCAGTGTACCTAGTGGCATCCTATACGAGGCTATTGGACTTTGCTATAGTCCCACTAGTGCCAAGACATTTGCAGAGCGCATCTGCCTGCGTTGCACACTCCAACTAATTATAACGAAGCCATTATACTAGCAAACACTCAGTGTACCTAGTGGCATCCTATACGTGGCTATTGGACTTTGCTATAGTCCCACTAGTGCCAAGACATTTGCAGAGCGCATCTGCCTGCGTTGCACACTCCAACTAATTATAACGAAGCCATTATACTAGCAAACACTCAGTGTACCTAGTGGCATCCTATACGTGGCTATTGGACTTTGCTATAGTCCCACTAGTGCCAAGACATTTGCAGAGCGCATCTGCCTGCGTTGCACACTCCAACTAATTATAACGAAGCCATTATACTAGCAAACACTCAGTGTACCTAGTGGCATCCTATACGTGGCTATTGGACTTTGCTATAGTCCCACTAGTGCCAAGACATTTGCAGAGCGCATCTGCCTGCGTTGCACACTCCAACTAATTATAACGAAGCCATTATACTAGCACACACTCAGTGTACCTAGTGGCATCCTATACGTGGCTATTGGACTTTGCTATAGTCCCACTAGTGCCAAGACATTTGCAGAGCGCATCTGCCTGCGTTGCACACTCCAACTAATTATAACGAAGCCATTATACTAGCACACACTCAGTGTACCTAGTGGCATCCTATACGTGGCTATTGGACTTTGCTATAGTCCCACTAGTGCCAAGACATTTGCAGAGCGCATCTGCCTGCGTTGCACACTACAACAAATTATAACGAAGCCATTATACTAGCAAACACTCAGTGTACCTAGTGGCATCCTATACGTGGCTATTGGACTTTGCTATAGTCCCACTAGTGCCAAGACATTTGCAGAGCGCATCTGCCTGCGTTGCACACTCCAACTAATTATAACGAAGCCATTATACTAGCACACACTCAGTGTACCTAGTGGCATCCTATACGTGGCTATTGGACTTTGCTATAGTCCCACTAGTGCCAAGACATTTGCAGAGCGCATCTGCCTGCGTTGCACACTACAACAAATTATAACGAAGCCATTATACTAGCAAACACTCAGTGTACCTAGTGGCATCCTATACGTGGCTATTGGACTTTGCTATAGTCCCACTAGTGCCAAGACATTTGCAGCACGTCTGCCTGCGTTGCACACTCCAACGAATTATAACTAAGTTACATTGTCAGGGATATTTATTCTTTATTATTCTGCTGTTAATAAAGCTAGACCACCACTGCAATCTTCACCACCTCTCAATTTTTACTACCACATTTTCAGTCCACAATCTTGTCGCAATCAACATGAGTGGCAAAATGACAGATGCTGGTGGAAAGGGGAAGAGGCGTGGTGGAAAAGGCAAAAAATGTTTTGTCAGTGGGGAAGGTGGCAAAGCTCCATTATCATCTGCTGAAGATAGACCATCTACTAGCAAAAGTAAGATGTCTACTACTTATTGTGGACAATCCGATGTGCTCCCTTTTTTACGGACACAAACAAGAGGAACAAAGGTAGATGATGGGCAAAAAAGGAAAATGCTTGAATGGATCTCAAGTGGTCCAACAAGTGCCCTCTCAGCCACTTCAAGTACCGCATCCAAAAAACACCATTCCTCTGAGTTGTCATCCCAATCACACTTGATTTCTCCCAGCTCTGAAGTCTCCATCAGCCCTGCACAGTATGGTGGAACTGAGATGGCTGAGTCTGCAGAGCTGTTCAGTCACACTATAGCCTGGGAATCAGAGGTCTGCTCCCAAGCTACAGTGAGTACAGAACAGGAAATGGTCTGCAGTGATGCCCAGAACCTTTGTGACTCAGATTCAGGCCGTGAGGACCAAGTTTCTGAGCATAATGTTGACCCTTTGTCACAAACTGTAACACCTGTGGTTATAGACAATGAGGAACATACTGATGAAGATGAGACGCAGATACCCGATTGGGATGACAACTTAAATATTCGGTCAGGGCAAGAAGAGGCTCGGTCTGAGGGGGAGGGGAGTGCAAACACAACAATTGATGATGACGTTCTAGATCCCACCTACTGTCAACCCCCAGTCAGGCACTCGAGGAGGTCAACAGAGGCGGTGGAGGAGGATGCAACCGACGACGAAGTTACCTTGCGCCTTCCTGGACAGAGTCGGAGCACTGGTAGCACGTCTACAACTGCATCCTCAGCCACCACTCTGCCTATGAGCATTATTCGGGGTGGATCAACAGGTCGCATGGCCTCTAAGCCTTGCCTAGCCTGGGCCTTTTTTCACATCGAAAAAGATCGCCCAACTCATGTGATATGTAACATTTGTCATGATTCTGTTAGTAGAGGTCAAAACCTCAGCAGTTTGACAACTTCTTCCATGAATCGTCACATGAATAAATATCATAAGTCCCGGTGGGAAGCTCACCGTGCTGCAATGCCGGCTAGCGGAGCGAACCATCCACCGCCCGCCCCTTCCAGTGCATCCGCGCGCTCTTCATCTTCTAGGACTGTGGGGACAGCTGTCACACCTGTTTTTCCACGCAAAACTTCCACCACTGTAACCGCAACAGGCAGTTTGCTTGTAAGGTCGTCAGTTGGTTTGGAAGGGGAAACAAGTGAGTGTGTACAGCTCTCTCAGACATCGATAGCACCAACGTTGGATGAAGGCAACATCATGTCTCCGCCTGCACTTTCCTCACAAACCTGCATTTTTCCAGGGACACCCTACTCAACACCGTCTACACACAGCAGCCAGATCTCTGTCCCTCAGATGTGGTCAAATAAAAGGCCACTTCCTCCGACCCATGACAAAGCTAAGAGGTTGACTCTATCCCTCTGTAAGCTGTTGGCTACCGAAATGCTGCCTTTCCGCCTAGTGGACACACAGGATTTTAGAGACCTTATGTCTGTCGCTGTGCCCCAGTACCAGATGCCTAGTCGCCACTACTTCTCTAAGAAAGGTGTGCCCGCGCTACACCAGCATGTCGCACACAACATCACCGCTTCCTTGAGAAACTCTGTGTGTGAACGGGTGCATTTCACCACCGATACTTGGACCAGTAAGCATGGACAGGGACGTTACATGTCGCTGACTGGGCACTGGGTAACTATGGTGATAGATGGTGAAGGGTCTGCTGCACAAGTCTTGCCGTCCCCACGACTTGTGTGTCAATCCTCTGTCTGTCCAAGTTCCGCCACAGCTTCTGCATCCTCCACCTCATCTGGGTCCTCCACCTCCGCCCCAAGCCTGCCTGGTCAGGCCACCAGCGTTCTCACTGCGCAGAAGGAATCACGCACGCCTCATTACTATGCTGGCAGCCGAGCGCAACGGCATCAGGCGGTCTTTAGCTTGACATGTCTTGGTAATAAGAGTCACACAGCTGAGGAGTTGTGGTCAGCTCTGCGGTCCGAGTTTAATAAATGGTTGTCTCCACTCAACCTGCAGCCTGGTAAGGCCGTGTGCGACAATGCTGCAAACCTGGGTGCGGCCCTTCGCCTGGGCAAGGTGACACACGTACCTTGTATGGCTCACGTGTTGAACCTTGTCGTGCAGCAATTTTTAACACACTATCCCGGCCTAGATGGCCTTCTGAACAGGGCACGAAAACTGTCTGCTCACTTCCGGCGTTCAAGCGCCGCAGCTGAGCGACTTGCATCGCTCCAGAAGTCTTTCGGCCTGCCGGTTCATCGCCTGAAATGCGATGTGGCGACACGCTGGAATTCAACTCTACACATGTTACAGCGACTGTGGCAGCACCGCAGAGCCCTGGTGCAATACGTCATGACGTATAGCCTGGGCCAACGAGATGCAGAGGTGGGGCAGATCACCCTGATGGAGTGGTCTCAGATCAAGGACCTATGCACCCTTCTGCACAGTTTCGACATGGCGACGAATATGTTTAGCTCTGACAATGCCATTATCAGCATGACGATTCCAGTCATTTACATGCTGGAGCACACGCTAAACACTATTCGGAGTCAGGGGGTGGGACAACATGAAGGGGAGGAACTACAGGAGGATTCATATGTGCAAGGGACAACAACATCACCAAGATCCAGACGTTCATCATCACCAACGCAGCAGGCATGGGACCATGGGGAACAGGGATCGACAAGGGCGCATAGTAGCAGGCGAAATGTTGAGCAAGGTGCAGGAGAACATGAAGAAATGGAGGACGAACTGTCCATGGACATGGAAGACTCAGCGGATGAGGGAGACCTTGGTCAAATTTCAGTTGAAAGAGGTTGGGGGGAGATGTCAGAGGAAGAAAGAACGGTTAGCACCTCTATGCCACAAACACAGCGTGGACTTGGTCCGCATGGCTGCGCAAGACACATGAGTGCCTTCTTGTTGCACTACCTCCAACATGACAGTCGTATTGTCAAAATTAGAAGTGATGATGACTACTGGATTGCCACACTATTAGATCCCCGGTACAAGTCCAAATTTTGTGACATAATTCCAGCCATAGAAAGGGACGCACGTATGCAGGAGTATCAGCAGAAGCTGTTACTCGATCTTAGCTCGGCTTTTCCACCAAACAACCGTGCAGGTGCAGGGAGGGAATCTCCCAGTTGTAACTTGACAAACATGGGACGGTCTCGTCATCTTCACCAGTCTACCCGTACCAGTAGGACCGTATCTGGTGCCGGTAACAGCAATTTTATGGAATCTTTTCATAATTTTTTTAGACCCTCTTTTGCAAGGCCACCAGAGACAACAAGTCTGACACATACTCAACGGCTGGAGAGGATGATACAGGAGTATCTCCAAATGAACATCGATGCCATGACTGTGCAACTGGAGCCTTGCTCCTTTTGGGCTTCAAACATAGAAAAATGGCCAGAGCTCTCCAGTTACGCCTTGGAGATTTTGTCGTGTCCAGCTGCCAGCGTTGTCTCTGAACGTGTATTCAGTGCTGCTGGGTGTGTGCTGACAGATAAGCGCACGCGTCTGTCCAGTGACAATGTGGACAGACTGACGTTCATCAAAAGGAACAAGTCATGGATCCAGAAGGAATTTACTACCCCTGTGTTATCCTGGGGAGAGTAAATGCTTGTGGATTTGGAATGTGCTTGATGCAAATCAAAACATCCTGTTTGCAACTAGGGCCCAAGTGCTGCCACTGATGGGGTGGGTGTCTGTGTGGCCCAATTTTTGGAAAAAAGGGAGACTCCGCTTGGAGTAACCCTTGCTTGCTGTGTTTTTAAAAGAAGCCAAGATGAACAGAGCTGGGATCAGGAAAGACTTTGCTACCTACCCCGGTGTCATCCTGGGGACGGATAAGAATGGCGTATTTTTGAATGTGCTTGATGCAAATCTAGCTGTGAAGTGTACAACTGGGGCACAACTGCTGCCACTGAAGGGGTGGGTGTGTGTGGGCCCAATTTTTGGAAAAAAGGGAGACTCCGCTTGGAGTAACCCTTGCTTGCTGTGTTTTTAAAAGAAGCCAAGATGAACAGAGCTGGGATCAGGAAAGACTTTGCTACCTACCCCGGTGTCATCCTGGGGACGGATAAGAATGGCGTATTTTTGAATGTGCTTGATGCAAATCTAGCTGTGAAGTGTACAACTGGGGCACAACTGCTGCCACTGAAGGGGTGGGTGTGTGTGGGCCCAATTTTTGGAAAAAAGGGAGACTCCGCTTGGAGTAACCCTTGCTTGCTGTGTTTTTAAAAGAAGCCAAGATGAACAGAGCTGGGATCAGGAAAGACTTTGCTACCTACCCCGGTGTCATCCTGGGGACGGATAAGAATGGCGTATTTTTGAATGTGCTTGATGCAAATCAAAACATCCTGTTTGCAACTAGGGCCCAAGTGCTGCCACTGATGGGGTGGGTGTCTGTGTGGCCCAATTTTTGGAAAAAAGGGAGACTCCGCTTGGAGTAACCCTTGCTTGCTGTGTTTTTAAAAGAAGCCAAGATGAACAGAGCTGGGATCAGGAAAGACTTTGCTACCTACCCCGGTGTCATCCTGGGGACGGATAAGAATGGCGTATTTTTGAATGTGCTTGATGCAAATCTAGCTGTGAAGTGTACAACTGGGGCACAACTGCTGCCACTGAAGGGGTGGGTGTGTGTGGGCCCAATTTTTGGAAAAAAGGGAGACTCCACTTGGAGTAACCCTTGCTTGCTGTGTTTTTAAAAGAAGCCAAGATGAACAGAGCTGGGATCAGGAAAGACTTTGCTACCTACCCCGGTGTCATCCTGGGGACGGATAAGAATGGCGTATTTTTGAATGTGCTTGATGCAAATCAAAACATCCTGTTTGCAACTAGGGCCCAAGTGCTGCCACTGATGGGGTGGGTGTCTGTGTGGCCCAATTTTTGGAAAAAAAGGGAGACTCCGCTTGGAGTAACCCTTGCTTACATTGTTTTTAAAAGAAGCCAAGATGAACAAGTCATGGATCAGCAAAGACTTTATCTACGTACCCCGGTGTCATCCTGGGGACGGATAAGAATGGCGTATTTTTGAATGTGCTTGATGCAAATCAAAACATCCTGTTTGCAACTAGGGCCCAAGTGCTGCCACTGATGGGGTGGGTGTCTGTGTGGCCCAATTTTTGGAAAAAAGGGAGACTCCGCTTGGAGTAACCCTTGCTTGCTGTGTTTTTAAAAGAAGCCAAGATGAACAGAGCTGGGATCAGGAAAGACTTTGCTACCTACCCCGGTGTCATCCTGGGGACGGATAAGAATGGCGTATTTTTGAATGTGCTTGATGCAAATCAAAACATCCTGTTTGCAACTAGGGCCCAAGTGCTGCCACTGATGGGGTGGGTGTCTGTGTGGCCCAATTTTTGGAAAAAAAGGGAGACTCCGCTTGGAGTAACCCTTGCTTGCTGTGTTTTTAAAAGAAGCCAAGATGAACAGAGCTGGGATCAGGAAAGACTTTGCTACCTACCCCGGTGTCATCCTGGGGACGGATAAGAATGGCGTATTTTTGAATGTGCTTGATGCAAATCTAGCTGTGAAGTGTACAACTGGGGCACAACTGCTGCCACTGAAGGGGTGGGTGTGTGTGGGCCCAATTTTTGGAAAAAAGGGAGACTCCGCTTGGAGTAACCCTTGCTTGCTGTGTTTTTAAAAGAAGCCAAGATGAACAGAGCTGGGATCAGGAAAGACTTTGCTACCTACCCCGGTGTCATCCTGGGGACGGATAAGAATGGCGTATTTTTGAATGTGCTTGATGCAAATCAAAACATCCTGTTTGCAACTAGGGCCCAAGTGCTGCCACTGATGGGGTGGGTGTCTGTGTGGCCCAATTTTTGGAAAAAAAGGGAGACTCCGCTTGGAGTAACCCTTGCTTACATTGTTTTTAAAAGAAGCCAAGATGAACAAGTCATGGATCAGCAAAGACTTTATCTACGTACCCCGGTGTCATCCTGGGGACGGATAAGAATGGCGTATTTTTGAATGTGCTTGATGCAAATCAAAACATCCTGTTTGCAACTAGGGCCCAAGTGCTGCCACTGATGGGGTGGGTGTCTGTGTGGCCCAATTTTTGGAAAAAAGGGAGACTCCGCTTGGAGTAACCCTTGCTTGCTGTGTTTTTAAAAGAAGCCAAGATGAACAGAGCTGGGATCAGGAAAGACTTTGCTACCTACCCCGGTGTCATCCTGGGGACGGATAAGAATGGCGTATTTTTGAATATGCTTGATGCAAATCTAGCTGTGAAGTGTACAACTGGGGCACAACTGCTGCCACTGAAGGGGTGGGTGTGTGTGGGCCCAATTTTTGGAAAAAAGGGAGACTCCGCTTGGAGTAACCCTTGCTTGCTGTGTTTTTAAAAGAAGCCAAGATGAACAGAGCTGGGATCAGGAAAGACTTTGCTACCTACCCCGGTGTCATCCTGGGGACGGATAAGAATGGCGTATTTTTGAATGTGCTTGATGCAAATCAAAACATCCTGTTTGCAACTAGGGCCCAAGTGCTGCCACTGATGGGGTGGGTGTCTGTGTGGCCCAATTTTTGGAAAAAAGGGAGACTCCGCTTGGAGTAACCCTTGCTTGCTGTGTTTTTAAAAGAAGCCAAGATGAACAGAGCTGGGATCAGGAAAGACTTTGCTACCTACCCCGGTGTCATCCTGGGGACGGATAAGAATGGCGTATTTTTGAATGTGCTTGATGCAAATCTAGCTGTGAAGTGTACAACTGGGGCACAACTGCTGCCACTGAAGGGGTGGGTGTGTGTGGGCCCAATTTTTGGAAAAAAGGGAGACTCCGCTTGGAGTAACCCTTGCTTGCTGTGTTTTTAAAAGAAGCCAAGATGAACAGAGCTGGGATCAGGAAAGACTTTGCTACCTACCCCGGTGTCATCCTGGGGACGGATAAGAATGGCGTATTTTTGAATGTGCTTGATGCAAATCAAAACATCCTGTTTGCAACTAGGGCCCAAGTGCTGCCACTGATGGGGTGGGTGTCTGTGTGGCCCAATTTTTGGAAAAAAGGGAGACTCCGCTTGGAGTAACCCTTGCTTGCTGTGTTTTTAAAAGAAGCCAAGATGAACAGAGCTGGGATCAGGAAAGACTTTGCTACCTACCCCGGTGTCATCCTGGGGACGGATAAGAATGGCGTATTTTTGAATGTGCTTGATGCAAATCAAAACATCCTGTTTGCAACTAGGGCCCAAGTGCTGCCACTGATGGGGTGGGTGTCTGTGTGGCCCAATTTTTGGAAAAAAAGGGAGACTCCGCTTGGAGTAACCCTTGCTTACATTGTTTTTAAAAGAAGCCAAGATGAACAAGTCATGGATCAGCAAAGACTTTATCTACGTACCCCGGTGTCATCCTGGGGACGGATAAGAATGGCGTATTTTTGAATGTGCTTGATGCAAATCAAAACATCCTGTTTGCAACTAGGGCCCAAGTGCTGCCACTGATGGGGTGGGTGTCTGTGTGGCCCAATTTTTGGAAAAAAGGGAGACTCCGCTTGGAGTAACCCTTGCTTGCTGTGTTTTTAAAAGAAGCCAAGATGAACAGAGCTGGGATCAGGAAAGACTTTGCTACCTACCCCGGTGTCATCCTGGGGACGGATAAGAATGGCGTATTTTTGAATGTGCTTGATGCAAATCAAAACATCCTGTTTGCAACTAGGGCCCAAGTGCTGCCACTGATGGGGTGGGTGTCTGTGTGGCCCAATTTTTGGAAAAAAAGGGAGACTCCGCTTGGAGTAACCCTTGCTTACATTGTTTTTAAAAGAAGCCAAGATGAACAAGTCATGGATCAGCAAAGACTTTATCTACGTACCCCGGTGTCATCCTGGGGACGGATAAGAATGGCGTATTTTTGAATGTGCTTGATGCAAATCAAAACATCCTGTTTGCAACTAGGGCCCAAGTGCTGCCACTGATGGGGTGGGTGTCTGTGTGGCCCAATTTTTGGAAAAAAGGGAGACTCCGCTTGGAGTAACCCTTGCTTGCTGTGTTTTTAAAAGAAGCCAAGATGAACAGAGCTGGGATCAGGAAAGACTTTGCTACCTACCCCGGTGTCATCCTGGGGACGGATAAGAATGGCGTATTTTTGAATGTGCTTGATGCAAATCAAAACATCCTGTTTGCAACTAGGGCCCAAGTGCTGCCACTGATGGGGTGGGTGTCTGTGTGGCCCAATTTTTGGAAAAAAAGGGAGACTCCGCTTGGAGTAACCCTTGCTTACATTGTTTTTAAAAGAAGCCAAGATGAACAAGTCATGGATCAGCAAAGACTTTATCTACGTACCCCGGTGTCATCCTGGGGACGGATAAGAATGGCGTATTTTTGAATGTGCTTGATGCAAATCAAAACATCCTGTTTGCAACTAGGGCCCAAGTGCTGCCACTGATGGGGTGGGTGTCTGTGTGGCCCAATTTTTGGAAAAAAGGGAGACTCCGCTTGGAGTAACCCTTGCTTGCTGTGTTTTTAAAAGAAGCCAAGATGAACAGAGCTGGGATCAGGAAAGACTTTGCTACCTACCCCGGTGTCATCCTGGGGACGGATAAGAATGGCGTATTTTTGAATGTGCTTGATGCAAATGTAGCTGTGAAGTGTACAACTGGGGCACAAGTGCTGCCACTGAAGGGGTGGGTGTGTGTGTGGCCCAATTTTTGGAAAAAAGGGAGACTCCGCTTGGAGTCACCTTGCGGTGTTTTACATGATTTTAGAAGGGCGTGCCATGCCTATATCTGTGTGTCCTCCTCTTTTTCCTTGTCCAGCTGTTTTGTTTTCGCATGAGTATATGTCCTTGTCACTTTCCAATGTGTTTGAGTTGTTTGTCACCTTTAGGACACCTTTGAGGGTGTTTTCTAGGTGTTTTTCTGTGTTTGTGATTGCCTGCCATTGTTTCCTATGCAGTTCGAGTTCGGTTCGTCGAACGTTCGACGAACCGAACTCGAACGGGAGGTCCGTTCGGCGAACCAACCTCGAGCCGAACCGCGACCGGTTCGCTCATCTCTATTAAGGGGGAACATACAAATTACAGGGTTCCACGGTAAAAGCCCTAATTGGGCCCCCTCCTCAAAAAAAAAATAAATTAAAAAATCAGCAGGATAGGTAGGGTCACGGAGCAATCACAGAAAGTCATACCATGCCATATTAAAAACATTTAGAAGGACATGTACTGCAGCACATACACACTTATTGTATTCCTATGGATGGCACGGTGGCTTAGTGGTTAGTGCTGTAGTCTTGCAGCGCTGGGGTCCTTGGTTCACATCCCACCAAGGACACTATCTGCAAGGAGTTTGTATGTTCTCTCCAAGTTTGCATGGGTTTCCTCCGGGTACTCCAGTTTCCTCCCACACGTAAAAGACTTAAGGGTGCTTTACACGCTGCGACATCGCTAGAGATGTCGTGCACGATAGCAGCCGCACACGTCCCTGTTTCGTCATGATCGCTGCTGTAGCGAACAATATCGCTACGGCAATGTCACATGCACCTACCTGCTTAGCGACGTCGCTGGAGACACTGAACAATCTCTCCTTTAAGGGGTCAGTTCGTTCAGCGTCACTAAGCGGCAGCCCAATAGCAGAGGAGGGATGGAGATGAGCAGCCAGAACATGCCGCCCACCTCCTTCATTCCTCATTGCTGGTGGACACAGGTAAGGAGATGTTCGTTGTTCCTGTGGTGTCACACATAGCAATGTTTGATGCCGCAGGAACGACGAACAACCTGCGGCATGCACCAACAATGATATTGTGAAAAGGAGCGATGTGTCAACGATCAACTCCTCCTCCTAGCTGTCACACGCTGCGATGTCGCTAATGGCGCCGGATGTGCGTCACAAACACTGTGACCCCGGCGATATATCGTTAGCGATATCATTGTGTGTAAAGTACCCTATACAGATAGGGACTTTAGATTGTGAGCCCAATGGGGACAGTGTTCTGGATGTATGTAAAGCGCACTGGAATATGTTAGCGCTATAAAAAAAAAAAAAAAGATTTGATTTATACCTAGAGAAGAACCTCAGTGTAATCATCCAGTATGATATCCCTTTCAAAGACCCATTAATTAAATACATTATGGTGACCAAAAACTGGCCTCCCCACACAATTTAATAAATACACAGTGAATTCTATCCCCCAAATTTTCATCCACAGTACTCTCCACATGCAGTTGGATGATCCCATAGTGCCTCCAGTAAAGCATGTTGCCCCAACAGTCCCCGCAACACAGTATGTTGTCCACACAATGCTCACCAACACAGAATAATGTACTCAACACAGTTGTGGCACTCCTGAGGCCTCATCCACCAGAGGGTACTGCATCCTGATTTAGGGTGCTGTGCTGATCCAGGTAAGAGGGGGTTATCTGCTGGTGTTTGGAGCTTTAGGGTATGTACGCACTAGGCGTTTTTTTCACGCTGCATTTTTATGTGCGTTTTTGTCTCAAAAAATGCACCTGCGGCTAACAAAAGGTGACAAAAACGCATGCGTTTTTACCGCGATTTGGTGCGTTTTTTGCTGCGTTTTTGCTCACTGCGTTTTTAATCAGTGCACAATGCCATTAAAGATTGTTGATGAAAAAAGAAAAAAAAAAAAAGGTCTGATGTCATTTCCTTCTTCAAAATGTTCATTGTATGCAGGAGAGCAGACAGCTGCAGAACTAGTGTATGAAGGAGAGCAGACAGCAGCTGCAGAACTACAAGGCTCAGCATCATCCATCCAGGACTGTATGCAGGAGTTTTTTGCCCAAAAAGAAAAAAAAATGACATGGGCTTCGCTATATTTTTGTATGCTAGCCAGGTACAGCAGGCAGGTACAGGCTGCCCCCAATCCCCAGCTGCCTATTTGTACCCGGCTGGGAATCAAAAATATAGGGAAGCCCTTTTTTTTTTATTTCATGAATTTCAAGAAATAATTAAAAAAAAAAAATGACATAGGCTTCGCCCAATTTTTGAGTCCAGCCAGGTACAACTAGGCAGCTGGGGATTGGAATCCGCAGTGCAGAGTGCCCAAGCTTTCTGGGCACCCCCACTGCGAATTGCAGTCCGCAGCTACCCCAGAAAATGGCGCTTTCATGAAGCGTCATCTTCTGGCGCTGTATCCAACTCTTCCAGCTACCCTGGTGACTGTAGCTCGCTGGGTAATAATGGAGTTAAGGCTAGCTGTATATTATCAGCTGGCCCTAAGCCCGAAATTCATGGTGTCACACCAATATTAGACATGGCCACCATGAATTTCTAGTAATGATAAAAAAAAAAACACAACACACAGAAAAATATTTTTATTAGAAATAAAACACAACACAATTAGTGACTCCATCTTTATTGAAATAAAGAACCCCCCTCCGCAGTAATCCTGGGTCAAGGGTCCCGCGCCGTCCAATCCGGATCCAATATCATCTGATCGGTTTGCTGGAAGGCAAAGCGATCAGATGATGTGTCAGGTTAAAGGACGTGAATCACATCACACATCAGCTGATTGTATAAAAGCCGTTTATACAATCAGATGATGCATCGGTGCAAAAAAAATAAATAAATAAATATTCACGTCTGTGCTGATTACCGGCAGCTCCTGGAGCGATCGGATGAGAGTCTGATCCTGTCCCATCGCTGCAGGAGCTGCCGGTAATCTGGGAGCTGGGAGTAACTGAGACCACCGAGTGAGCCTGTGAGATTGCGGAGGACATGGCAACTGAGGGGAAGCTGAACTGCTCCCTTGGAGGCCGGCAAAGACAGGTTGCAGAGCCCTAGGATGGACCATACTTCAGGTTGCTTCATCAAATTCTGCAGGGTCGCGGGTAGACTAGGTAGTCCCCGGGCTAACCCCATTTTGAATGGGACACAATGTAGAACTGGAGTCCCCAAGTCACTTCATGCCACGGGGATCCACACTACACTATGAGCACAGAGGAGAAAGGTCTTACATATTCACCGACACCGGTGGTGGCTCCTTGCTTACCCGGGATCGGCTGAGGCCCAGCACGGTGGTGAACTGTACCCCGAGGGAAGCCTTCTAATGAACTGTAAGTAAACGTTATGGACCCATAGTCGCTGCCTTGGCCTGTTATTACCGGCGCTGTTGCCCCGCACTTTGGCGCCAATGACCCCCTCCCATGGTCACCACTGACCTCCCCAGGGCTCACTCTACCTGTGGGGAGCTAGACTACCTGAGCTGTGTGAACACCAGCCCCAGAGAAGAGCAACATCTCGCAGCGACGGCTGATCCCACAGGTGGTGCTGCAAAGCATCCCCCATCCCCATCCAACACCACTCCTGGGAGACGTAAAAGTCGCTGGAAGGGTCCGCGGTGGAGGAGGCTGGAACCCCCGTCACCACTGCAACCGGTGACACGCTTCCCTTCACTCCCCTTCTGCCCCCTATTACACCGGACACCCTTGCAATTGTCTTTACATGTAGCCGACGGGGCCATGGAGCCGGGTCAGGCCAGTCACAGTGAACTACACGAAACCACTGGCCCGGTGACAAGCAACCCCTTAGGCAGCATGGGGCGCTACACAGTATGTCCCGGAAAACAGTATAATAGTCTTCCTTAACGTGGTATGATTGCCCCCACAGCACTGTCGCACAGAATTATGGTCTACATAGCCCTTCACACAGTGGGATATCCACAAAAGCCTCCCATATGTTGTCTCCCCTCAGCTTCACATACCGTACAATGCCCTTATAGTCCCTTACACACAGTGTTGCCAAGACAAGCCTCACAACGTATAGGCCCTATAGCTCTCCTCCTCACAGTGTGATGCCCCTTAGCTACCCACAGAGTATGATGTCTCCCTTTCCCCCCACACAAGTACTGACTGAGGAAAAAAAAAAGAATAGTCATCTAATCCCATGTGGACTGAGGGTCTGCTCAAAAGGTGTGATCTAGTAATGTTATTACTCTTTCTGCAATGAGACTCAGATGAACAAGTTGAATGGTAGAGCATGGAGCCAAAGCCAATGGCTCACTGTTGCACCATTGATTTTAAGTGTATCTACATCCTGAGTATGGAGATACCACAAAAATTGAGATGGTGAGTGAGGTGCAGTACAGAGTGACACCAACCTTAACTCACAGGCCCCATATCCCCATAGCGGCAATGTCATCCGTTGCAATTACGTCACTGATTAACATTTCTGGATGAACATCACATGCATTGCCCAGCAGGAAAAGAGAATAGTTCCTCTCCAGAAGTATTGTCTGTAATGTTAATTGAGCAGTATGTGCATTATTCGGCATGTAGAGAGGGGTCACCACTCACCTCCCCTGACAGTACTGATGTGATGGCATCTAACAGCAGTAGAGACTGGAACAGGTGAGTTCGTTCTAGAAATATTATGCTTAGAAATGCAATTATTTTCTTAGACTACATCATTTAACCTATTTTTTCAATATTTTAATATGATTAGTGCCTTTGTGAATATAGTAATACACTTGCAGTAACTTGTTATAACTCTTCATTCTTATTTGTTAATAATATATTTTTTGTGTGATACATTTTAAAAACTGCTTAAGGGAAATTCTTCCATCTAGCTGAGGAGCAAACCATGTCACCGTTTTTTCCTGGTGGAATTTGTATGTAAACTAGTACAACAGAATTGTACATAGCTTGCAATACCATTCATCAATGTCATAATTACCCTGTAGTCATTGTCTGATTAAAATGCATTTATAACAATGTTAAAAAAGCGGATATAATTATCGTAAAATATTGTTACATTTAAGTCTTTGTCTTTGAAATTGTAAGTATATCCAGGGGAAATCAAGACAACTGAATGGGGAAAAGGTAGAACAATACAATTTGCCTGCTATTACACAACAGTGGAGGGAAATAGAGGTTTTTTGCTTTTATTATCAAAGGTGGAAGACACCCAGGGAAGCACACATTCACTTTCTGGATTATCCAGGTGCAGTTCATAAAGTATGCCTTATAAAATGTTATACCATATTATACAGTTTTACCATGGTGGGGTTCTGATTCACTTTTCTAAAACAATCCTAAAACAGTAGACATTTTACTATATATAGTGCCTTGAAAAAGTATTCATAAACCTGGGAAAATTTCCATTTTTTCACATTACACCAACAAACTTAAATGTGATTTATTGGACTTTTATGTGGCAAGTATTTGTGACGTATAAATGATACGTGGTATTCTAAATATTTTTAAAATATAAATCTAAAAATTGTGACATGTATTTGTATTCAGCCTCCTGTACACTGCTACCCCTAAATAAAATCTTGAGTGACCAATTGCCTCCAGAAGTTACCTTAATTAGTAAATTGAGTCCACCTGTGTGTAACTTATTCTCATTATAATTAGAGCTGTTCTGTGAGGGCCTTAGATTTTTGCTGGAGAATTAGGCTATGTGCCCACGGGGACAGTGTCCTGCGGATATATCCGCAGGACATTCCGCAGGAGCTACCAGGAAACCGCACCACAACGTCTTCCTGTTTCCATGCTGCGGAATGTCCTGCGGATATGGTGCGAGTATTCTGCATTGAGGATACAGTACCATGGCTTCGGCACTGCATCCTCAATGCAGAACAAGTGCTGCAGTGATCGGGTGTTCATACTTACCTCCATCGCTTTCTGGTGGCCGGGTCACTCTGTCAGCATCTCCAGGAGAAGGTGGGCGGGCCTGAACTAGCTCCGGCTGTCACATGACCGGAGCTCGTGCAGGCCCCACCCACCTCTTCCTTCCTGTACCTGGATTCACCGCGCTCCTATACACCGGATGGAGAAAGTGACTCTGGTGAGGCAGGTAAGTATTTGGGACCCTGCGGAGAAATCCGCAGGAATAATTGACATGCTGTTGATTTTTCCACAGGGAAATCCGCATTATTTCCACTGCGGAAAAATCCGCAGCGTGGGCACAGCAGTTCCCAAATGCCATAGAAATGGCTGGGGAGTAGCTGTGCTGCAGATTTTTGAAAAATCCGCGGAAATTCCGTGAAAAATCCGCGGCAAATTCCGCGCATTTTCCGCAGCGTGGGCACATAGCCTTAGGGAGCAAAAAGCATCATGAAATCCAGGAAACACACCAGACACATCAGGTATAAGGTTATGGAGAAGGGTAAAGTAAATTTAGGTTATAGAAAGAATCCCCTAAGCTCTGAAACATCTCACAGACACTTTCCATTCCATCATCCAAAAATGGAAGGAGTATGGCACAACTGCAAAACCTACCAAGTTATAGCCATGCAACTAAACTGACATTCCAAGCAAGGAAAACACTAATTAGAGAAGCCCTATGGTCACTCTGGAGAAGCTGCAGATATCTACAGCTCAAGTGGGATAATCTATCAGTCCTACACTCCACACATCTGACCTTTATGTAAGAATGGTAAGAAGAAAGCCTTTTTTGATTGCAAGCCATGAAAAGTCCCATTTGAAATTTGCAAGAAGCCATGTAGAGGACAAAGCAGCATGTGGAAGAATGTGCACTCATCAGATGAGAACAAAGAAGAACTTTTTGGGCTAAATTATAAATGCTATGTGTGGTGAAAAATTAACACTGCATATTACTCTCAAAATACCAGTGAAAAATGATTGTGGCAGCATCATGCTGTTAGAATGCTTTTCATCAGCGGAAGGTGAGAATAAAAACATCTTATGTGCTTCAAGTGGCACGGTGGCTCAGTGATTAGCACTGAAGTCTTGCAGCGCTGGGGTCCTAGGTTCAAATCCCACCAAGGGCACCATCTGCAAGGAGTTTGTATGTTCTCCCCGTGTTTGCGTGGGTTTCCTTTGTGTACTCCAGGTTCCTCCCACACTCCAAAGACATACAGATAGGGACTTTAGATTGTGAGCCCCAAAGGGACAGTGTTCCTGATGTATGTAAAGCGCGATATAAAAATAAAGATTTAATTTTGATTTCAGCAGAGATAGGGTTGCTGGAAAGAGTTGAAGGTAAGATGGATGTTGCAAAATACAGGGCAATCCTAGAGGAAAACTTGTTGGAGACTGAAAAAGACTTAAGTTAAGACTGAAGCATAGGCTCATCTTCCAGCAGGACAATAACTTTAAACATACTGCTAGAGTTAAAATGGAATGGTTTAGATCAAAGTATATTCATGTATGTAAATGGCTTAAACAACATCCTGGCCTAAATCTCATTGCAAATCTGTGGCAAGACTTGAAAATTGCTATACATAGATGCTATCCACTGTGCTAACGCTAATTTTCAAAGAATGAGAAAACATTTCAGTCTGTAGTTGTGCAAAGCTGGTAAACTTCAAAAGACGTGCTGAAGTAATTGCAGAGAATGGTGGTGCTACAAAGTATTGTCTCAAGAGTAGGGATGAGCGAACACATGGATGTTCATGTTTAACATGTTCAGCCAGAATTTAGTCTAAAGATCAGTTCGGGTAGCTGAACTTTACCCGAACTCGAACTCAGACCCGGACCCCTTACAAGTCAAGGACAATTTATACATACTAGGTTTCTCCAAAAAAAAGACAACAGTCAGACTGGCTGTACTGGCCCACTCTTTAGAGAAAATGAATATTCACTGCTTCCCTTGCCCATCCTCTGTGCTGGCTTTGATTGATTTCAGTCAGTCTGCTGTATTCCTCCAATCCTCACACTGGTTGTCTACTCTCCAAGCATGACAGCTGCAAATGTAAAGTAAAAACAAATTGATAAATAAATAATTGAAAAAAATGACGCGGAGTCCCCCAATTTTGCTAACCAGCCAAGATAATTCAAATGGCTGTGGACTGGTGATATCAGGCTGGGAAAAAGCCAAAATCCACGACTCTTATCTGCCTGATAATACAAGTCCCTGGCTGTCTTCTTTACATTGTCTAGTTAGCAAAATTGAGGGAACGATACATCTTAAATATATAATTGAAAAAAATGGCTTGGGATCCCCATATTTTTTATAACCAGCCAAGGTAAAGCAGACCGCTGAAGGCTGGTATTCTTAGGTTGATAAGACTCATTATTTGCCCTTCTCAACCTAACTATACCAACCCGCAGCTGCTCTAGAAGTGGCACATCCCGATTGCCCTGATGTGGTGACAATTGGAGTAATACTTTTGGGGTTGATGTCAGCTGTGACTTGACAGCTGGCATCAAGCCCAGATGTTAGTAAATTATAGGCTTCTATCAAACCACCCTATTACTAACCCAGCCAGACACAGAGAAAAGGAAAAATATTTTATTTTAAAAACACTCCTCGACTTCCTTGTTGACCAATTTATTTTAAAAAAAAACACATGAAGATCATGCGGAATCAGATGTAGTCCAATAATGTGAACTTGAAATACATTAAAATAGAGAAATTAAATAAATCAAAACAAGACCCTTCCCACGTTCACCAATTTACTAGCTCCCAAAAAAAATCCTTCAGGACTGACGTTATTCATTGTGAATACTGATCCCACAACATCCGATTATTCTCTAATAAAAGCTATGGAGCCTAGTTCAAAGATGGAGGTTCCATAGGTCACAGCTGGTCAATGCCAGCCCCAGACTTTCCCACGGGTGCTGACTTCAGTAACTCACTGATGTCAGTACCCGTGGGAATATCTGGGTCTATCGCTGCCCTCTGTGATATCCTACTAGAGCAGTGAGATCATTAACTTTACATGACCTTACCACTCTTGCCGAGTTTTGTGAAGGGCATCATGAGAGCCGCAATGTCTCACGAGCGGTGATGTCATATAAGTTTACTGATGTTACTGTTCATGAGAAATGACCATGAGTGACGAATGTAGGCCCATTTACTTGAACCAGTTTCCATAGCTTTTATTAGAGAATCGATGGACATTGTGGGATCACTAATCACTATGGATTACATTGGAGGGACTATGTCATGCTTTTATTTACTTAAGCACTCTCTTTTTATGTCTTTCAGGTTCCCATTATTCAATGTGAAGGAGACTGAAAAGACAAAAGGCGCTAATAGGGTACTAACGTTACAAACATTTATAGAATAAATATGAGATGCGCTCACCTGATACAGTTATGAAAATAGGCACAACTGCTATTGAAAGCATGTAGGTTACGGCTGCACCAGGCACCACGAGGAGTTAGCGTAAAAAATTCTGACATTTTGATATTAGGTTCCCTTTATTGGACTACATCTCATCATGTCTGATTATGGCTGATTTTCATGTTTTTTTTTAATAAATTGGTGAATGAGAAAGTCAGGGAGTGTTTATTAAAATATTGTTTCTCCTGTGTGTGAGTTTTTTAACTCTTCACTTACTGGTTTAATAATGGGATGTCTGCTTGTCCAATACTAACCCCTGGGCTTGATGCCAGTTGTCACTACACAGCTAACATCAACTCCAAAAGAATAACCCAATTGCCCTGTTCTTCCCTATTGCCCTAGTGCGGGGACAAAGTGACAGAACTGGCGCACTTAACCAATGCACCAATACTGGGCCGGCAGCAGGCTGGTATATTTAGGCTAGGAAGGGCCCAATAACCATCGAATTTCCCTGCCTGACACAACCAGCTCCCAGGTATCTGCTTTACCTTGCCATAAAGTGGATGGAAGAAAAGGGTTAATCCGCACTGCCAAAAGAAGATCTTCTTCAGGAACAAAATTAATAATGTACATTATAGGTAATCTGCATTATTGATTTTGCTCCTGAAGGAGTCATATGGCTCCGAAACACATAGAACAATAAAATCAGATGCATTAGTCTCCATCAATCTTCAGTGATCTTCTTCTGGCAGCGTGGATTAACCCTTTTCTTCCATCCACTTTATTGCTATCTTCATGAGTTCTGCAGCAGCTGTCCTCATTATGTGATCTTAGTGGTTGTGCACTAACCACACCAGGTTAGTGCACCTATTAAATTTCTTCTGGTAACGCCGGATAAGACACCATTTGCGGCCATCCTCCTTTCTCTTTTAAGTTTTTATAATGTTACTTAATCTGCTTTACCTTGGCTGGGTATAAAAAAATAGGGGGACCCCATGCTTTTTTTTATTTTTGATAACCAGCATAGAGCTGAGAGCTGATACTATCAGGAAGGGAAGTGCCATGGATTTTGGCCCTCCTCAGCCTGATATTATCCCATAGCTGTCTGCTTTAACTTTGGTTATCAAAATACGTGTGAACCCACATAATTTTTTTAAAAATTCAAATTAAAGGCTGGGAAAGGCAGGGAAATCAGTTATATGGTAGACAACAGTGGTCAAATGAATGGGAACAGTCAACAACATGGGATTCGCATTTGTCGGGTACTGACTACAGTAATTCACATCAACAACATGACGTCTCCCTGAGCGCAGCATTGAGTCACTGCTCTGATGAGAGCTGCAATAAGTACCCGTCGAACGTGAATAGCTGTTCATTCCTGTTTCATTTATATGTGCACTGTTGTCTACTCTTTCACTGATGTCCCTGATCTCCCCATCAATAATAATAATTTAAAAAAAACTGTTCGATCTCCGCACACGAAACGTTCGGCCTCCGCACACGAAACTTGAGCATGGACTTTCTTGAGAAGTTCATATCCGAATTTGAGAACCGGACACTAGGTGTCTAGTATGAATACTGAACTTAACCATTCGGGTGCACTCATCACTACCCAGGAGGCTGAATACAAATGCACATCACAATTTTCAGATGTATATTTTTAAAATATTTAGAAAGTCATGAATCATTTCCTTTACACTTCACAAATACTTGCTACTTTGTGTTAGTATATCACATAAAATCCCAAATAATATACATTTAAGCTTGTGAGTGTAGCTTGAAAAATTGTGAAAGGGTTCATGGTATGAATATGTCTTCAAGTCACTGTATGTACTATCTAAGACTTATAATGTAGCTGTATGATTTGATTGAACTCTAGCAGTTCTGATCATCACAAGAGTTTTACTATACAGATTGACCACTGCCTTCTTCGGTTTCCTGATGATATAAGCACTAATTTTACTGGATTTTAATAAAGGAAATATTTATAGATTTGAGTGACGCGTTTTCTCCCATCTTCCTGGATAATGTAAAATGATTCTCTTAATGCATCAATAAATTTTGATATTTCTAGACAATTGTTGCCGTTTTATAACAAATTGATATTTTTAGGCATCACTGTTTAATTTGTTGTAATAAAAATAACCAAATGTTTCTAATACAAATGGGCCACTGTATTTCATTATTAGCATCAAGATAATTGACATCAATGTATCTGCTTTGTGGGCAAAACAAAAAGGGAGAAATGTGTACCTCAATGCACTCAATTCTGCTTGGTATAGATGAAAATAAAGAATCACTGTTGCAGTGATGTACTGTATATAGAAGAATGATGCAGATCAGTAAAAAGACATAACTCCAGTTCAACCTAGTTGAATGTACAGGATGGGGGCCCACTCATGCCAGTGCCAATTTCAGCTACCTGTTAGTCTGACTTACCACATTCAGTTGAAATGTATTTCAGAACAGAGACCCAGTGGCTCCCTGCACTGCAATACACTCTGTAGGCCAATCAGAGATTGCAGCTGATGTTGGAGAGCCTGTCATGGGCAGTGAATAGGAGTGACAATGTGCGTAATTTGCAGGTGGCCTCTCCGCTGCCTATGGATGATGATGCCACACATTGTGGGAGTAGGAAAAGTAAGAAGAATTTTTTATTTTTTAAAAATGTGTTGCTAAAGAGCAGGGACAGAGTATATTTTTCTAGGAATGGGCCCAGGAAGGGGAACATTTTTGTAGCATGGGGTCTAGGACTGAGGACATTATTACAGGAATGTGTAATGATGGGGAACATTATTACAGGATGGCATGATTGAGGAAATTATTACAGATAAGGGAAAGGATAGAAGACATTATTACAGGAAGGGAACCAAGATGGGGGGACAATATTACTGGAAGTGGTCCTGGAGGATGGGGAACATTATACCAGAAAATGACCCAGGATAGACAACAATATTATAGGAAATGCATGTCAGTGCAGGACATTTTACAGGAAGGGG
This sequence comes from Anomaloglossus baeobatrachus, assembly GCF_048569485.1. NCBI lineage: Eukaryota > Metazoa > Chordata > Amphibia > Anura > Aromobatidae > Anomaloglossus > Anomaloglossus baeobatrachus. The sequence goes on from NC_134354.1 coordinate 465,527,463, forward strand.
CCCATGATGGGGACATAAAAATAGGAAGGGCCAATGATGGGGAACATGATTACTGAAGGCGCTAGGATAGAGGACCATTATTACTGGAAGGGGCCCATGATGGGGGACAGGATTACAAAAAGAGGCCAAGTTGGAGGACATGGTTACAGGACTGGCCCATGAAAGGGGACACAATTACAGGAAAGGGCCTGTATGGAGGACATTATTACTGGAAAGGACCCGTGATGGGGGATATAATTACATAAAGGGCCAGGTTCAAAGACATTATTACTGAAGGGGCCCATGATGGGTGACATTATTACAGTAAGGGGCCAGGACAGAGCACATTATTAAAGGAAGGGCCCAGTATGGGGGACATTATTACATGGGGGGCAAACACATATGTCTTTATAAGATCTAGAACATTGCAGAGGTTTATACATCTACTCAACATGCAAGTGGAGGCCCTGGTCCAAATTTTGCACTGGAGCCCATCGGATTCTAGTTACGTTGCTGGGAAATAATATTACGTGTTTGTTTTTTCTACCATAGACTAAATGAAATTACATTCTGCCTCTAAATTCCCTCCATGTACGTTCACATACTAATAACATGATCTTCATAGCAGAATCCTGTAAATTTTTATAATGACATTTATAGCGCTGTGCACCTATGGACACAGTACTAACAAAAGGATCAGGCTGTGACACTAAGGGGTACTTTGCACACTATGACATTGCAGGTGTGATGTCGGTGGGGTCAAATCGAAAGTGACGCACATCTGGCATTGCAGGTGACATTGTAGTGTGTAAATCGTTTTTGATATGATTAACGAGCGCAAAAGCGTCGAAATCGTATCATCGGTGTAGCGTCGGTCATTTCCATAATTTCGGAAGGACCGATGTTACGATGTTGTTCCTTATTCCTGCGGCAGCACACATTGCTCTGTGTGAAGCCGCAGGAGCGAGGAACATCACCTTACCTACGTCCCGGCTGCAATGAGGAAGGAAGGAGGTGGGTGGGATGTTTACGTCCCGCTCATCTCCGCCACTCTGCTTCTATTGGCCACCTGCCGTATGATGTTGCTGTGACGCCGCACAACCCGCCCCCTTAGGAAGGAGGCGGTTCGCCGGCCAGAGCGAAGTTGCAGGGCAGGTAAGTGCATGTGAAGCTGCCGTAGCGATAATGTTCGTTACGGCAGCTATCACAAGATATCGCAGCTGCGACCGGGGCGGGAACTATCGCGCTCGGCATCGCAGCAATTGGCTTGCGATGTCGTAGTGTGCAAAGTACCCCTAACAGCCTGACTGTGGTGTGAGAGGGAACTGAAATAATCTGCTTCTTGTCAGTGAAAAAAACTAAATCCTTCAAATAGCAGTTGTCTTTGTATATAAGTTGTCTGTTCTAATTAATTGCATTTTGCTTCTTACCATGAATTCTGTAGAAGAAATTCCTATATCTGTTTCTATGAACCATTGATATATCCTTGACTCTTTAGTAGGTCAAACTGCTGCAAAATCATCATGTCACAAGATAAGGAAAAAACTGTAAAAGGTTTTTTTTTCTGTCTTTATAGTAAGCACCCCCAGAGAGTGCAGAGAGGATGGTAGGATGGTTATATACCTGAATGACATTGTAGCACTAACTGCAAATGAAGAAACTAGCTGAGAAAGCCTGTCATCTATAATTATATGTGTAGGGAATTGATCTGTCGCTCTAATCCATTGTGTTTCTCAACAGTCATCAAAAAACATTTGCAATTTAACTGCAGTTTATTGAATTTGAAAAAAAAAGCCATCACCATCTAACCAAGAAAGGTTGTTAATTACTGATTAAAGGGAATCCATAATCAATGAATGTGAAAAATCTAAGGAGATTGTCTGGTGGATTATTTCATTACATAAATAACATATTGGCTTGCTTTGAAGCTTGTCATATATTGTATACAATATAATGTTGAGTTATTAGTAGACTAGGCACTTTGCAGAACACATGCTAATGGAATACAGAATATAATGGTTATGCCTCCTAGTGGCTATAATTACTATACACAAATGAAATTGGAAAATTGAAAAACACAGTTTTCCTGAACACCAAATAAACAATATAGAAAATATTATTTAATACTGTTATGGTGGGATATGGTGTACTGTGTATCATGTTGTGTAGGTTCGTATTTTACGCTTGGTTCACTGTCCATTATTTGTGTGTACATTGTATTGTCTGTAGGTAATTACCCCCTGTAGTGTTCCTGTCCCTAAGGGTACCTTCACACTTAGCGATGCAGCAGCGATCCGACCAGCGATCTGACCTGGTCAGGATCGCTGGTGCATCGCTACATGGTCGCTGGTGAGCTGTCAAACAGGCAGATCTCACCAGCGACCACTGAACAGCCCCCAGCCAGCAGCGACGTGCAAGCGACGCTGCGCTTGCACGGAGCCGCCGACTGGAAGCTGCGGAGACTGGTAACTAAGGTAAACATCGGGTATGGTTACCCGATGTTTACATTAGTTACCAGCGCTGTGTGCAGAGAGCAGGGAGCCGCGCACACTGAGCGCTGGCTCCTTGCTCTCCTAGCTGCTGTACACATCGGGTTAATTAACCCGATGTGTAATGCAGCTACATGTGCAGAGAGCAAGGAGCCGTGCACACTGCTTAGCGCTGGCTCCTTGCTCTCCTAGCTGCTATACACATCGGGTTAATTAACCCGATGTGTACAGCAGCTACATGTGCAGAGAGCCGGAGCCGGCAGCACAGGCAGCGTGAGAGCTGCGGAGGCTGGTAACTAAGGTAAATATCGGGTAACCACCTTGGTTACCTGATGTTTATCTTGGTTACAGCTTACCTCAGCTGCCAGACGCCGGCTCCTGCTCCCTGCTCGCTTCATTTGTCGCTCTCTCGCTGTCACACACAGCGATCTGTGTGTCACAGCGGGAGAGCGGCTTTGAAGAAAACGAACCAGGGCTGTGTGTAACGAGCAGCGATCTCGCAGCAGGGGTCAGATCGCTGCTCATTGTCACACACAGCGAGATCGCTAATGAGGTCACTGCTGCGTCACAAAAAGTGTGACTCAGCAGCGATCTCGGCAGCGAGCTCGCTGTGTGTGAAGCACCCCTAAGTCTGGAGGAGGGGGGCCTGGGATCCACCTACTGTAAACTCTCTGCTTACCTGGGGGATTTTTCAGTCTGAGAACTTGAAGAGAGAAGAAAGAAGATTGATCCTCTGGGAGGGAAAAGCTGAGGCTCCGGCCAGCATGCCAGAGAGACTGTGAAAAAAACCCCTTTTGCCTGGAAAAGGACTGCTGGAGAATTGTGACTGATCCCTGGGACATTGATGCCATTACTGGACAATTTTACTCTCTGTTTTGTGGATTATGCTATGGACTATTTGATTTGCTTGGAATAAATGCTCTTTGGATTGTTCATCCATCTCTCGCTCTGTTAATTGTGTGATATGGGAGAAGGACCCAGTCATAACTGGTGGCAGCAGTGGGATCAACAGAGTACAGCCTAATGGAGATCCATCCACAGAGTGAGTACAGAAACTGGACCACATCCAGTCTACAGGAGAGAGCCAGAGATCTGGGCCTGAGCTACCAGTGACTGAGTAAAGAAGCCTTAATTGATCTACTGGTGAGTGCGAGTCAGACCACATCCTCCCAGATGTCTGACAGACAAGTACTGGGTACAGGGATCCCTGCCCCAAAAAGCCAGTGGTTGGTGTGGTTTGAAGAAGAGATGGCAGCTCTTGGCCCTGGTGTATCTCAGGAGTATAAGGAGGACACTGCTCGCCGAGCACAGAGGAGGCAAGAAGCAATGGATTCCAGCAGAGAGAGTAATATCTGTTGGAGTGTAAACCCATTGATCCGGGAGCCTGTACGGATCACCCGGGCACACTTCAAGTCATTTGATGGGCTTCCGGAGATGTGGAAGGGTTCTTCATGGACTTTGAGTAGCAGTGTGCAGTGATGGAGGTTCCCCACTCTGGCTGGATGCGTTTGTTAGTGGGACTCTTGATCGGAAGCCTGGCAGAGGCTTATAGCACCATTGACTCACAGCAGAACCGGGATTACAACACTGTAAAGCCGACTATCCTGGATTAGCATGCCATCACCCCAGACTCACATAGGGCACAGTTCTGAGACCTCCCATGCACCACGGGGGGATCGTTTAGGATGTATGTCCCAGGCATGTTGGAGATGGCTGGAAGCCATTTATTTATTTATTTATTGTTATTGAATTGGCTGGAGGACAAAGGAGAAATATCCCAAAGGCGACTGTAGATCTGGACTTTGGCTTTTGGGGTCAAGCAATGTGTGGTTGGGGGGATGAGCAGCCTGCCTGCAGATACTCTCCTAGGAAATGATGTGGGAGATCTACAATGCCAATTTGTGGGTGCAGGAAACACAGTTTGAGTGAAGGAGGACACAAAAGTAAGCTTGTCCTTCCAACATTACTGCTGTACAAGGCACTATCTACAGCTTCTCCATTCAATACAAGCGTGGAAGTCAACACCAGAATGCTAATGGACTGTCCCGGCAAGAAGAACCATAGACTATCAACAGCTGAGCAACATGGACTTAAGTGAGCTGTCCAGAGGTCTGTGTAGACCTCATGGCATACTCACTTATTCAGAAAGAGGGAGATGTTGTGATGGTGGGATATCGTGTACTGTGTATCATGCTGTGTAGGTTCGTATTTTATGCTTGATTCACTGTCCATTATTTGTATTGCTTGTGTGTACATTGTATTGTCTGTAGGTAATTACCCCCCTGTAGTGTTCCTGTCCCTAAGTCTGGGGGAGGGGGCCTGGGATCCACCTACTGTTAACTCTCTGCTTACCTGGGGGATTTGTCAGTCTGTTTGAGAACTTAAAGAGAGAAGGAAGAAGATTGATCCTCTGGGAGGGAAAAGCTGAGGCTGCGGCCAGCATGCCAGAGAGACTGTGAAAAAAACCCCATTTGCCTGGAAAAGGACTGCTGGAGGATTGTGACTGATCCCCGGGACATTGATGCCATTACTGGACAATTTTACCCAATGTTTTATGGATTAAGTTATGGCCCATTTGATTTGCTTGTAATAAATGCTTTTTGGATTGTTCATCCATCTCTCGCTCTGTTGATTGTGTGATATGGGAGGACCCCATCACAAATACCCTATACCAGTGATAGTGAAACCATGGCACGCGTGCCAGACTGGGCACGCAGAACCCTCTCTGTCGGCACGTGTGCTGTCGCCTCATCCTGCCGCTTTGCACTGCTGGGGTCGCACCAGCAGTTCAAAGTTGTGTTGGAGCATAGGAGACATTTCTCCTCGCTCTGACACTCCTCCTCTTCTAGGCCGCAAGCCTGTTGCCTAGGAGATGGCAGAAGCATCACTAAGCGGCGCCGACGTGATGTCTTGTGGCCGCGTGGGAACTGAGGACCCAGCGATGTGCAGCGGTGGAGCAGGAGATGGAAGGTGAGTTTTTGGGGGGTTTTTTAAACTGTATGCGGCTGTGCCAAGGTGGGGGGGCCATGGCAGCATGGGGGAAACATGGCACCATGGGGAAACATGGCACCAATGGGGAAATATGGCAGCATGGGGAAAATATGGACAGCTTGGGGGAAACATGGCAGCAAGGGGGAAACATGGAAAGCATGGGGGAAACATGGACGCGTGGGGGAAATATGCAAGGAAGGTGAAAACATGTAAGGATTGGGGAAACATGGCTGCAAGGATGGGGGAAACATGGCTGCAAGGATGGGGTAAACATGCAAGGATGGGGGAAACATGCAAGGATGGGGGGAAACATGCAAGGATGGGGGGAAACATGCAAGGATGGGTGAAACATGGTAGCATGATGGAAACATGGTGGCAAGAATGGGGGAAACATGGCTGCAAGGATGGGGGAAACATGGCTGCAAGGAAGGGGGAACCATGCACGGATGGGGAAACATGCAAGGATAGGGAAAACATGCAAGGATGGGGGAAACATGGCAGCATGGGGGAAGCATGGTGGCAAGTATAGGGGAAACATGGCTGCAAGGATGGAGGAAGCATGGCTGCAAGGATGGGGGAAACATGCTAGGATGGGGGAAACATGCAAGGATAGGGGGAAACATGCAAGGATGAGGGGAAGCATGCCAGGATGGGGGTAACATGCCAGAATGGAGTACAGTTAGCAGGAAGGGTGACATTTATCAGGATGGGCTACATTTACCAGGATGGGGTACAGTTACCAGGATGGGGGATACATTTACCAGGATGGGGGATACATTTATAAGGATGGGGATACATTTACCAGAATGATAGAAACATGGCAGCATCGGGGAAACATGCCAGGATGAGAGAAACATATCAGGATGGGGGTACATGAACATGCCAGGATGAGAAAACATGCCAGGATGGGGAACATTTAGCAGGAAGGGGAACATGCCAGGAAGGGTAACATTTACCAGGATATGGTACATTTACCAGAATGGGGAACATTTACCAGGAAAGGGGACATTTACCAGGATGGGGGAACATGCCAGGATGGGGTACATCTACCAGGATGGGGGAACATGCCAGAATGGGGTACATTTACCAGGATGGGGTACATTTGTCAGGATGGGGTAACATGCCAGGATGGGGTACATTTACCAGGATGGGGTCATTTACCAGCATGGGAGAGCATGCAAGGATGGGGTACATTTACCAGCATGGGGTACATTTACAAGGATGAGGTATATGCCAGGATGGGGGAACATTTACCAGGATGAACAACATTTACCAGGATGGGGAATATGCCGAGATGGGGTACATTTACCAGGATGGGGCCATAATGGGGACAAATATACTAGAATGTAGGAAATATATATCAGGATGGAGAACATGTTTACCAGGAAGTGGCCCAGGAAGGGGGACATAACTACACAATTAAAGGGGAGGGGAGCAACTCGTATGTCTTTATGGGATTTCAAAATGTTCAGACTTTGAAATATAGATGTGGAAGTCAGGGTGAAATCTGATTGCATTCCATGCTAATATCTGTGTCTGTCTATTATGCTGCAATTATTTCCAGAAATAACAATACAACTGCTGTGTCTGGAAAGGGCAATGGGAGAGGCTGAGCTTCAATGTGTGGTAAGCACGAATGAGCGTGATGCCCCCTGCTGAGGAGAAGAGAAGACTGCAAAGGTAAGTTTTAAAATCAATTATTTACATAATAGGATTGGTTGGTACTTCGGGAAAAAAATTGGGTTGAGGGCTACAGTTTGGGCACTCGGCCTGTGAAAGGTTCGCCATGACTACCCTATACAGTAAAATTTGTCAGTTACAAAATCAATGACCATTTTATTACCTGCAATGTATTAATCTATGGCATTATTGCTTCATCACAAATTCAAAATATTTGCATTAGATGTTACTTCCATTTAAATAAAGATCAGCTTGGATTCATATGGTGAATCCAAGCTAGAAAAATAAGGTTGACCCTTAACATTTGGCGCTGACATTGGAAACACACCAATTTCAGCATTATAGGTTTTTGAAAGGTTGTGTTTTGTGCAAATTCTGAATGTTAACTTGTACAGTAAAGGCTACTTTACACGCTGCGATATTGGTCCCGATATCGCTAGCGTGAGTACCCACCCCCATCTGTTGTGCGACACGGGCAAATTGCTGCCCATGCCGCACAACATCGCGCAGACCCGTCACACATACTTACCTGCCCGGCGACGTCGCTGTGACTGGCGAACCGCCTCATGTCTAAGGGGGCGGTCCGTGCGGCGTCACAGCGACGTCACTGAGCGGCTGCCCAATAGAAGCGGAGGGGCGGAGATGAGTGGCCGGAACATCTCGCCCACCTCCTTCCTTCCTCATAGGAAGGCAGGTAAGGAGAGGTTCCTCGTTCCTGCGGCGTCACACATAGCGATGTGTGCTGCCGCAGGAGCGACGAACTACATCGTTACTACTGCAGTAACGATAATCGAGAATGGATCCCCATGTCACCGATGAGCGATTTTGCACGTTTTTGCAACGATGCAAAATCGCTCATCGGTGTCACACGCAGCAACATCGCTAATGCAGCAGGATGTGCGTCACAAATTCCGTGACCCCAACGACTCCGCATTAGCGATGTCGCAGCGTGCAAAGCCCCCTTAAGGCTTGATAAAGTTTAGCTCACTAGCACTATTCCTATTTTTAAGATGGATGTTTATACTTTGACACACTTGCAGTTGAAATGTATTGTATAGCAATACACCTGAGCCCTGATCTTGGCCTACGCAGATTTTGACAAACCCTTTCTTTTGAATACTGATGGCAGCTTCCATTGGCTGGGAGCGGTCCTGTCGCAAGAACAAGATGGACAGGAAAGAGTCATCATGTATGCTAGAAGATCCCTATGGGACACAGAAAGGAATCCACACAACTACAGCTCGTTTTGCCTGAAACTCCTGGCCCAATTATGGGCCATGAATGAAAAATTTGCGGGCTTCCTGGCAGGGACCAAGATCCTGGTCCGGACACTTGACAATCCCCTGGCCCACCTGGAGAATGCCAAACTGGGGCATTGGGGCAATGATGGGTAGCATATCTGGTGAAGTTTAATTTTACTATCTGCTTTCGGTCCGCTACCAAAAACGCCAATGCAGATGGACTGTAGAGAGTTATGGGGAGATAAGGTATGCACACCAGTGACTATGGAAGGGGAATACATGGAATAGCAGAAACTGCTGTGTGAATACTGACATGAAAAATTCAATAGCTATGTGTAAGAATGAAATGTGAAAAATGGAACCTGCATTACTGCCATGAATATATGAATAAAGAGAAATTTAGCTACTGAATTGATCAATGCAGAAGAGCCCCAACACTACGCCAAAGTATTTCTCTACGTTGGGGTCCCTAGCTTGTGTGTGTCCTCTCATGCAGTTAAAAAACTTACCGTGTATGGGAAGCTGAGACCCAGGCTATATATGCGTATAATGTGGATTGGCAATAGGTGTGTATGGGGAGGGTTCACAAACGAACCCTCCCCATACACACCTATTGCCAATCCACATTATACGCATATATAGCCTGGGTCTCAGCTTCCCATACACGGTAAGTTTTTTAACTGCATGAGAGGACACACACAAGCTAGGGACCCCAACGTAGAGAAATACTTTGGCGTAGTGTTGGGGCTCTTCTGCATTGATCAATTCAGTAGCTAAATTTCTCTTTATTCATATATTCATGGCAGTAATGCAGGTTCCATTTTTCACATTTCATTCTTACACATAGCTATTGAATTTTTCATGTCAGTATTCACACAGCAGTTTCTGCTATTCCATGTATTCCCCTTCCATAGTCACTGGTGTGCATACCTTATCTCCCCATAGTGATGTTTTTTAGGTTTTTTGCACCCAGTTCAGACATAGAATGGAGTTCCAAACGTTATTCCTTAATGGACTGTAGAGAGTGACCATCGAGATTCCATCGGGAGAATACCTGGAAGAGGAGAAAAACACAGATTTCAGGAAGTTCCTCTCCCCAGTAATAGCGGCCCTGTCAAGCGGAAAGGCCTGGATGCTGCCCAGGTCCCTGGGAAGGACTAAGTAAGAGTGGGCATGTGTTCAAAACTAGGATGCGGGGCAGTGACAGATAAACCATTTGATAGCCTAGCAACAGAAGCCCGTCAAAGAAGAAAGAGACAACTTAGACGCCAAGATGAAGATTGTCCTACACCAGTAAGATAGACTAGAGCTCCAAGAGACAGCACTGCACTGAAGGAATCAACACCCCGAATATTCTGAAGTAAGATGGCAGGTGGTCATCCCAAGGAACATAGTCCAAGGAGGCTCATGAATTTGGGGCACACTTTGGCTTTGTGAAGACCTATAAGTGGCTGTAGCAGTACTGCCCCTGGCTGGAGTCAATAGTGGCAGAAGCCTGCCAGCAGTGTCGGGTGTGCAATCATGTAAAGAGCTCTGATAAAAGGTCACCCATCCAGATCATACAAACCAAAGAGGAGATTGACTATCTCCTAGTGGGGAATTTGGATTGGAAACCCCAATACTGCCTAGTCATGACTGATCACTTTTCCAAATTTGCTATGATCACCCCGGCTGGAAATCAGATCGCTAAATCGGCAGCAAGAGCCATCTGTCAAGATTATATCTGTGTGTATGTGTGCCCAAATTGGATCTATTCTAATAAGAATGCATGTTTTAAGGGTAATGTGATGGAGGAGCTACATTGCCTGTACGACATTCAGCGGTCTGGGACCACCCCCTATTATTCTCAGGGCAAAGGGGCACGAGAGTGCTTCAACTGGACATTGGAGGAAGACAAGGAGGCACACTTGCTGGCTTACCTGTCAGAGCTGATCTGGGCCTACAGTAACCAAGTCCACTCCACTACCGGCTACAGGTCTCATCCGTTACTGTTTGAAAGAGCTGGGTGAGAGGTCTTTGAACTGAACCTGGACTGTCCAGAAGACTGGCCATACCTGACTGCCACCTTGGGGTAGAAGAGCATCTCCAACAATTACAGACCAACTGGTGGCTGACTGATCAACAGTTAAAGAAGACTGCTGTTATTGCTCACTTTGATCTAGAGACCAAGCACTGGTTAATAGAGTTGAGCGCGGTTCGTGGTTCGTGGTTCTCCAGTTGGCGGTTCGAGTGATTTTGGGGGCTGTTCTAGATTGAACTAGAACTCGAGCTTTTTGCTAAAAGCTCGATAGTTCTAGTTACGTTCGAGAACGGTTCTAGCAGCAAAAAGCCAAGCTAATTACTAGCTGGCTTTTCGCTGTAATAGTGTATGTCACTCTGTGACTCATACTGTTATGAAATTTCAGCGTATAGTGTGCGGGGACTGCGCATTCAGATCACTGCTGCTGGGATAATGGCGATCGCCATTTTTTTTTTTCCTTGTCTTCCTTCCCTAAGCGCGCGTGTAGTGGGGCGAGCCAGCATGTCAGCCAATCCCAGACACACACACAGCTAAGTGGTATTGCCAGAGAAGCAAGGGCATGTGTCATAGGCTGTCCATGTCACATGTCCCTGCAATATAAAAACGGGTATCTGCCTGTCTGGACGCCATTATCTGATTTCTGCGTCTGGGTGTCAGTCACCGCTGGCGCAGCTCCTGTCTCCGATACTGCTGTGTACGCTCTACACACAGCGCTATACAGAATAGGGATAGAAGTTTCTTTCAGCCGTTGTAAGGGCTAATTACAGCAGGCTCAGAGCCATAGGTGACAGTCAGGTCCGTGGAAAGAGTTTTTAACAGCTACAGATAAGAGCGTCTGTGTAGCTAAGGTCAGGGAGTTCCTTGCTGCATTTCACCATTAGGAGGGATAGAAAGTGAGGCTTCCTTTCCTCTACACTTACCCACAACCCGGCCACTGTACCCTCCTGCCCTTTGCACACTCAAGCTCATTGTTACTAAGCCATTATACAAGCAAACACTGAGGAAACTTAGTGGCATCCTAAAAGTGGCTGTTGGACTTCATTAGTGTCCCACTGGTGCAAAGATATTTGCAGCACCTCTGCATTGCACACTCAAGCTCATTGTTACTAAGCCATTATACTAGCAAACACTGAGGAAACTTAGTGGCATCCTAAAAGTGGCTGTTGGACTTCATTAGTGTCCCACTGGTGCAAAGATATTTGCAGCACCTCTGCATTGCCCACTCAAACTCATTTTTACTAAGCTATTATACTAGCAAACACTGAGGAAACTTAGTGAAAACCTAAAAGTGGCTGTTGGACTTCATTAGTGTCCCACTGGTGCAAATATATTTGCAGCACCTCTGCATTGCACACTCAAACTCATTTTTACGAAGTTATTATACTAGCAAACTGTGCTGCCAGTTTAAGGGCCATAGTTGCATTGTCCAGGATAGTTATTGTTTATTCTGCTATCAATAAAGGTAGACCACCGCTGCAATCTACACCCCCTCTCAATGTTTACTAACACATTTTAAGTGCACAATCTTGTCGCAATATAAATGAGTGGCAAAATGACAGATCGTGGTGAAAAGGGGAACAAGCGTGTTGGAAAAGGAAAAAAAGTTTGTGTCCGTGGGGAAGGTGGCAAAGCTCCACTAACATCTGCTGAAGATAGGCCATCTTCCAGCAAAAGTAAGATGTCTATCAGATGTGCTCCCTTTTTTACGAACACGAACAACTGGAACAAAGGTAGATGATGGCCAAAAAAAGAAAATGCTTGAATGGATCTCAAGTGGTCCAACAAGTGCCCTCTCCGCCACCTCAACTACCGCATCTAAAAAACACCAGTCCTCGGAGTTGTCATCCCAATCACACTTGCTTTCTCCCAGCTCTGAAGTCTCCATCCACCCTGCACAGTATGGTGGAACAGAGATGGCTGAGTCTGCAGAGCTATTCAGTCACACTATAGCCTGGGAATCAGAGGTCTGCTCCCAAGCTACAGTGAGTACAGACCGGGAAATGGTCTGCAGTGATGCCCAGAACCTTTGTGACTCATATTCAGGCCGTGATGACCAAGTTTCTGAGCATAGTGTTGACCCTTATTCACAAACTGAAGCACCTGTTGTAATAGACAATGAGGAACATACTGATGATGATGAGACGCAGATACCAGATTGGGATGACAACATAAATATTCGTTCAGGGCAGGAAGAGGCTTGGTCTGAGGGGGAGTGGAGTGCAAACACAACGCTTGATGAGGAAGTTCTAGATCCCACCTAATGTCAACCCACAGTCAGACACTCGAGGGGGTCAACAGAGGCGGTGGAGGAGGATGCTACTGACGACGAAGTTACCTTGCGCCTTCCTGGACAGAGGAGGAGTACTGGTAGCATGTCTACAACTGCATCCTCAGCCACCACTCTGCCTCTGAGCACTAGTCGGGGTGGTTTAGCAGGTCGCATGCCCTCTAAGCCTTGCCTAGCCTGGTCCTTTTTTGACCTTGCAAAGGATCGCCCAAATCATGTGATCTGTAAAATTTGTCGGGAATCTGTTAGTAGAGGCCAAAACCTCAGCAGTTTGACAACTTCTTCCATGAATCGTCACATGAATAAATATCATATGTCCCAGTGGGAAGTTCACCGTGCTGCAATGCGGCCTAGCGAAGCGAACCATCCACCGCCTGCCCCTTCCAGTGCATCCGCGCGCTCTTCATCTTCTAGGACTGTGGGGACAGCTGTCACACCTGGTTTTCCACGCACAACTTCCACCACTGTAACCGCAAAAGGCAGTTTGCTTGGTAGGTCGTCAGTTGGTTTGGAAGGGGAAACAAATGCGTGTGTACAGCTCTCTCAGACATTTATAGCATCAATGTTGGACGAAGGCAACATCATGTCTACGCCTGCACTTTCCTCATAAACCTGCATTTTTTCAGGGACACCCTACTCACCACCATCTACACACAGCAGCCAGATCTCTGTCCCTCAGATGTGGACAAATAAAAGGCCATTTCCTGCGACCCATGACAAAGCTAAGAGGTTGACTTTATCCCTCTGTAAGCTCTTGGCTACCGAAATGCTGCCTTTCCACCTGGTGGACACACAGGATTTTAGAGACCTTAAGTCTGTCGCTGTGCCCCAGTACCACATGCCCAGTTGCCACTACTTCTCTAAGAAAGGTAAGCCCGCGCTACACCAGCATGTCGCACACAACATCACCGCTTCCTTGAGAAACTCTGTGTGTGAACGGGTGCATTTCACCACCGATACTTGGACTAGTAAGCATGGACAGGGACATTACATGTCGCTGACTGGGCACTGGGTAACTATGGTGATAGATGGTGAAGGGTCTGCTGCACAAGTCTTGCCGTCCCCACGACTTGGGCGTCAATCCTCTGTCTGTCCAAGTTCCTCCACTGCTTCTGCCTCCTCAACCTCGTTTGGGTCCTCCACCTCCGCCCCAGCCTGCCTGGTCAGGCCACCAGCGTTGTAACTGCGCAGAAGGGATCACGCACCCCTCCTTACTATGCTGGCAGCAGAGCGCAACACGGCATCAGACGATCTTTGTCTTGAAATGTCTTGGAACTAAGAGTCACACAGCGGCTGAGTTGAGGGCAGCTCTAGAGACTGAGTTTGGTAAATGGTTGTTTCCACTCAACCTGCAGCCTGGTAAGGCCATGTGCGACAATGCTGCAAACCTGGGTGCGGCCCTTCGCCTGGGCAAGGTGACACACGTGCCTTGTATGGCTCACTTGTTGAACCTTGTTGTCCAGCAATTTTTAACACACTATCCTAGCCTAGCCTAGCCTAGATGGCCTTTTGAACAGGGCACGAAAACTGTCTGCTCACTTCCGCCGTTCAACTGCCGCAGCTGAGCGACTTGCATCGCTCCAGAGGTCTTTCGGCCTACCGGTTCATCGCCTGAAGTGCGATGTGCCGACATGCTGGAATTCGACTCTCCACATGTTACAGCGACTGTGGCAGCACCGCCGAGCCCTGGTGCAATACGTCATGACGTATAGCCTGGGCCAACGAGATGCAGAGGTGGGGCAGATCACCCTGATGGAGTGGTCTCAGATCAAGGACCTATGCACCCTTCTGCACAGTTTCGACATGGCGACAAATATGTTTAGCGATGACAATGCCATTATCAGCATGACAATTCCAGTCATTTACATGCTGGAGCCCATGCTAAACACTATTCGGAGTCAGGAGGTGGGACAACAGGAAGGGGAGGAACTACAGGAGGATTCATATGCGCAAGGGACAACAACATCACAAAGGTCCAGACGTTCATCATCACCAAGGCAGCAGGCATGGGACCATGGGGGACAGGGATCAACAAGGGCGCATGGTAGCAGGCGAAATGTTGAGGAAGGTGCAGGAGAACATGAAGAAATGGAGGACGAACTGTCCATGAACATGGAAGACTCAGCGGATGAGGGAGACCTTGGTCAAATTTCAGTTGAAAGAGGTTGGGTGGGAGATGTCAGAGGAAGAAAGAACGGTTTGCACCTCTTTGCCACAAACACAGCGTGGACTTGGTCCGCATGGCTGCGCCAGACACATGAGAGCCTTCTTGCTGCACTACCTCCAACATGACCCTCGTATTGTCAAAATTAGAAGTGATGATGAGTACTGACTTTCCACACTATTAGATCCCCGGTACAAGTCCAAATTTTGTGACATAATTCCAGCCATAGAAAGGGACGCACATATGCAGGAGTATCAGCAAAAGCTGTTACTCGATCTTAACTCGGCTTTTCCACCAAACAACCGTGGTGCACGGAGTGAATCTCCCAGTTTTAACTTGACAAACATGGGACGGTCTCGTCATCTTCAACAGTCTACCCGTACCAGAAGCACCGTATCTGGTGCTGGTAACAGCATTTTTATTGAATCTTTTCATAATTTTTTTAGACCATCCTTTGCAAGGCCACCAGAGACAACAAGTCTGACATATAGTCAGCGGCTGGAGCGGATGATACAGGAGTATCTCCAAATGAACATTGATGCCATGACTTTGCAAATGGAGCCTTGCTCATTTTGGGCTTCAAATCTTGAAAAATGGCCAGAGCTCTCCACTTACGCCTTGGAGATCTTGTCGTGTCCAGCTGCCAGCGTTGTCTCTGAACATGTCTTCAGTGCTGCTGGGTGTGTGCTGACAGATAAGCGCACGCGTCTGTCCAGTGACAATGTGGACAGACTAACGTTCATCAAAATGAACAAGTCATGGATCCACAAGGAATTTACTACCCCTGTGTCATCCTGGGGAGAGTAAATGCTTGTGTATTTTGAATGTGCTTGATGCAAATCTACCTGTGAAGTGTACAACTGGGGCACAAGTGCTGCCACTGAAGGGGTAGGTGTCTGTGTGGCCCAATTTTTGGAAAAAAAGGAGACTCCGCTTGGAGTAACCCTTGCTTGCAGTATTTCTAGAAATGATCCAAGATGAACAGATCTGGGATCAGCAAAGACTTAGCTACCTACCCCGGTGTCATCCTGGGGACGGTTAAGGATGGCGTATTTTTGAATGTGCTTGATGCAAATCTACCTGTGAAGTGTACAACTGGGGCACAAGTGCTGCCACTGAAGGGGTGGGTGTCTGTGTGGCCCAATTTTTGGAAAAAAGTGAGACTCCGCTTGGAGTCACCTTGCGGTGTTTTACATGATTTTAGAAGGGCATGCCATGCCTATATCTGTGTCTCATCCTCTTTTTCATTGTTACGCTGTTTTTTTTTCACATGAGAATTTGTTCTTGTCACTTTCCCATGTGTTTCTGTTGTGTTGTGAGTTGTTTGTCACCTTTTTGACACCTTTGAGGGTGTTTTCTAGGTGTTTTCATGTGTTTGTGATTGCCTCCCATTGTTTCCTATGTGGTTCGAGCGGTTCGCCGAACCGAACGCGAACCAGACCTCGGTTCGGCGAACCGACCCGAGCCAAACCGCGACCGGTTCGCTCATCTCTACTGGTTAATAAGAAATGCCCCAAGTGCAAATTGAGTGAAAGGTGGGAAGTGCGACCTTACAAAGTAATTGAGCGAGTATATGCTGATGATACAGTCTGTAAGGTGCAGATTGAACATGGGACGGCTGGCTTTAGAATCCCCCACCAAAACATGCTAAGGCAATTTAAATCCCAAATCTCTCCAACTCCACTGTCGGCAGATGTCGCTTTCCACTCTGTGAGACCATGTCATCTGTATTAGACAGTGGACTGTTCCTGATACAGTGGGAGATCCTCAGCTTGCTGACACTAGCGACTCCCCAAGTGAGCCATTACTGCTTCGTTGAGAAGAAGTGCACTAGGATCCTCTTGAAACCCCGGCGGCAGACATTCCCCTGGGAAACAGCCAGGTGTTGCTAGAGATCCTCTAATGATCCCAGAAGTCTACTCCAGGAGTTCCACCAGTCAGGTATGTTGAGCAGTGTGCTTTGTCTACACTGCAAATGTTGTTTTATGTTTTTCTAGATGCAGTATGCCCGGCATGTAATCCCTTGCTGTACTGTGCTGAAAGAGTCGACGAGAGAGCTGGACGCTATTGATCGAGGAGCCTTGACTCACAGCTTGTGAACCTGAAGGAGCAAACTGTCATTGGTTGTTGGCATTTCTTTTCTTTCTGATACCTTTAGAGTAAAGAAGAGCCATTATTAAATGCCCCCCTATGAACAGATGAGAGTGATATGACTTTAAGGCCTGCGCCACACATCCGTGCCTCCGGTACGTGTTTGGCATTTTTTACACGTACCGGAGACACGTGCTTATGTTGACACAGTCATTTTAATGTAAATAGCCTCACGTCAGTGTTTTGGCACGGAGCGTGTGTCCGTTCCGTGCCTACGTTTGCCCGTGCCGAAAAAGCGCTGACATGTCCGTTTTCCACCGGCATAACGTCCTCACGGATCCATTAAATCCTATGGGTCCGTGTTTACACGTACGTGATACGGATGGCCTCCGTATGCTATCCGTGTGGTCCGTGTCCGTGTTTTAAATTTGAAGATTGTTACAATTTCAAATACTTTCAGGTGGCGTAGCTAACATATTTGTTTTGCACAAAACTTACTTGGCATTTGCAGAAGGAGTGAGCAAGCAACCAGTTGCATTTTTGTGTATTGAAATACTTATTTTAAGCACAATTTCGGCTTCTAAATATAATAATGGCTCCACGGGTGGATACGGAGAAACTGATAACAGCTGTCGAGACTCACCCACCATTATGGGATACACGTGTTGATGGTTACCATGACAGACTGACAGTTGACCGCCATTGGCTTCAAGTTGCTGAGGAAGTGTACCCCAATAATGCATGGGATAGATGTTCGCCTGCAAAGCGTGCTAAATATGGTAATTTTTTATTTTTTTATTATCTTTGTGTTTGTTTTGTTTTTTTAAATGATTTAAAACTGTGAATGTTTTGTTATTGTAATGTTGTTTTTACTTAAATTTAAATTTATGAAGAATTGGTATATGTATTAATATATTTATTCAGTTAATGTTAAATTTTATAAAAGGTTACCTAACATTTCCAAAGTTTAATAATTAAAAGAAAACTTTTATTTATAATATGATTATTAATTCTTCATGAATTTAATTAATTAACAGATAAAACTGTCATGTGATTTTCAATTCCATGTGTTGTGATTCAATTATTTTTTTTTTAACAATTCATATTTTTTTGTTTAAAATTTATATACATTTTTGTAAAATAACATTTATATATCATGTCATAAAATAATAAAATAATATTTCTCTTTTTTTTAAAATTAATTATATTGCAAATAAAAAAACATACCTTTTTAATATCTATATCACAATTACTTGAAAGTTTATTTCTGAGAAATATTATTTTGTTATGTGTGAATATAGCAAAATGTTTTTGAGTGAACAATATATAAAACTTTTAAAATTCCTCTAATGTATTTGGCCACCTTTATTTTTTATCATTGTATATTACATTTAACAAACATTATTGTCATTAATGTGTGCACAATAATGCTGAATGTTGCAAGTGACATATTGTGTTATATTCCACAGTTGACTTGGTCAAAAGACGTTGGCGTTCAGCACGTGATCAGTACCGAAGGGAGTACAACCCTATACCATCTTCATCCAGCCAAGGCCGCAAACGCAGATATGTGTATTATCAACAAATAAGCTTCCTAGCACCCATCTTAGAAGTAACACAGTAAGTTGTTTTTTTTTTTTTAAATGTTTATTTTGTTTCAAAAATGTTTTTTAAAAAGTAATCACTTTTTTTTCAGAAGTTATTTTAAAAAAGATAACTGTTAAGATTGTAATATGTTATCTATTTGATTATAGAACGGAGGATAATCTCGACGATTCTGATGACCAACCAACAGCTGGTCCCTCTGCTACAGCCACCTCAGCATCAGAACAAGAACCTGGCAGAGAAGACAGTGAAAATCAAGATAGTCACCAAGATGCAGCAGCAGCAACTGAATCACATGAGGGTGGGACAGAGAGTGCACAAACCAACACCCAAGGCTCATCCACACAACAAACAACAACACCAGCAACACAATCAACACAAACAAATGTACTTCCACGTTTTGCACCACAACCTCTCCGTGCAAGAAGAATCCGCAGACCTGAGGAAATGAGATCCTTACCAGAAATAATTGACACACGCATTATTCACATAATGAACACTTTAATTCCAGAAACAGATGCTGAGCGTTTTTGTCGTTCTTTATCTACTAGCTTAACCAAAATTCCATCAGATAGGCAGGAACGTGTACGTGCTGCTATGCTTACCCTACTGTCAGCTAGTCAGGCAGAACAGGAACCAGTGAGAGTTTATGAGGCCATAGAAAATTGGCGTACCATTATGCAACAACATACAGTCCCAAACACAACAGACAATCCAAATACCATTGCAACACAAACAACAATGGCACCAGTAGTTGTTACTAATCCAGTATTACAACAATCTGCTCAACCTTCTATTTCTTCAAGTACGGTATTCCCAACACCAATTAGGCAAGGGTATGTTGCAACCAATACTGGTGCCTTAAGCACTGTACAAAGTGCTACCTCACAGCAACCCATAAACTATATGAATTTACAACCCACTCCAAGTACTAGTTACTTTACTCAACCAACAAATATTGGTGGTTTACCTAACATGTTTCCTGGTGCAACATACCCACAATCATTCATGATGCCTCATTATCCAATCTCAACTATGTTACCTACACCACACTTACAAACAACAGTCAACTATCCACAAGGTCAACAACATACACACACACAATACCCACTTACCCATGTAGACCCACAGGTGTACTCAACAACAGGCAATGTGTTGGGCCAAACCAGCATGCAACAGACTGTTCCACACACTACTGTAGTTAGTAATAGGAATGTTGTTCAGCAATCAACTGCTTCCATTCCTGAAAATACTATTTCTGAGGCCACCCAAAACAACATACTCAGCAACACTCAGGTTACTTCCCTAGAAGATCTTGTTGACTTATGATACACATTTTTGGTAATCTTTACATTCAACAAACAATGAATGTGACCAAAAAAAAATAAGGATTGCCAAAAATGTTTAAAATCAGAGTATTAAAAATAAAAAAACAATGTGTGATTATATTTTGTGCCGGATGACATATATGTTTTATGCCATGGATATGTTTATTTTTTTATTAACATAATTGTACCCAACTAATTTGATGGGTAGATGAGTTCATATCTTCTCAAAAACAAGTTACAAATTATTTTGTCTATGTCAATGTCCAACATGAGACAAACATAATTGGTTGTCAATTTACCAACATTGCAAGCAATCTAAAAATTTAGTAAAGTTTAAGATTTTAAGTAAAGTGTCTTAAGATTTAAAAAAAAAAAAAAAAAAAAAAAAATATTTGTAAAAGTTAAGAGAAGATGAGCACGATTTTCATTTGTTATTGGGAAAATTAAAAAAAACCATCATTACTTTATGTAATAATAGGCATATTATTAATAAAAAAATATGTTTTCAAAAAAAATATTCTGTTTCTTTTTTATATTTATATATAATATAGCATTTTTTACATAGACGATTTTCATTTTTCTTTTTGTAAGTTTCAACAAAAAAAAAAACATGCTACTAACACAGAAATGTACAAACACATACATACAACATTCAGAAAACCATGTTGTTAACAGAAATGTCAGTTGATGATTAACGCAGTTTCACTTTAATACAAGTACGCTTTTAGCTCTTAGATTGTTTAAACTAATTTTAAATTTTCATCTAAGTGCAAATAAAACATTTTTACCAAAAAAACAAATAACAATGTTAACAAACATCAATATTATTATTAGCATCAAAACAATTAAAGTAATCAGTAAATAA
The DNA here is from genome assembly GCF_048569485.1 of Anomaloglossus baeobatrachus. Classification (NCBI taxonomy): domain Eukaryota; kingdom Metazoa; phylum Chordata; class Amphibia; order Anura; family Aromobatidae; genus Anomaloglossus; species Anomaloglossus baeobatrachus. The sequence continues at coordinate 465,548,203 of NC_134354.1, forward strand.
GTTTCTTATTTGTAAGCCAGATGTCACGGAATTATGAGACATAGGTTCACCGGTTGGATTAACAACATGGTTTATCTGAGATTCCTCATCAACATAAGTTCCTCCTTCATGTATCCGACAGAAATTGTGAAGCACTATGGTAGCCTTGATGACAGATTTGACAGAGTTTGGCTGCAACTGAATAGTTGTCTGATAAATGCGCCATTTGTTAGCTAAAATACCAAATGCACACTCCACATAACGTCTTGCTTTAGTTAGCCGATAATTAAAGTACTGTTTCCTGTCATCAATTGATCTCCTTGGATATGGTCGCATAACATGTTTTGATAATGCAAATCCTGCATCTGCTACCATCACATATGGTGCCAACGGTCCAGATGTACCAGGTAGGGCAACTGGTGGGGGGATCAATAATGAATTTTCTTGGAGGCGTTGGGCTAATCTTGATGAACGGAAAATACGGGCATCTGAGGCACTACCATAGGCCCCAATGTCTGCATAAATAAAACGGTATTCAGTGTCAACCAATGCCAAAATAACAACCGAAAAAAACTTATGAAAATTGAAATAACGTGAACCAGAGTTTGGTGGTATTTCACTCTGAAATGCTTGCCATCCAAAGATCCTATGCAGTTAGGAAAGTCCACAGAGTCCTTGAAGCCCTTAGAGATTTTCAACCAATCTTCTCTGTTTGGCTGAGGCATCATTTGGTCTTTTAAATGTTGCCATATCATGTCGCATGTGTGACGTACTATAACGGCAATGGTTGATCTCCCCAACAAAAAATCAAAATGTAAAGCAATAAAAGATTGACCAGTCGCCAAGAATCTATGAACACAAGACAAACAATGATTTACAATTAGCAATATTTTTTTTTCAAGAAAACCAAACAAAACAAAACACAAACATTTATTAAAAACTGAGATGAGATCAAGAAATATCAATTACACATTTCAATGTTAAAAATAACACATTTGAAAAAGAATGTAAAAACAACAAATACCTCAGAGTCACCATAAATCTCTCCTCTGGGGAAATGGAAAGCCGCATCCAAGTGTCCTGATGTTGCAAATGAGGTCGTAAAATATTTAGTAAGTAATCAAAACTCTCAACTGACAAACGGCAGTATGAGAAAAACTTATCTGGGAAATTCCGTAACTCAAAAAATAAAGTATGGAAATGACCATGCATAGGCCGCATCATGATTAGTGGATGCACCCACAATCTGTTTCTTCTTACATTATCATATTGCAACATGTGCCGTCTAACGCCAAAACGACGAGATATAATCCAACATAAAAACACTAATGCCTCCGTGGATAATGGCATTGCGAAAAATTTGTCAAAACACATAGGTGCTCCAAGCCAGAATACAAGCAGGCAACAGTTTATAGGTAACTTATATTTATGTCCTAATCACATACACCTATGTGTCATTTAATTCCAACTGATCACCATTATCTCAATGTGTGAAACATGTGAAACACGCACAAAAAAACGGACTGCACACGGAACACACACTGACGTATGTCACGCACAGGAAAACGCACACACGTACACACGTATCACACACGATATGCATACGGACACTACACGGAGGTGAAAAACGGACAGAAAATACGGAACACGGACACAAAAAACGGACTACAGCACACGTACGTTTTTTACACGTGAGTGTGGCAGAGGCCTAAGAGACAGCACTCCCCTGTTTTTGTGTGTGTTAAGTACAGGCCGACCCAGCTGTCTTGTCCTCATTATGAACTGAGAACTTGGACTAACCATGCCCAAAAGGTGCTGAAAAAGGAAATTGAGTGGGAGAGAGCGTGAGAGCGAGAACAGGAGAGGATGGGCTGCCTGAGTGAGGATGGAGAGAGATAGACACTGTCTGAGAAATCCAAAATCCATGGTGTGGGAAGGGTTATGGTACCGGCTGCAAGAGTACAACGAGCCTGGCCATGAAAGTCCCCTGGTTGCTGTTGTGCAAGTACCTAACCAAGGAAAAGACATCCAGGAGGCCAGCAATCTTAACCGAGAAGAAGATGTCATCTAGAGGAGTTCAGATACCCTGGGTCTGTAGGAAAATAAAACTTTCCCCCGACCTGCCAGAAGAAGCGTGCACAAACAAACATCACGGGAGTGGACTAGATCCCCCTGAATGAAGATGTGACGCCCCAGGCACATCGATCCAGCTTCAGGGACGCCACAGGGTCTTCTTTTAATATGGCAAACAGGTATGTCAGATTTTGACCAGACTGGCTCTCCTCTCTTCCTTACAACCTCTGCACTTTAGCTCCCAGATCCTCCATTCCACCTCTTGATGAGATTTGAAAGCTAGCCCCCCTCTGGAGACTACCCAAGGGTCCCCTCTAAAGGTGTGGGAGACCTGGTTGCTATGTGTGCGTACACACCTCATTCTGGCCTTTAGGATTACCTGGAAATACTGTCCCAGCATGGGTGCAGTACTCAGTGGTGCCTGACCAGGTCAGGGGCGCCACAGTACCAGTATCTCAACTGCATGCACCCTTAGAAGGGGCCTCAGTAGTTGGGGCACGGCATCGGCGCGACTTGAGTACCGAGGATAGTTAGGTGGTAGCATATGATAGTCGCTGTTATATATATGTTAAATGCCTTTACTGTTGTGATGAAAGTTTTAATAGTTGGGCTGATGAATCGTTGACACACCCCAGCTAGAAATCACAGTATGTTAAACCAAATTGTTGTCAGACTATATTCCTATTTAGTAGCACAAACGCTTCTATCCTGCTTGTTAATAAAGCTTGTGTGACTCCATCTGATGTACCGTAATTTAACCACGCACCTGTGAAGATCCCTTGACCAACGCTTTATTGTCACCAAAGGTCTTTCTGCAACCATGCAAACTATAAGGATAATACAAAACTTGTACTATCACTGCAATTTGTGGGTGGCTAGTCTGTCCGCCCCGAACGCCTGTCCTGTTAATGAGCCAAGACTTGGTAAGCTGAGTCTGTACTCCATCCCTTTTCTTTCATTATTAAATAGGTTTGAGAAGCAAATGCTGAGGAAATAGACAAAACTTCATGCTGTAAATATGAAAAGTAAGAAAAAAAAAACAATCTAAAATACATAACCTTGATAAGTACCTGGATAACTATTCACTGCATAGCAATGTCTGCTGTTCATAGCAACAGATTGTTGCTAAACATGAAATAGTCTACAACAGGTCATGAAATATTTCTCCTCTAATGTAATGCTGAAAGTACATGATGTACTAGAAAATAGTATTGTTTCACATGAATAGCTACAAATCAAGCTATAAAATTGAATAAAGCCCATGTCCTTTACTGATTCAACTGGGCAGACATAAAATAGTTTTTTTTTATTTTTAAACTTATGTATTTTATTGTATTATTATGAATCCATCTATGTACAATAATTGTGCAGGCTTAAGCTTTAAAAGGGGTTAAACATGACTTTATTATTTTATGTATGAGACTAAGGACAAACAGGCATGTAGTTGCTGTGACAGGTGTAGGCTTCTTGCTCCCAGAACCCTGGCAAAACAGACAAAACACAATTTGGAGACCCATCTTGGAGTATTGAGATTAAAAACATTTTAAGCAAACAGCAGGACAGTGACATCAAACCCCCACCCATTTCCCCATAGTGTATTTGCACATCAGGAATGTATGGTCCATGCAACACACAGGATGTGGGCTGGCCTTTTAATTTTAAAAATCAAGAAATGCATGAGTGACAGGCATAGGCCTCTTGCTCCCAAAACTCTGGCAAAACAGACAAAAGACACTTTGGAGACCCATCTTGGAGTATTGAGATTAAAAACATTTTAAGCAAATAGCAGGACAGTGACATCAAACCCCCACCCATTTCCCCATTGTGTATTTGCACATCAGGAATGTATGGTCCATGCAACACACAGAATGTGGGCTGGCCTTTTAATTTTAAAAATCAAGAGATGCATGAGTGACAAGCGTAGGCCTCTTGCTCCCAGAACCCTGGCAAAACAGACAAAAGACAATTTGGAGACCCATCTTGGAGTCTTGAGATTGAAACATTGCAGGCAGACAGCAGAACAGTTGCATCAAAGCCCCACCCATTTCCCCATAGTGTGTTTGCACACCAGAGAAGTATGGCCCACACAAGATAAAGGATGTGGGCTGGCATTTTAATTTTAAAAATCAAGTGACCCATTTCCCCATAGTGTATTTGCACAGCAGAGATGTATGGTCCATGCAACACACAGGATGTGGGCTAGCCTTTTAATTTTAAAAATCAAGAGATGCATGAGTGACAGGCGTAGGCCTCTTGCTCCCAGAACCCTGGCAAAACAGACAAAAGACAATTTGGAGACCCATCTTGGAGTCTTGAGATTGAAACATTGCAGGCAGACAGCAGGACAGTCGCATCAAATCCCCACTCATTTCCCCATAGTGTGTTTGCACAGCAGGGAGGTATGGTCCATGCAAAACACAAGATGTGGCCTCGGTGTTTCACATGGGTTAAAAAACACCAGGCATGGTTACTTACCTAACAGGTGATGGGTTTTCATTCACGCAACTGTAGTGGGTAAATAAGTGGAGGTTATGCGGTCGGAGACCTATGTGAGAATAGTTTTGACGGTGATGCAGGAGGAGGAGGAAGCAGCAGACGCACTTGATTTTGTAGCCAGTGCTTCGGTAGGCTCAGTAGTCTGCATTTTAGCGCAGTAAGATTCCCACAGAAATGCATGTTGCTTGCGCATGTGTCGGTTCATGCATGTAGTAGACAAATTATTTGAATTGTTGCCTCTACTGAGTAATAGTTTACAATTCTGGCAGATAAGGAAAGTTGGGTCATCCTTTGCGGTCTCAGAAAAGGCCTAGACTAGTCAACCCTTCATGCAAACTGCAGACCCGTGACCGCTGCTGGCCACAGCTAGAGCTGTGGGTCAGGATGCAGTGCTTCTCATGGTTGCATCACAATGAGTTTGTATGGGAATTGCCAGCATACCATCTTGGGCTTCCTCCTCCCCCAACTACTCCTCATCTGCTGAGCTACACAGCTGTGTGCCTCTGGGTTCACACCAAGTGGGATCTACAACTTCATCATCAGTCTCTATGTTGTCCCACTCCTCCTCTTCCTGACCTGACATCACATAAACGTATGTGTGTGCCTCAGGTATCTAAGTCTCATCATCATCACCTCCACCCCCGGGAGTTAACGTCAGTTGATGAGGGTCAGAATTCTGCTCAGACCCTACAGAGTCCAGGGCATGATCCAACTAACAAAAATTTTGGGCATCGGTGCACATGCTTTCCTCCTCTTGAGTCTGGGAATCTTTGGAAAAGTCATTTGATGCCCATGGGATAGAATGTATGAACAGCTCTGCAAACTCGCCCATATGTTCCCCACAGTCAGTTTGCCGGTTGTAGATTTATGATATGGGTTTAATTGGGGTCGCACCTTTGAGGAATGAACTGTTTGTGACATTGAGGTGTAGGAAGAAGGGAAGAGGCCACTTGATGCAGCGCTCCTTATCCACTCTAGCACATGTTGTTTATCAGCTTCATTTTAAAGTTGAAACGATGTACGGCTGCCAAAGAAATTTAGTAGAGTAAGCTGTCCAGTAATGGAAGTTGTTCTCATTTCTCTTGGGATAAGATGATCAGATGTTTGCTTACTAGAGCTTTGACTAACAGAACTTCCCACACGTATGTGGCGCCCTGGAGAAGCCAGGGGCCACAGGTGACAACACACACACACCCCCACCCCCAGCAGTTCATAGCAGACATCCCCAGTGAGACCTGATTTCCTCCCATGGGTTCTGACAGACACACCAGGTGGGCGGAGTCAGGCAGATAGGCACGCCCACCGAGGAGTCTAGCTGGTTTGAGGCAGGAAACAAGGCAGTGAAGTCCAGGCAGAGGAAGAGAGAGGAGGTCTGCAGAGAGGCAGATGCAGACTGGGGCCTAGGTTGGAGCCTAGGTCCCTCGTATAGCCAGTGAGGCAGACGGTAGTGGCCGTCTGCAGGAGCCGGGAAGACAGTCTTGGTGGAACCGTAGGTAGCCGGGACAGGGTAGTGGCCCGTCCGGTACCGAACCGGGGAGCCAGCTGGAAACCGGAGCGCAGGAAGAGCGTACACGAAGGTGCAGGAAAGGACTTACACTACCAAACTGGGTCAGGGGAAAAACACCGCAGCCGCCTGTGGGACCCGTCCATCCAGCCGTTTGTTTGACCAGAGACTTCGTGTAAATTATTGGCTGAGTGAGTACCACCGTGCCATGCGGCACAGCGCTGCCCCCATGACCCTGCACCTCACCAGGCCCCGTAACCCGCCTGCCATACATCCCTACCCCTTACCGGGTCCCGGGACAACCAACCCCCCTACCCACGGAGGGGAGAACCAACATCCAAGCTGCTCCCTGTCATCGCTCCCGGGATCCCCGTCCAGAGCAGCGGTGGTGTCACCAATCTCACCACAACCGTGGGTGGCGTCACGGACAATATCCCTAAACCCAAACCACCCCCTTTTCACTCACGGGTGAGGAACTCCGCTCGAATCCCCGGGATCCAGCCCACTGCTCGAGCCACCACCGAGCAGCAACAGCAGCAGTCGGACCCGAGCAGTGGGTGAGTGCAGCGTCCCCTCCTCGGCCCACGACACGTACACCTGCAACACCCCGCCTATTTACTCTTCCAGCACAACTTTGTCATGATTTACCGCTCATGGTTGATGTACCCTTCCCCTTTCAAACAGAGTTTTTGCAACCCTATGCGCACACCTGTCAGACACCTGATAAATTATTTATTTCCTGCCTGAGTTGGCAATATTGTAAAAGTACTAAAAAGTACCAATAACTAGAAATGTGGTTCAATACGTAATGTTGAGGAGACAATGAAAAGTGCCAAGATCTTTTTAGCTAGTTCACTTGCAAATTTACAGCAAGCAGTACGAACTAACAATACCTAGAAATGTGGTTGACTGCAGAATTTTTAGCAGGCAAAGAAAAGTGCATAGACCTTTTTAACAAGTTCACTAGTAAAATCACGTAAATGAACATATGAATAAAGAGGAATTTAGCTACTGAATTGATCAATGCAATAGAGCCCCAACAAATTTCTCTTTATTCATATGTTCATGGCAGTAATGCAGGTTCCATTTTTCACATTTTCATTCTTACATATACAGTCAGGGCCAGAAATATTTGGACAGTGACACAGGTTTTGTTATTTTAGCTGTTTCCAAAAACATGTTCAGAAATACAATTATATATATAATATGGGCTGAAAGTGCACACTCCCAGCTGCAATATGAGAGTTTTCACATCCAAATCGGAGAAAGGGTTTAGGAATCATAGCTCTGTAATGCATAGCCTCCTCTTTTTCAAGGGACCAAAAGTAATTGGACAAGGGACTCTAAGGGCTGCAATTAACTCTGAAGGCGTCTCCCTCGTTAACCTGTAATCAATGAAGTAGTTAAAAGGTCTGGGGTTGATTACAGGTGTGTAGTTTTGCATTTGGAAGCTGTTGCTGTGAGCAGACAACATGCGGTCTAAGGAACTCTCAATTGAGGTGAAGCAGAACATCCTGAGGCTGAAAAAAAAGAAAAAATCCATCAGAGAGATAGCAGACATGCTTGGAGTAGCAAAATCAACAGTCGGGTACATTCTGAGAAAAAAGGAATTGACTGGTGAGCTTGGGAACGCAAAAAGGCCTGGGCGTCCACGGATGACAACAGTGGTGGATGATCGCCGCATACTTTCTTTGGTGAAGAAGAACCCGTTCACAACATCAACTGAAGTCCAGAACACTCTCAGTGAAGTAGGTGTATCTGTCTCTAAGTCAACAGTAAAGAGAAGACTCCATGAAAGTAAATACAAAGGGTTCACATCTAGATGCAAACCATTCATCAATTCCAAAAATAGACAGGCCAGAGTTAAATTTGCTGAAAAACACCTCATGAAGCCAGCTCAGTTCTGGAAAAGTATTCTATGGACAGATGAGACAAAGATCAACCTGTACCAGAATGATGGGAAGAAAAAAGTTTGGGGAAGAAAGGGAACGGCACATGATCCAAGGCACACCACATCCTCTGTAAAACATGGTGGAGGCAACGTGATGGCATGGGCATGCATGGCTTTCAATGGCACTGGGTCACTTGTGTTTATTGATGACATAACAGCAGACAAGAGTAGCCGGATGAATTCTAAAGTGTGCAGGGATATACTTTCAGCCCAGATTCAGCCAAATGCCGCAAAGTTGATCGGACGGCGCTTCATAGTACAGATGGACAATGACCCCAAGCATACAGCCAAAGCTACCCAGGAGTTCATGAGTGCAAAAAAGTGGAACATTCTGCAATGGCCAAGTCAATCACCAGATCTTAACCCAATTGAGCATGCATTTCACTTGCTCAAATCCAGACTTAAGACGGAAACACCCACAAACAAGCAAGACCTGAAGGCTGCGGCTGTAAAGGCCTGGCAAAGCATTAAGAAGGAGGAAACCCAGCGTTTGGTGATGTCCATGGGTTCCAGACTTAAGACAGTGATTGCCTCCAAAGGATTCGCAACAAAATATTGAAAATAAAAATATTTTGTTTGGGTTTGGTTTATTTGTCCAATTACTTTTGACCTCCTAAAATGTGGAGTGTTTGTACAGAAATGTGTACAATTCCTACAATTTCTATCAGATATTTTTGTTCAAACCTTCAAATTAAACGTTACAATCTGCACTTGAATTCTGTTGTAGAGGTTTCATTTCAAATCCAATGTGGTGGCATGCAGAGCCCAACTCGCGAAAATTGTGTCACTGTCCAAATATTTCTGGACCTAACTGTAGCTATTGGATTTTTCATGTCAATATTCACACAGCAGTTTCTGCTATTACATGTATTCCCCTTGCATAGTCACTGGTGTGCATACCTTATCTCCATATAGTGATGTTTTTTTAGGTTTTTGCACCCAGTTCAGACTTAGAATGGTGTTCCAAATTTTAGTCCTTATTTGTTAGTAGTTTTTCGTTTGTGAACCCACCCCACTCACACCTATTGCCAATCCACATGATACGTATATATAGCCTGGGTCTCAGCTTCCCATACACGGTAAGTTTTTTAACTGCATGAGAGGACACACACAAGCTAGGGACCCCAACGTAGAGAAATACTTTGGCGTAGTGTTGGGGCTCTATTGCATTGATCAATTCAGTAGCTAAATTTCTCTTTATTCATATGTTCGTGGCAGTAATGCAGGTTCCATTTTTCACATTTTCATTCTTACATATAGCTGTTGGATTTTTCATGTCAATATTCACACAGCAGTTTCTGCTATTACATGTGTTCCCCTTGCATAGTCACTGGTGTGCATACCTTATCTCCATATACCTCATCCTGGTATAGCCTCCATCCTGATAAATACCCCCACCTGGTATAGCGCCCATCCTGTTATATACCCCCATCCTAATATATACCCCCATCCTGATAAATAACCCTATCCTGCTATATACCCTCATCCTGCTCATAATATACCCCCATCCTGCTCATAATATACCCCCAACCTGGTATATGCCCTCATCCTGCTATATACCCCATCCTGCTATATACCCTCCATCCTGCTATATGGCCTGTATCCTATGGCACAGAAAAAAATAAATGTTTATACTCACCTTTCCTCATTCCCTGCAGCATCGATCATCGTCTTCTCTGTGTCAGCAGTAGCGCCGCTGACCTGTGTGGAGCCATTCTCCTGCAGCCTCGCGATGTCCTTCTGTCTGCCAGCTCGCGATGTGTGTGGAGACTAGCGGAGCGCACAGGGATGAAGTTATCACTGTGCTCACTGCTCTCTACACAGATCAGCTGGCCGGCAGACAGGAGGACATCGCGAAGCTGCAGGAAAACGGTGAGTATACCATACTTATTCACTGCCCCCCGCGCTGATGATGATACACGGGGGGCAGTGAATACAGCCGCACATGATCACTCCAGGCTGTAGTTGCCAGGGGTGATTATGCGGGCCGGCTGTTTACTATGCGTGCATCCCCCCGCCCACCACTCCGCCCACCTGTCGGCGCCGGTTTCAGTGCTGAGAGATGATGGGCGGGAGAATGGGTGTACATATGAAATGAGCGGGTCCAAGTGGTCATGGCAGGCGCTACTACAGCCTGTTTGTGCCACCGATGACCCGCTCCACCGCAACACCCTCATTCCCCGCAGCCCTGCATTCAGACTATAAGATGCACCCCCCACTTTCCCCCAACATTTGGGGGAAAAAAAGTGCATCTTATAGTCCGAAAAATACAGTAATTTTGAGCAAGCAATGAAAATTGCAAAGACCTTTATACCTAGTTCCTTAGCAAAGTGACAGCAGGCACAATTAACTAAACTAAAGCCTGCTTTACACGTTGCAATTTTGCATACGATATCGTATGCGATTTGCAATGCCCCCATCGTATGTGTGGCACGTTTAATTTGTTGAACGTGCTGCACAAACGATTAACCCCGTCACACGTACTTACCCGTCCATACGACCTCGCTGTGGGCGGCGAACATCCACTTCCTAGAGTGGGAGGGACGATTGGCGTCACATCGACGTCACGCGGCAGCCGGCCAATAGAAGCGGAGGGGCGGAGATGAGCGGGACGTAAACATCCCGCCCACCTCTTTCCTTTCGCATTACCGGCCGGGAGCCGCAGGACGCAGGTAAGATCTGTTCAATGTTCCCGGGGTGTCATACACTGCGATGTGTGCTGGCTCGGGAACATTGACCAACCTCACGTTCAATTCATGAGGAATGGACGACATGATGCGATGAACGGATTTTCGTTCCATCGCAATCAAACGTACCTGTCACACACTACAATGTACCTTACGATGCCGGATGTGCGTCACTTACGACGTGACCCCGCCGACACATTGTAACTAAGATACATTGCAGCGTGTAAAGCTGGCTTAAAAATACCTAGAAATGTGATTGACAACATAATTTTAAGCAGGCAGTGAAAACTGACAAGAACCTTTATACCTAGTTCACTAGCAAACTGACAGTAGGCAGTACTAATTAACAAGCCCTAGAAATGTAATTGATTTTCTAATTGGGAGCAGGCAGTAATAAGTAGCAATAGCTACTTAGATCCATCACTGGCAACTCTTTAGCAAGTAGCATTCCCTATTTCTATCATTAAATGCTGATTTGTGGCACACAGCTTTCCCTACACTGCACGTCCCAATTGCAATCTCTCTCCTGCTCTGATCAGAATTGATGAGCTAGCAACTAGAGATGAGCGAAACTGTTCAATGAAGGTTCACCAATTTAAAATTTGGTATGAGCCTTAGCCTGTGCAGTTCGACTTGTTAACCTGAGCACTTGCCCCAAAAATCGGTATTGTTCGGTATTGTTATGCTCTTGGATAGGATTATGGTGCCATAAGAGGAATGAGGGGATGTGTTTAATGAGTGGAGGGGATTAGGACTCGGGAGAAGCCAGACGCGTTCGGTGCCATTCTTTTTCTTAACTTTAGTTTGAAAATATTATTGTTCAGAGCAGGCAGCCACAGCAGAATAATACGGCAAGGAATAATAAAATAGGATGTTGTTTTTATTTTGTTTGTTGTCGGTACTGGGGACATGATTACAAGGGGTACAGGTAGAAGCCAAAACGAAGGAACTTGAATTAAAAATGGAAAAGTCACCACTCAGTACATGGAGACTTGTGGACACATACTTTCTAACATGTTGTTGAACTTGTATTCATGCATTTTCTGATCCCACTCCAATGACGTAAGTAACGATGGTACGTTGTCCTGGTAGCGTGTATCCAGTAGTTTGGCAAACCAGTAATCAGCATGTCTCACAATCCTGGCAACTCACCGGTTGTTAAGCAGGCAGAGCAGCATTTATTTACTCATGTGTAGAGTTGAGCGCGGTTCGCGGTTCGAGGTTCTCCAGTTCGCGGCTCGAGTGATTTTGGGGGCTGTTCTAGATCGAACTAGAACTCGAGCTTTTTGCTAAAGCTCGATAGTTCTAGATACGTTCGAGAACGGTTCTAGCAGCAAAAAGCAGGGCTTTTTACAGCTACAGTGTGCAGGAGCCATCGCTGGCAGCCTGCCAGAAGCTGGTAACCAAGATAAACATCGGGTATCCAACCAAAGCGCTTTGGTTAGTAACCCGATGTTTATCCTAGTTACGTGCAGGAAGCCCACACTTCCCCGCTCAGCTCACTCCACCCCCTCCTGCACGCGGCATGTACACACACACACACACACACACACACTCACACTCACCTGTCCCCAGCCAAGCAGTCCACGACACTGACGTCCTCAGCGCCACCCACTTCGCACTCCGCTGCCAGCACACATGGCTCTGCCCAACTGCACTTTGCACACATGGTCCCGCTCGGCTTACCTGCGGTGATGAAGTCCCGACCTCAGCGCTGTCACTGTTCTCCATGGCCGCCGCTTGTCACATCACCTTCTCTCGCTTCCGACCCGAGACTGACTAGCGGTGACATCACGGGCCGCTCGCGATACTTGGCTGTGAAGGCGGCGGTCATTGAACTCAGTGACAGGTGCTGTCAGCAGTGCAGGAGATCAGCGCAGGTAATGTACCTCGCTGACAGCAGCACTTGTCATCCCTTGCAGTGACCTGGGCTGACCCATTGATGTTAGCTCAGGTCACTGCACTGCTCTCCCAGCCAATGGGGAACATCCTGCTCTTCATTGACTGGGACAGTGTGGATCGTCATGGCAACCCTTTGGATTACACCAGACCTGGATTTGTTTTTCTTTCTAATAAATTGGTTAAAGATGGAATGTATTGGGGAGTGTTTTTTCAAATAAAAATGTGTTTGTCGTCTATTTTTTTTTATTACTGACTGGGTTGGTGATGTCGGGTATCTGATAGACGCCTGACCTCACCAACCCCAGGGCTTGATGCCAGGTGACATTACACATCTGGTATTAACCCCATATATTACCCCGTTTGCCACCGCACCAGGGCACGGGATGAGCTGGGGTGAAGCACCAGGATTGCCACATCTAATGGATGCGCCACTTCTGGGGCGGCTGCGGCCTGCTATTTTTAGGCTGGGGAGAGTCCAATAACCATGGACCTCCCTAGTCTGAGAATATCAGACCCCAGCTGTCTGCTTTACCTTGGCTGGTGATCCAATTTTGGGGGGACCCCTACGTGTTTTTTTTTTTAATTATTTATTTAATTTAAAATAACAGCGTGGGGTGCCCTCAGTTTTGGATTACCAGCCAAGGTGAGGTTGCCAGCTGTGGTCTGCAGGCTGCAGCCGTCTGCTTTACTCTAACTGGCTACAAAAATAGGGGGAACCCTACGTCATTTTTTTCATTTTTTGGCTAAATACAAAGCTAAGCACCCCTTAGTGCCACATGAAAGGCACCAAAGGGTGCAAAATTACAAAATGCAGGAGAGTGGGACATTATGTGTCTTTCTGCCATTATAATGACAGAAAAGACTGATATGAAGTGCACAAGCACAAGAAAATCACCAGAGCGCTCTACGCTGTGAAAAGCAGTAGAAGATGGCACTGGAGTGAACATGTGACCGCCTCATGTAGGATGAAGCTATGGATCCTGGGTAAATTTATGCATTTACCCTCCTTCAGTTTTTTTGCAGTAAACAAAAAAAACGGAAGGCACACGGATGACAAACAGATGACATACGGACCGTCTACGGAACGGAAACGGATGCCACACGGATGCACCCGTGAAAAAAAACGGACTGTTTTTTGCAGACCGCAAAAATGGATCGGTCGTGTTAATGTAGCCTTATTCTGATCTGCCGTTTATAAACAGCAGGCAGAAATAAGTGAATAACGCCTCCCAGCATCAGAAAATCTCCGGGGTTTCAGGGCTAGCTGAGACCCTGGAGATCATGATTCAGGATGGTTTTTCCGGTCCCCGCTCACGTGATCACAGGTATACACCGTACACCAATGATCACGTTACAGTAAATGACAGCGCCGGTAAAAAATTATTTATCTCCCATCTGGCATGAACAAACATGATAAATCTCCTCCCCACTCCCTTCCGGTCTCCCGGTGTCACCAAAGTGCCCCCCCTGATGCCCTCCCAGAAATCCAGGATGGCCGCGCGCACAGCAGCGCGCCGGCCGCATTCACCCTACTCCTCTGATTTCTGTCGCATGTCCCATGACACATGCGACAGAAAACTCCTCCCCAGGCCCTGGCAGGTCACCCCCTATAGCCCCACTGGTGTTCCCCGGTGTCCCACGGTACCTGTGCAGCGTTGATCCCCCCACGGCCCTCTCCTTCACAATAGACGCTGCCGCATGCACAGAGCGGCTGTCAGCTCAGCTTCCTGTGTTCAGACACAGTGAGTGGTGGTTATGCATCTGTAAGCTAAATGGGCGGCACGGTGGCTCAGTGGTTTGCACTGCAGTCTTGCAGCACTGAGGTCCTGGGTTCAATTCTCACCAAGGACACCATCTGCAAGGAGTTTGTATGTTCTCCCCGTGTTTGCGTGGGTTTCCTCTGGGTACTCCGGTTTCCTCCCACTTTCCAAAGACATACAGCGCTATGGAATTAATAACGCTATATAAATGAATAAATTATTATTATTACTGCAATGAGGTAAGGTTTACTTTTACAATTACTGCTCAGGAGGTAAGGAACATAATTGATCAGGAGAGCTATATACTACATTTCCAAATGGAGGGATTTGCTTTTATAGTTTCCCTGCTGAACGACTACCAAACATGAGAGTCCGTTATACGCCACAAGAAAACACATCTAAATAGCGAGCTCTGTTGTTAAGTATTCATTCAGCTGGATAACTGGACTTAAAGGGGTATTCCATCTCCAAGATCCTATCCCCAATATATAGTAGGTGGAATAGCAATAATATCAGCAAATACCAATATTTGGAAATGTAGAATAGTTCTCCTGATTAGGCATGCCCTTACCTCATGAGCAGGGCATTGCAGCTTTGGTAGCAACCATTACGACATGGACTCTGCTGCTGTGGACCCGGGGAGAGTGAGTGCAGATTCATTGCACCTACACTCCTCACATGAAGGGTCTGCACTCCTAGAAAATGGGGGATACGTTCCCTGAGTGTCTCCCCCCCATATACTAGATGGTCCAGAGTCGTCGTGGGACCCTTTTATTTTTTTTCTTACAATAAGTTGGTGAAAGAGGAAATGTTTTGAGGACTGTTTTTTCAAATAAATTTCTTTTGTCGATTTTTTTTCTGTTGATACTGACAGTTTATGATGTTGGGTATCTAATAGATGCCATGACATCACAAACTGCTGGGCTTGATCTCAAGTGACTTTACAGCTAGTATCAACCCCATTTATTACCCCGTTTGCCACTGCACCAGGGCACGGGATGAGCTGGGGTGAAGCGCCAGGATTGGCGCATCTAGTGGATGCGCCACGTCTGGGGTGCCTGCGGCCTGCTATTTTTAGGCTGTGAAGGCCCAATAACTATGGACCTTCCCACCTTGAGAATACCAGACCACAGCCGTCCGCTTTACCTTGGCTGGTGATCCAATTTGGGGGGGACCCTACTTTTTTTGTGTAATTATTAATATTTATAAAATAATTATAAAAAAAGAGCCTGGGGGGACCTCTACATTGGATCCCCAACCACGGTAAAGCTGCCAGCTGTGGTTTTCAGGCTACAGCCGTCTGCTTTACCCTTGCTGGCTATCAAAAATGGGGGGACCCAACGTCATTTTTTTTTAACTATTTTTTAAATAGAAAAAATTAATTGGCTTCCCTGTATTTTGATTGCCAACCAAGGTAACGGCAGGCAGATGGGGGTGGCAACTGATAGCTGTCTGCTTTATCTGCGCTGAGAATCAAAAATACCGCGGAGCGCTACGTCATTTTTTTTAAAGATTTATTTTTACAGCACTGTGATGTCCAGCAATCAAAATACAGGGAAGCCCATTTTGTTTTTAGTTATTTAAATAAATAATTAAAAAAAATATATATGGGCTCCCGCTGCATTTTTTGTATTGCTAGCTAAGGGTAATCCAAGCAGCTAATGGCTGCTAACCCCCACTGCTTGGTGTTACCTTCATTGGCAATGGAAAATCCAGGGAAGCATTTTTTATTTTTTTGCCAAAAAACTACAAAAAAAGGACGTGAGCTTCGCCATATTTTTGTATGCTAGCCAGGTATAGCAGGCAGGTGCTGGAAGAGTTGGATACAGCGCCAGAAGATGGCGCTTCTATTTGAAAGTGCCATTTTCTGAGGCGGCTGCAGACTGCAATTCGCAGCAGTGGGGCCCAGAAAGCTCAGGCCAACCTGTGCTGCGGATTCCAATCCCCAGCTGCCTAGTTGTACCTGGCTGGACACAATAATGGGGCGAAGCCTACGTCATTTGTTTTCTAATTATTTCATGAAATTCATGAAATAATAAAAAATGGGCTTCCCTTTATATTTGGTTCCCAGCCGGGTACAAATAGGCAACTGGGGGTTGGGGGCAGCCTTACCTGCCTGCTGTACCTGGCTAGCATACAAAAATATGGCGAAGCCCACATAATTTTTTCAGGGGGCAAAAAACTTCTGCATACAGTCCTGGATGGAGTATGCTGAGCCTTGTAGTTCTGCAGCTGCTGTCTGTCTGTATGGAGAAGAGCAGACAGCAGCTGCAGAACTTCAAGGCTCAGCACTCCATCCAGGACTGTATGCAGAAGTTTTTTGCCCACCAAAAAAATGACGTGGGCTTCGCCATATTTTTGTATGCTAGCCAGGTACAGCAGGCAGCCACGGGCTGCCTCCAACCCCCAGTTGCCTATTTGTACCCAGCTGGGAACCAAAAATATAGGGAAGCACATTTTTTTTAATTATTTCACTTATTTCATGAAATAATTAAAAAACAAATGACGTGGGCTTCGCCCCATTTTTGTGTCCAGCCAGGTACAACTAGGCAGCTGGGGATTGGAATCCGCAGCACAGGTTAGCCCGAGGTTTCTGGGCACCTCTGCTGCTGCAGTCCGCAGCCGCCCCAGAAAATGGCGCTTTCATAGAAGCGCCATCATCTGGCGCTGTATCCAACTCTTCCAACAGCCCTGAAGCCGGGTGGCTTGTTGGGTAATAATGAGTTAATACTAGCTTTGTTTTACTAGCTAGTATTAAGCCAGAGATTCTTAATGTCAGGCACGTTTGACCCGGCCATTAAGAATCTCCAATAAAGGGTTAAAAAAAGACACCACACAGAGAAAAAATACTTTAATAGAAATAAATACACAGACTGTTACGGTTGCTGCGACCACTGGAGACTATGTCCAGATTTCTTGCTACTGCACATGTGCGAGCGCTGGAGACTAAGTCCAGATTTCTTGCTACTGCACATGTGCGAGCGCTGGAGACTAAGTCCAGATTTCTTGCTACTGCACATGTGCGAGCGCCGGAGACTAAGTCCTATCTTGGAGCCATTGCACATGTGCGGGTGACATCATCGCTGACACGAGGTCACATGTCTCTGACACCTTCTATGCCGATTGGTCGCTGGTCATGTGCTTGTGATGCCTTGCTCGGTGATAGGCCAGCATGACGTCACTCCTGTCCTTCTGGCAGCGGATTGGCTCTGGTGTCCTCCATCTTGGATGAGGCACAGAGTCTATATAAGATCCTGACACATGCCGCATGGCGCTCAGTCCTCTTGGTTCATGCATAAGAGTAGACGCTCTGTGCGCGTTCCTCTAGGCATTCCTCTGTCTATGCTAGGTGAGCGCTACCGGCAGGGTAGCGTTCTTATACCTTACAGCTTCGGCTGCTGTCCGTATCCTTACCTCTTAGGGGAGCGGACATAGGCAGGTGCCTGAGGCACATGGTCTGGCTGGGCCTTGTGGTTCGACTCGTAAGTGGACGTTGCCGCTAGGGTAACGTTCCTTATACTGCGTCTGGCAGTTGTTCGTATCCTCGCACACTAGGGGAGCGAACAGAGGTAGGAGCTTTGTGCGGCTTACGCTGCTGTTCGTCTCTTTTGCACCACTAGAAGAACGGACCTAGGCAGGTGCCATATCTAGTGGTTCGTGTCCTCGCACACTAGTGGAGCGAACGCAGGTAGGAGCTTTGTGCGGCTTACGCTGCTGTTCGTCTCTTTTGCACCACTAGAAGAGCGGACCTAGGTAGGTGCCATTTCGCACACATTGCCTTTGTCTCTGTGATTATTAACAGAGATCATTCCACACACCCTCCAAGTAAGGGAGGAATTGCTTTACTTACTTATTATATCCTTCTGTGAGTTAACAGAGGTATTGCCCTCTGCCATAGTCTGCAGCAGAGTCTTTGCACGGTGGACCCTGACTGTCTGATACTCCTTTAAGTTATTATCAGACAGCCCCCCGTAACATTAGTAGAAAATAATTCTGGCACACTTGGAGACAATATGAAGAGGAGAAAATCTTGAAATGCTTAAATGGTTTTATTTTGTGCATAGATCAAAAAAGAAGTTGATGATAATTCATCCATCCAACGTTTCGACCATTTGAGGTCTTTATCAAGGACAAATTTATCTAAATGATCAACTGTATGGTATATATTCAAGACTATGAAGACATCATAATGCAATCAAAGAGATGGATAAAGATGTGATCCTTATGCACTGGAGCAAATTGATGATCAGTAGTGGTGACCCTTTTCAGAGGGAATGGGATATAGATAATTCTGGATAAACTATTTCGCTGTCAAAGGTAGATATCTGAGAGCATCAGGGAAAGTTTCGTGTTTCCTTCACTGATGGTTCCTCAGTTGCCTCAGAAGAAGGGGAATATTCTGAAAAATGCAGAGATAATATACTAATACTTGCACTGAGGAATTCACAACGGCCTCAGGGTAACATCAGTGCTTAATATTGTTCCAAAAAGGTGAACATGTATGGGATCATATAACAAAGAGGACTCCTTGTGGGGTTCTCAAAGAGACCCTGAGGTATTCAAGGTATTAGAAGCAGGGAAGAGCTATTGAGCCATATATGGTGTCACGTATCTTGCGTTGGTGATATAGGGTATGGGCCCCAGGCACGTCTCCCTGGGGCCCATACCCTATATCACCAACGCAAGATACGTGACACCATATATGGCTCAATAGCTCTTCCCTGCTTCTAATACCTTGAATACCTCAGGGTCTCTTTGAGAACCCCACAAGGAGTCCTCTTTGTTATATGATCCCATACATGTTCACCTTTTTGGAACAATATTAAGCACTGATGTTACCCTGAGGCCGTTGTGAATTCCTCAGTGCAAGTATTAGTATATTATCTCTGCATTTTTCAGAATATTCCCCTTCTTCTGAGGCAACTGAGGAACCATCAGTGAAGGAAACACGAAACTTTCCCTGATGCTCTCAGATATCTACCTTTGACAGCGAAATAGTTTATCCAGAATTATCTATATCCCATTCCCTCTGAAAAGGGTCACCACTACTGATCATCAATTTGCTCCAGTGCATAAGGATCACATCTTTATCCATCTCTTTGATTGCATTATGATGTCTTCATAGTCTTAAATATATACCATACAGTTGATCATTTAGATAAATTTGTCCTTGATAAAGACCTCAAATGGTCGAAACGTTGGATGGATGAATTATCATCAACTTCTTTTTTGATCTATGCACAAAATAAAACCATTTAAGCATTTCAAGATTTTCTCCTCTTCATATTGTCTCCAAGTGTGCCAGAATTATTTTCTATTAGACTTGCTGCTTTTTCTGAGCACCTAAATTTAACGCTGTAGAGCCAGGAATAATCGTTTTGCCCCGTAACATTAGGACTGAGCCAAGGGTCTGGCAGTTATGGCAGAATATCAGCAGTTACACTGTTACATACAAGTACTTGAGTCACGGCTCAAGAGTATAGAGGATAAACCTCAGACCATGGTGACATCGGCACATGATCCTCGACTTGCTCTGCCAAACAGATATTCTGGCGATGCCAGATCATGTCATGGTTTCATTAGTCAGTGTCAGATACACCTAGAGGTCAACTCTTCTCGCTTCTCTACGGAGAGGTCCAGAGTAGGCTTTATCATCTCCTTACTTCAGGACAAAGCCTTAGAATGGGCGACTCCCCTATGGGAGCGCTCTGATGTGGTTACTCTGAGACATCAAGACTTTCTTGATGCTCTTAAGGCGGTATTCATGGGTCCGCAGGTTACCCATGGTGCGGCCCTGAGACTGTTAGATCTATCTCAGGGTTCGTTATCCACTAGTTCTTATGCCATTGCTTTTAGAACTCTGGTGGCAGAACTAGATTGGCCAGAGAAGGTGTTGATTCCTATCTTCTGGAGAGGGTTGGCAGGCTATGTCAAGGATGCTCTTGCTACTCGTGAGGTCCCTGCTTCTCTGGAGGACTTGATCACAGTAGCAACGAGGATCGATGTATGCCATAAGGAACGTAGACTCGAGGTCTCTTCCTCACGCCCTAAGCATCGGCCTATTCCAGTTGTTGAGGGTCCACTACCATCTTCCTCAGCATCTGAAACATCTCCCACTCCTATGGAGTTAGGTCATACGTTCTCCAGACTACGCAAGTCTGGTCCTCCTATATGTTACGTATGTCGTCAGGCTGGGCACTATGCCAACAAGTGTCCTAGTCGTCAGGGAAACTCCCTGGCCTAGTAACCATTAGAGGGGGGTCACTAGAGACTTCTTCTGCACCCTCTAAGTGTTGTATCCCAGGTCAGCTCTCGTTATCTGAGAATACATGGCCTATTATGGCTTTTGTGGATTCCGGAGCTGACGGGACTTTTGTGTCCTCAGGATTTGTAAAGGGACACAATATTCCCTCTATCATGTTAGAGGCGCCTATTCCTGTCCGTGTTGTTAATGGAACTATGTTGTTTGACTACATTACATTGAGGACAGTTCCCTTGCGCCTTTCCCTGTCTCAGGGTCACATAGAGGAGATTTCTTTTCTTGTTTTGCCTGAGGGTATAGACGACGTCCTTCTGGGTCTCCCATGGCTTCGGACTCATGCTCCTCACATTGACTGGGAGTCTGACAGCATTATTAGTTGGGGTTCGAAATGTCAGTCCCGATGTCTTCCCTTACCACCTAAGGTCATTGCGGTTGCATCTACTGATCTCTCTCCCATACCTACACCCTATCTGGATTTCGCTGACGTGTTCTCCAAACAGGGTGCTGAGGTTCTTCCACCCCATAGGCCGTATGACTGTGCCATAGACTTTATCCCAGGTTCGGTTCCACCTAAAGGCAGGGTTTACCCCCTGTCGATACCTGAGTCGGAGGCCATGTCGACCTATATAAGAGAGAGTTTAGAGAAGGGGTTCATTCGTAAGTCTGTCTCTCCCGCGGGAGCTGGGTTTTTCTTTGTTCGGAAGAAAGAGGGTGATTTGCGTCCCTGCATAGATTACAGGGGTCTCAACGCAATCACAATAAAGAACAAATACCCATTACCTTTAATTTCGGAGCTCTTTGACAGACTGAGAGGAGCTCAAGTTTTTACGAAGTTGGATCTGCGGGGTGCGTATAACTTGGTACGAATTCGAAAGGGTGACGAATGGAAGACCGCTTTTAACACCCGAGACGGTAACTATGAATACCTCGTCATGCCTTTTGGGTTATGTAATGCACCCGCAGTATTTCAGGACTTCGTAAACCATGTGTTCAGGGATTTACTGTTATCCTCAGTAGTGGTGTATCTGGACGACATCCTGATTTTTTCTCCTGATCTGGAGACTCATCGTCAGGATGTCGTTCGTGTCCTTTCCCGTTTAAGGGAGCACTCATTGTTTGCTAAACTCGAGAAATGTGTATTCGAGCAGTCCTCATTGCCTTTTTTGGGTTACATTATCTCACAAGAGGGCCTGGCTATGGATCCTGCGAAGCTCTCTGCTGTCCTGCAATGGTCCGAACCTCATTCCTTGAAGGCGGTGCAACGCTTCTTAGGATTCATAAATTATTACAGGCAGTTCATACCCCATTTTTCTACTTTGATGGCCCCTTTGGTGGCCTTGACTAAGAAAGGTGCTAATCCCAAAGCCTGGTCTACTGAGACATCTCAGGCTTTTGAGGCAGTAAAAACACACTTTTCAACTGCACCCGTTCTTCAAAGACCCGATTAGAGTAAGCCCTTCCTCTTAGAGGTTGATGCCTCTTCAGTGGGTGCTGGTGCGGTCTTGTATCAAAAGAACGGTGCAGGTAGAAAAAGGCCGTGTTTCTTCTTTGCGAAAACCTTTTCACCGGCAGAGAAAACTATACCATTAGGGATAGGGAACTGCTTGCCTTGAGATTAGCCTTGGAGGAGTGGCGTCACTTGCTGGAAGGAGCGAAACATCCTTTCCAGGTCTATACAGACCATAAGAATCTGACGTACTTACAAACCGCTCAGCTTCTGAATCCTCGCCAAGCCCGCTGGTCCTTGTTTTTCTCCCGCTTTCACTTCTCCATCAACTATCTGTCTGGGAGTAAGAATAACAAGGCAGACGCCCTGTCTCGCTCTATGCTTTCTACCCAGGAAGAGATTGACGAACCTCGTCTTATCCTTCCCTCCAGGGTTTTTCATACGCTCTCCCCTGTGACGTTAGACCAAATCCCACCGGGCAAGACCTTTGTTCCGCCAGATCGACAGAATGATATACTGTCATGGGCCCACACCTCAAAGGTGGGTGGGCATTTTGGTATTAGGCGGACACGAGAGTTACTGGAGAGGTGGTATTGGTGGCCACACTTAGCCAGCCACGTCAAGAGATATGTCGGTTCCTGCTACTCGTGTGCTCGCAACCGTCCATTACGGCAGAGACCGGCTGGGCTCTTGCATCCTTTACCAGTGCCAGATAGACCATGGGAGGTGGTAGGCATGGACTGTGTGGGTGATCTTCCATGTTCACAGGGACATAGATTTGTGTGGGTCATTACGGACCATTTCTCCCGGATGGTTCATCTCGTACCGTTATCGAGAATCCCATCTTCCAGGGTACTAGCCAAACTATTCCTCAAGCATGTCTTTAGGCTTCACGGGATGCCAGATCGTATCATTTGTGATAGAGGCCCGCAATTTACTTCCCGTTTCTGGCGAGATCTTTGTAGCCTTCTGCAAATTGAGTTGAATCTCTCTTCGGCGTACCATCCGGAGACCAATGGTTTGGTTGAACGTACCA
This sequence comes from Anomaloglossus baeobatrachus, assembly GCF_048569485.1. Taxonomy (NCBI): domain Eukaryota; kingdom Metazoa; phylum Chordata; class Amphibia; order Anura; family Aromobatidae; genus Anomaloglossus; species Anomaloglossus baeobatrachus. The sequence continues at coordinate 465,571,300 of NC_134354.1, forward strand.
ATCAATCTATGATTATATACCTTCGACACTTTGTTGCTGAGAACCACGATAACTGGTCCTCCCTCCTACCCTGGGCAGAATTTGCCCTTAACAATTCGCTGGCTGAGGCCACTGGGCAGACACCGTTCGTACTCAATAATGGGCAACACCCTAGGGTACCAGTACCGTTTCCCGCTGCTGCACCTCCTCCTTTTGTGGCCGACTGGGCAACTAATGCCAGAGAGGTTTGGGATCGGACTCAAGAGTCGATCCAAGCAGCTAAGGACCGTATGAAGACGGTGTCCGATCGGTTTCGTCGCCCGGCTCCTGTCTTTTCTCCAGGGGACTTTGTGTGGCTCTCTGCAAAACACGTGAGACTTAGAGTGAGCTCTGTCAAATTTGCTCCTCGCTTCCTGGGTCCTTATGAGGTTCTTCGACAGGTAAATCCTGTAGTCTACCAATTGAAGTTACCCGTCCATCTTAGGATTCATGACAAATTCCATGTTTCACTGCTAAAGCCGGCAATTTTACCTCACGCTCGTGAAGTGCACTCTCCTGCCTCTGATTCCTCTCGCTCTAGCTATGAGGTACGAGCCATAGTTGGTTCTAAGATGGTTAGAGGGCGCAGGTTCTTCTTGATAGATTGGGAGGGTTACGGCCCGGAACATCGCTCTTGGGAGCCTGAGGAGGCTGTCCATGCTCCCGACTTAGTTGCCGATTACCTGCGTCGCCGGGAGGGGTGCCCTTGAGGGGGAGGTACTGTTACGGTTGCTGCGAGCACTGGAGACTATGTCCAGATTTCTTGCTACTGCACATGTGCGAGCGCTGGAGACTAAGTCCAGATTTCTTGCTACTGCACATGTGCGAGCGCTGGAGACTAAGTCCAGATTTCTTGCTACTGCACATGCCGGAGACTAAGTCCTATCTTGGAGCCATTGCACATGTGCGGGTGACATCATCGCTGACACGAGGTCACATGTCTCTGACACCTTCTATGCCGATTGGTCGCTGGTCATGTGCTTGTGATGCCTTGCTCGGTGATAGGCCAGCATGACGTCACTCCTGTCGTTCTGGCAGCGGATTGGCTCTGGTGTCCTCCATCTTGGATGAGGCACAGAGTCTATATAAGACCCTGACACATGCCGCATGGCGCTCAGTCCTCTTGGTTCATGCATAAGAGTAGACGCTCTGTGCGCGTTCCTCTAGGCATTCCTCTGTCTATGCTAGGTGAGCGCTACCGGCAGGGTAGCGTTCTTATACCTTACAGCTTCGGCTGCTGTCCGTATCCTTACCTCTTAGGGGAGCGGACATAGGCAGGTGCCTGAGGCACATGGTCTGGCTGAGCCTTGTGGTTCGACTCGTAAGTGGACGTTGCCACTAGGGTAACGTTCCTTATACTGCGTCTGGCAGTTGTTCGTATCCTCGCACACTAGGGGAGCGAACAGAGGTAGGAGCTTTGTGCGGCTTACGCTGCTGTTCGTCTCTTTTGCACCACTAGAAGAGCGGACCTAGGCAGGTGCCATATCTAGTGGTTCGTGTCCTCGCACACTAGTGGAGCGAACGCAGGTAGGAGCTTTGTGCGGCTTACGCTGCTGTTCGTCTCTTTTGCACCACTAGAAGAGCGGACCTAGGTAGGTGCCATTTCGCACACATTGCCTTTGTCTCTGTGATTATTAACAGAGATCATTCCACACACCCTCCAAGTAAGGGAGGAATTGCTTTACTTACTTATTATATCCTTCTGTGAGTTAACAGAGGTATTGCCCTCTGCCATAGTCTGCAGCAGAGTCTTTGCACGGTGGACCCTGACTGTCTGATACTCCTTTAAGTTATTATCAGACAGCCCCCCGTAACATTAGGACTGAGCTAAGGGTCTGGCAGTTATGGCAGAATATCAGCAGTTACACCGTTACATACAAGTACTTGAGTCACGGCTCAAGAGTATAGAGGATAAACCTCAGACCATGGTGACATCGGCACATGATCCTCGACTTGCTCTGCCAAACAGATATTCTGGCGATGCCAGATCATGTCGTGGTTTCATTAGTCAGTGTCAGATACACCTAGAGGTCAACTCTTCTCGCTTCTCTACGGAGAGGTCCAGAGTAGGCTTTATCATCTCCTTACTTCAGGACAAAGCCTTAGAATGGGCGACTCCCCTATGGGAGCGCTCTGATGTGGTTACTCTGAGACATCAAGACTTTCTTGATGCTCTTAAGGCTGTATTCATGGGTCCGCAGGTTACCCATGGTGCGGCCCTGAGACTGTTAGATCTATCTCAGGGTTCGTTATCCACTAGTTCTTATGCCATTGCTTTTAGAACTCTGGTGGCAGAACTAGATTGGCCAGAGAAGGTGTTGACTCCTATCTTCTGGAGAGGGTTGGCAGGCTATGTCAAGGATGCTCTTGCTACTCGTGAGGTCCCTGCTTCTCTGGAGGACTTGATCACAGTAGCAACGAGGATCGATGTACGCCATAAGGAACGTAGACTCGAGGTCTCTTCCTCACGCCCTAAGCATCGGCCTATTCCAGTTGTTGAGGGTCCACTACCATCTTCCTCAGCATCTGAAACATCTCCCACTCCTATGGAGTTAGGTCATACGTTCTCCAGACTACGCAAGTCTGGTCCTCCTATATGTTACGTATGTCGTCAGGCTGGGCACTATGCCAACAAGTGTCCTAGTCGTCAGGGAAACTCCCTGGCCTAGTAACCATTAGAGGGGGGTTACTAGAGACTTCTTCTGCACCCTCTAAGTGTTGTATCCCAGGTCAGCTCTCGTTATCTGAGAATACATGGCCTATTATGGCTTTTGTGGATTCCGGAGCTGACGGGACTTTTGTGTCCTCAGGATTTGTAAAGGGACACAATATTCCCTCTATCATGTTAGAGGCGCCTATTCCTGTCCGTGTTGTTAATGGAACTATGTTGTCTGACTCCATTACATTGAGGACAGTTCCCTTGCGCCTTTCCCTGTCTCAGGGTCACATAGAGGAGATTTCTTTTCTTGTTTTGCCTGAGGGTATAGACGACGTCCTTCTGGGTCTCCCATGGCTTCGGACTCATGCTCCTCACATTGACTGGGAGTCTGACAGCATTATTAGTTGGGGTTCGAAATGTCAGTCCCGATGTCTTCCCTTACCACCTAAGGTCATTGCGGTTGCATCTACTGATCTCTCTCCCATACCTACACCCTATCTGGATTTCGCTGACGTGTTCTCCAAACAGGGTGCTGAGGTTCTTCCACCCCATAGGCCGTATGACTGTGCCATAGACTTTATCCCAGGTTCGGTTCCACCTAAAGGCAGGGTTTACCCCCTGTCGATACCTGAGTCGGAGGCCATGTCGACCTATATAAGAGAGAATTTAGAGAAGGGGTTCATTCGTAAGTCTGTCTCTCCCGCGGGAGCTGGGTTTTTCTTTGTTCGGAAGAAAGAGGGTGATTTGCGTCCCTGCATAGATTACAGGGGTCTCAACGCAATCACAATAAAGAACAAATACCCATTACCTTTAATTTCGGAGCTCTTTGACAGACTGAGAGGAGCTCAAGTTTTTACGAAGTTGGATCTGCGGGGTGCGTATAACTTGGTACGAATTCGAAAGGGTGACGAATGGAAGACCGCTTTTAACACCCGAGACGGTCACTATGAATACCTCGTCATGCCTTTTGGGTTATGTAATGCACCCGCAGTATTTCAGGACTTCGTAAACCATGTGTTCAGGGATTTACTGTTATCCTCAGTAGTGGTGTATCTGGACGACATCCTGATTTTTTCTCCTGATCTGGAGACTCATCGTCAGGATGTCGTTCGTGTCCTTTCCCGTTTAAGGGAGCACTCATTGTTTGCTAAACTCGAGAAATGTGTATTCGAGCAGTCCTCATTGCCTTTTTTGGGTTACATTATCTCACAAGAGGGCCTGGCTATGGATCCTGCGAAGCTCTCTGCTGTCCTGCAATGGTCCGAACCTCATTCCTTGAAGGCGGTGCAACGCTTCTTAGGATTCATAAATTATTACAGGCAGTTCATACCCCATTTTTCTACTTTGATGGCCCCTTTGGTGGCCTTGACTAAGAAAGGTGCTAATCCCAAAGCCTGGTCTACTGAGACATCTCAGGCTTTTGAGGCAGTAAAAACACACTTTTCAACTGCACCCGTTCTTCAAAGACCCGATGAGAGTAAGCCCTTCCTCTTAGAGGTTGATGCCTCTTCAGTGGGTGCTGGTGCAGTCTTGTATCAAAAGAACGGTGCAGGTAGAAAAAGGCCGTGTTTCTTCTTTGCGAAAACCTTTTCACCGGCAGAGAAAACTATACCATTAGGGATAGGGAACTGCTTGCCTTGAGATTAGCCTTGGAGGAGTGGCGTCACTTGCTGGAAGGAGCGAAACATCCTTTCCAGGTCTATACAGACCATAAGAATCTGACGTACTTACAAACCGCTCAGCTTCTGAATCCTCGCCAAGCCCGCTGGTCCTTGTTTTTCTCCCGCTTTCACTTCTCCATCAACTATCTGTCTGGGAGTAAGAATAACAAGGCAGACGCCCTGTCTCGCTCTATGCTTTCTACCCAGGAAGAGATTGACGAACCTCGTCTTATCCTTCCCTCCAGGGTTTTTCATACGCTCTCCCCTGTGACGTTAGACCAAATCCCACCGGGCAAGACCTTTGTTCCGCCTGATCGACAGAATGATATACTGTCATGGGCCCACACCTCAAAGGTGGGTGGGCATTTTGGTATTAGGCGGACACGAGAGTTACTGGAGAGGTGGTATTGGTGGCCACACTTAGCCAGCCACGTCAAGAGATATGTCGGTTCCTGCTACTCGTGTGCTCGCAACCGTCCATTACGGCAGAGACCGGCTGGGCTCTTGCATCCTTTACCAGTGCCAGATAGACCATGGGAGGTGGTAGGCATGGACTTTGTGGGTGATCTTCCATGTTCACAGGGACATAGATTTGTGTGGGTCATTACGGACCATTTCTCCCGGATGGTTCATCTCGTACCGTTATCGAGAATCCCATCTTCCAGGGTACTAGCCAAACTATTCCTCAAGCATGTCTTTAGGCTTCACGGGATGCCAGATCGTATCATTTGTGATAGAGGCCCGCAATTTACTTCCCGTTTCTGGCGAGATCTTTGTAGCCTTCTGCAAATTGAGTTGAATCTCTCTTCGGCATACCATCCGGAGACCAATGGTTTGGTTGAACGTACCAATCAATCTATGATTATATACCTTCGACACTTTGTTGCTGAGAACCACGATAACTGGTCCTCCCTCCTACCCTGGGCAGAATTTGCCCTTAACAATTCGCTGGCTGAGGCCACTGGGCAGACACCGTTCGTACTCAATAATGGGCAACACCCTAGGGTACCAGTACCGTTTCCCGCTGCTGCACCTCCTCCTCTTGTGGCCGACTGGGCAACTAATGCCAGAGAGGTTTGGGATCGGACTCAAGAGTCGATCCAAGCAGCTAAGGACCGTATGAAGACGGTGTCCGATCGGTTTCGTCGCCCGGCTCCTGTCTTTTCTCCAGGGGACTTTGTGTGGCTCTCTGCAAAACAGGTGAGACTTAGAGTGAGCTCTGTCAAATTTGCTCCTCGCTTCCTGGGTCCTTATGAGGTTCTTCGACAGGTAAATCCTGTAGTCTACCAATTGAAGTTACCCGTCCATCTTAGGATTCATGACAAATTCCATGTTTCACTGCTAAAGCCGGCAATTTTACCTCACGCTCGTGAAGTGCACTCTCCTGCCTCTGATTCCTCTCGCTCTAGCTATGAGGTACGAGCCATAGTTGGTTCTAAGATGGTTAGAGGGCGCAGGTTCTTCTTGATAGATTGGGAGGGTTACGGCCCGGAACATCGCTCTTGGGAGCCTGAGGAGGCTGTCCATGCTCCCGACTTAGTTGCCGATTACCTGCGTCGCCGGGAGGGGTGCCCTTGAGGGGGAGGTACTGTTACGGTTGCTGCGAGCACTGGAGACTATGTCCAGATTTCTTGCTACTGCACATGTGCGAGCGCTGGAGACTAAGTCCAGATTTCTTGCTACTGCACATGTGCGAGCGCTGGAGACTAAGTCCAGATTTCTTGCTACTGCACATGCCGGAGACTAAGTCCTATCTTGGAGCCATTGCACATGTGCGGGTGACATCATCGCTGACACGAGGTCACATGTCTCTGACACCTTCTATGCCAATTGGTCGCTGGTCATGTGCTTGTGATGCCTTGCTCGGTGATAGGCCAGCATGACGTCACTCCTGTCGTTCTGGCAGCGGATTGGCTCTGGTGTCCTCCATCTTGGATGAGGCACAGAGTCTATATAAGACCCTGACACATGCCGCATGGCGCTCAGTCCTCTTGGTTCATGCATAAGAGTAGACGCTCTGTGCGCGTTCCTCTAGGCATTCCTCTGTCTATGCTAGGTGAGCGCTACCGGCAGGGTAGCGTTCTTATACCTTACAGCTTCGGCTGCTGTCCGTATCCTTACCTCTTAGGGGAGCGGACATAGGCAGGTGCCTGAAGCACATGGTCTGGCTGGGCCTTGTGGTTCGACTCGTAGGTGGACGTTGCCGCTAGGGTAACGTTCCCTATACTGCGTCTGGCAGTTGTTCGTATCCTCGCACACTAGGGGAGCGAACAGAGGTAGGAGCTTTGTGCGGCTTACGCTGCTGTTCGTCTCTTTTGCACCACTAGAAGAGCGGACCTAGGCAGGTGCCATATCTAGTGGTTCGTGTCCTCGCACACTAGTGGAGCGAACGCAGGTAGGAGCTTTGTGCGGCTTACGCTGCTGTTCGTCTCTTTTGCACCACTAGAAGAGCGGACCTAGGTAGGTGCCATTTCGCACACATTGCCTTTGTCTCTGTGATTATTAACAGAGATCATTCCACACACCCTCCAAGTAAGGGAGGAATTGCTTTACTTACTTATTATATCCTTCTGTGAGTTAACAGAGGTATTGCACTCTGCCATAGTCTGCAGCAGAGTCTTTGCACGGTGGACCCTGACTGTCTGATACTCCTTTAAGTTATTATCAGACAGCCCCCCGTAACACAGACACATTAGAGACTCCATCTTTATTACCCCCTGTCAGCCCTCCACGATCCATGGTCTTCTGTCTTTCTCGTTCAACAAATGCAGCTCTGTTCCATCACTGCTGCATGGGGGAAGACGCTGCTTCCCGTGCAGCCTTCACTCCGTGAGTGATCAGTGCTGCTGTCTGTTAGCGGTAACAGCGGTAACGCTGACAGACGCGTTACCATAGCAACGGTGCTCCGATCATGTAATTCCCGGAGCCGCGGTTAGCGGTGACGTCACCGCTAACTGCGTTGCTATTGCAACGGTGATCTCCGTTAATAACCGGCTGTGTCAGCCGGTCCCTAACGGAATGGGGAGTCGACCGAGTGCTAGAGCATGTCGCCGGTACACGGCGATACACAAATGTGCATCGTGTACCGGAGAGTGCAATGACAGGACCTAGGACAGGACATGACGTCAAAGCCATGTGACCAGTCTGTAGCCAATGAGATAATAGCCACGTGACTGGTCACATGGCTATTTTGACGTCACGATAGGTCCTGCATCACTGCTGGCAGTGCTGGTCACCGGGAGGATTCAGCGATCATCGGATGGAATAGCGCTAGGAGACAGAGTTCCAGGGGCGATCGCGAGGACCGGTAAGTGTTATGGCAATGTTTATTAACTGTATGTGTACATTTATAATGCGTTTTTATGGGTTTGTGATTGCCTCCCATTATTTCCTATTGGTTCGAGTTCGGTTCGTCGAACGTTCGCCGAACTGAACTCGAACGAGACCTCCGTTCGACGAACCGAACTCGAGCCGAACCACGGCCGGTTCGCTCATCTCTACTCATGTGTGCCAGGCTACCCAGAGGCAACAACATGCTGTCTTTGGTCAGAGGTGTGTGGGCTGTCATCTTTATCCCCCCAGCCACATTCCATTGACACCTCTGAGAAAATTTCAGTGCCACCTTGCTGTAAAGATGGTTCTTTCCCCTCCTGCTCCTCCTGCAAAACTGTTGACAGGCTGGAAACTTGTGTACATATCCGCTGTCAATGCAGTAACCCACCCTTGGAGCTCTGTGTGGATGACAGCACTGATAATGATGTGAATGGTGCCTGTTCCTCCTGCTCCTCTTACTCTTTTACCACCACTTTATCCATCATGACCGCAAGTGTTTTTTCAAGAAGGTCTACAAGTGGGATAGTAACGCTGATGATGCTATAATATTAAAAGCAGTGCAACATGGCCCACAGTTGTCGCATGGAGGACTACTCTTTGGTAGTGAAGTGGTGTTGTTCCGCAGAATGACTCACCCTTGTGTGCTGTAATTGAAACTCCACTATTGCCTGCTGCTGCTCGCACAGTCTATCCAGCATATGCAAGGGGGAGTTACACTTTGTTGGTGCATGGCATATGATGTGGTAAACTGGAAGGCTGAAGTGATGCAGCAGTGCAGACAGTTGAGCAGCAGCATGGTGAGAACTTCCAAAGTGCAGAGAGACTGCCCGCACTTTTAGCAGCAGCTCTGACATATGTGTGTAATTTTTAAGGAGTCTCTGTACCACCATATTAAGCACATGTGAGGTTTTACCCATTATTGGACACCACCAGGCCAGCCTTGAGGTTCATCGGCAACATCCCTACTGATTAACAGTTGACACCAGGATGCTCTGTACATAGATAGCTAATGTTATGGACAACGTTCTGCTGGAAACACTTGGGTCTTGGCATGTATATACTGTATGTTACTTTGATATGTCGAGCACTTGTGGAATATACATAAAAAACATGCCTGTTCTCTGGAATACCCAGCCACTTACAAGAATAAAAGGATTTTTAGCCACTGATTTGGTAACAGATCAAATATGACATCTTAAGAGGTCTTTAATCATCTGCAATTCAGCAAGCTAGTTTTAGTGGCACGAGGGGGTCTACAGTACAAATAATAGGCTAGTGCTGGTATGTTATGGCTTATGCATAGCAGAGTGTTTCAGTTAAGTAGGCAGAAGCGCAATCACAAAATATATTTTTGTTATACAAACTGCTCTGATATTAAACAACTCAGATACCCTACTGCAACATAACCATGATTTTCTATCATCTAGCTTTCTGTAGTATCACAAATACTTCAATCAAGTTACCTCTTGAATCACAACTGGATCCTGGCAATTCAATACCTTTCAGCTGTGCAGTGACATCATGATTGTCTATAAAGGAGCAAGACTACTGTGATGTGGCAAGTGATTTCCCCTCAAGTTGTTTGCTGTGACAACACAATTGGTGTTATTCAGGTAAGGTACTCTGAAGTTTCATCATAAGGGGGTTTTAGGTCATGTGCACATGTGACGCCCTGGCAAAACCAGGTAGTCACACAGTTTAGGCCCCCGCATAACACCATCCCACACAGGGTTACACACAGCCGACCAGAAACCCTAGTCACCTCCCCCAGGGAAGGAAAGACACAGCGAGGGACAGAACCAGGCGGATGGGGAACACCCACCTAGGAGTCTAGAGAACCCGGGGCCGGAAAAGCAGTAGTTGTGTGGAGAGTTGAAGTGCAGGAGGAGAGGAGTGGAGTTGTGAGGAGTGGAGAGTTCAAGTTCAGAAAGGAAAGGTGTCGGGGTTGGAGCCCCGGTGTACTGACTAGGTGGCAGACGGTGATCCGTATCTGTCAGGAGACGGTAAGATGGCTTCTGGAGATCCAAGGTGGACCGGGACAGGGTTGGAGCCCGCCGGTACCGACACCAGAGAATCGACCCGGAAATCATGCACAGAGGGGGTACTTGGACCCTGAAGCCAGGACTGGGACCAACGGCCTAGCTAATTAACCAATTGAGGGCAGGATTATAGGTCCTGCCCCAACCAAAGTCCCAAAAGCAGACAACAGCCCACCGCGGGGGATAAAGGGCATCCGCCAGGGCCCGGTAGATCCCACGGGCCAGCGTCAGCGGGCAGGCTCCCAACAAAAGGCCTGGGAGCGGACTCCCGTGTTTCACACCAGGAAGTTCACCACACCGAAAACACTGAGTGCAGAGGAAAGTGATACAGACCACCAGCCCGGGTGTGGGACCAGATACACCCTACCGCGGCTGCCGGCCACCAGCACCTTGGTTTACCATTGGACTTGTGTGATTCATTTAATCGTGAGTAAACTAACATCCCCCGATCTGACTGGGCGCGCCGGCCCCTGCAGTCACCATCCTCAGCATAAAAGACACTGGGCCCCGGGCATCTATCCCTACCCACGGAAGGGTTAACATCCAGCTGCCATCCCATCGTCCCCCAGGTGTTCCACAACAGCAGCGGTGGTGCCACATTTCACCACACACGGTGGGTGGCGTCACAGACAGTTTACGGCAAATCCCGTACAAATACGTCCCTTTTATTTGAAGTGTCCGCGCGACCCCCGGGTCCGGTAGAATCCCTCGAGCCACACTGCAGATCCGGATACGAGCAGCATGGGGGGCGGCACACACATGTTGAGTATTTGGAGGGTTTTTTATTTCAGTATTTGGAAGCCAAAACCAGGAGTGGAACAATCAGAGGAAAAGTATAATAGAACCCCGGACACCACTTCTGCATTTACCACTCACTGATGGATTTGGCTTACAAATACTGAGGTGAAAAACGTACTAAATAATCAACGTGTGCTTGTGGCTTAAGTGTCGTAAACTGATAGTGAAAATATAAAATGCTATGATATCGCAACTCACTACAAAATAGGCTGCATTTATTTCTACCATTTTTTCCCAATCTCTGTTAAACTGGAACAGCAGTGAAGGATTATTTGAAAGAGGTAATCCATGGGTATTGTCCTCCTCTCCATAAATTAGCAACTAGAAATCAAGAAACCTCCTATATATAATATTTTAGAAATCATTGATGTCTGGCTACGGTTGAATGTACATTTATCACACTGTAATTTGCAAATTTTTGGGTTGGACTATTACAGCAATTTCAATTATTATGTAGAACATGTACAATAATATCAGAGAAAAGTTGTAATTTTGTTAAGTGGCAAAGTGCTGTAAAATAAAACTACAAATGTATGTTAGCCACTCTCAAGCACAGAGTAATAATTTCAACACACTCGGACAAACAAATTAAACAACCATTTATGAAGAACCTTACAAAGCTGATTACGAAAGATGGCTTGCATTACATGCGCCATGTAACAAAGTATCACGGCTTCTGCTCCTTCTGCCAAGGGGCTGTGTAGTTGTGGAAAATAACTGGTAGCAGAAAGAAAAGAGAAGACAGGTGTTGTTTAGTTTTCTGTTCTCATCCAAGTTTATATAATGGCAATGTAATCAATTCTAGCAAAGGAGGAGGCAAAAAAAAGGATGGTTCAATAGACGATTAAATATTCATATCATTCATTCTATTATAGGAATTTTGTAATAGGAGTGTGTAATTAGATAAAATTATGTAGATTGTGATTGAATTATTCTACAATTAATTTTGTATTCATAATATGACTGCAACAAAAAACAAAGGAAGCTAAATTCCAAGCTGTATGCACAGCTAACCACATATTGCAATAACGAAGTGAGGAAAATGAACAAATGATCATTGCATTACAAAGCAAAATGATGATATGATATAATCATGAATGCTGAAAAAACTGAATGTTAATTGTTTTTCGTTTGTCACTCATTTTCACAAAAAATGGCCAATCAAAGGGAATTTCTCCTCATTGTATGTGCATTGTGCGCTTTGAATGAGAAATAGTATTTTTAAAATTCATTTGTGTACTTAGAGTTACAGCATTGATGGTTTGCATTAATTGTATCTAAGTTTTCTATGTACAGTAGCTGCTGTGTGACTATATGTAGGGTTGTCAAGCATTTCCTCTAATCTCAATTTCTTGTCATTTAACAAAAAGAAAAAAATGTTATCATCCAGTTAACACAAAGTGCAGTTTTCAAACAATCTTTGTATTTAATAAGGATTATGATTTTTTCTAAACTCTATATCACCAATGTAGAAAAGAAATTGCCTAATAACCTAATAACTAGTTGTGACATCCTTGGAAGTAACAACTGCAAATATTTGCGTTAATTTGTGATGAATCTTATACATTCTTCTTTGCAGACATATTTACTTTGACTACACCGTAGTTTTGAAGAATAAACGGCCTTTTCTCAATAAGATTCAAAGTGGGATACCAAAACATTTACTTTTGTCTTATTTGAGTCATTGAGAGGTACATTTTTCTAAGGTAAACTGTCATGTCCTTTTTCAATATTAAACTGCCCCCCAATGTCTTGTTAGGGATAAAATGTGCATCACTAACATGGTTTTGTCAAACAAAAGTTTATCTTAAATATAACACTGTTTATGCTTATGTAAATGTATTACAGACTTTTTGGTTCAGTCATAATGGTGGCGCTAGTCATCAGGGTAGTCACGATCAGTCAGTCTCCGTCTTCAAATTATGCACGCCTCCTGCGTTGTGCTTAATTGCCATAACTGGCCTGACGTCACGGCAGTCTCCTATTGAATTCCATGCTTGACACTGCCCATTAGCTGCCTGGGCATGCTCTCTGTGCTTGCCTCATCTTTATGAGGCAATGCAGTTAAGGCAATGATGTGCGCCATTTTACTAAACCTGTCAACCACTAGTAAAATTACAGTTTTTACAGCGGATGAAGGAAGGTCAGTAATGAAATCCATGGATAAAAGTGTCCATCGTCTGTTAGGTATAGCCAAAGGTAGGAGAGATCCGGACGGCGAGTATGCGGTATATTAGAACTTGCAAAAACATTAGAGAGATATAAATTCAACCAAATTTCAAGGCAACCGTGGTCACCAAAAATGACGAGAAAGAAGGTCCAAAGTTACTTTACTATGTAATTAAACAAGACACTACCGAACTTGAAAGTGATGCAAGTTTATTTAATGTGCATGAAAAAAACGTTTTCGGTCCACTATAGACCTTCCTCAGTTGCACATTAGTGGAGTGGACTGGAGGCATAGGATGGGGTGAGGCACGGTATCCACTGCTGCATGGGGGCAGCCCGATGCAGCGGTGGATACCGTGCCTCACGCCATCCTATGCTTGCAGTCCACTCCACTAATGTGCAACTGAGGAAGGTCTGTAGCGAACCGAAAACGTTTTTTCATACACATTAAATAAACTGGCATTACTTTTAAGTCCAGGAGTGCCTTGTTTAATTACATTGGAAAAGGAAAAAGGGTAGCGCATATGAGAGGCACCCGTGGGCTGGAGTTATTAATAAAAATTGTATTTGCTCACCTGATAAGGTTGTGCGCCCCTGCACAACCCCGGTGGTAGGTGGATGGATGGTCCCTCCGGAGTGGGGGCTGTCTCCGCTGGCGTTGCTGTTGATACGCTGAATGGATCCGGGTTAGGAATCGCTGCTGGCTCCTAGGATTCTTCGGCACCTTAGATCCTGGAGCTCCTGTGCGATACCTCCATCCTTCAGGTTTGAGTGGTTCAGATTTTGCCTGGCAGGTCCTGTTCCTCAAAGCAGCTCTGGCCGAATTCCCTTAGTGGGAGTGTGGATATAGTGAATTAGAATTTCGGTCTGGTTGAGCGCTAATGAATGGGCTGCCAGCTTTGTGGATAATTTGTTTTATTATTAGTAGTAATAAAAAAGGGGGTAAACTCCTGTATTATACAACGCGTTTCAGCAAAGTCTCTGTTGCTTTCCTCAGGTGTAACAGGAGTGATCTACATACATTAAATTTATAGGTGAAATAAAAGATCCCACAGGTGGAAATTGTGGGTGTGCCGCAAATTTAAATCATTGGGTCCTTTTAACCCCATGAGTATAAAAGTCTTATAAAAATCTAATATATATAAAAGGCATATTTCTAAACACATAATAAAAACAATATTAACTAGATAATTATGATATACAGAAAAAAAAAGATTGGATAAAAAAATTGAATAAGAATTAAATAAAAAGTTATTAAATCGATATTATTAAATAAAAAGTCACTTTACTATGTAATTAAACAAGGCACTACCGAACTTGAAAGTGATGCAAGTTTATTTAATGTGCATGAAAAAAACGTTTTCGGTCCACTACAGACCTTCCTCAGTTGCACATTAGTGGAGTGGACTGGAGGCATAGGATGGGGTGAGGCACGGTATCCACTGCTGCATGGGGGCAGCCCCGATGCAGTGGTGGATACCGTGCCTCATGCCATCCTATGCTTGCAGTCCACTCCACTAATGTGCAACTGAGGAAGGTCCGTAGTGAACCGAAAACGTTTTTTCATGCACATTAAATAAACTGGCATTACTTTCAAGTCCAGGAGTGCCTTGTTTAATTACATTGTACGGCTTTGGAACCTGAAAAGCACCCCTATTTCTCTTGATATCCCTACAAGGAAGTGCCATTTCTTCTTTCTACAAAGTCACTTTACTATCTGGGTGACCTGTAAGAACCAAGTTAGGATGCTCCCCTAAAATTGTGAGGCTTAAATGTAGAGGCACAAATAATTTTTCTGAAGGACAAAAAGCAGGGGTATCCCCTTGAGCCTTCAACACTTCACTCTCAAGACAGAGCACATGGTGGAGAAGATGTAGAGAAGAGTGTTCATACAGGTATTCTTACAGAAATTACTCCACCTAATAATCTTCCTGGACTGCCAATCAACCGGATTAGGGAAAGCCCAGTATTATAGGGGTAAGAAGGCCTTCAAGAACATGTCAAAATAAGTTTATTGTGAAGTACCACTATGCAACGGTTCAAATTATGCACAAAATGTGTCAAACACCCTGTCCTAGAGTTAATAGCAAATATGGGATAGGTTTCGCCAGAATACTATAAGAAAGGACATGGGTGTGGGCAAATGAAGCATCCAGCATATTGGCCCCTGCCCCACTATCCAAAAGAACAGAAATAATCTCTACATGTCTTCCAAGGTTTATTGGAGTCCCTCCTTCTATATTTTGGCAGCCCTTCCAAATAGTGCATAGGATGAGCTGTCACTGAGGTTACCCGCGGCCACCGCTGCATCCACCGCTGGATCCAGGTAACCTCAGTGACAGCTCAGCTGATCACGCGGCTCTCTTCAGTTACTGCGTGGAGGTGTCAAGAGTGGCGGTTTCTTCTGCTGCTCCGGTCACCTTCATGCAGCAGAGCTGGAAGCGACGCTGGACCATCCTGGATTCCGCCGGACATGGAGGGCTTTTTGGGGCTGATTAAATTGGTGAACCAGGGAATGTGTTTGTGTTTTTTTATTTCTAATAAAGGATTTTTCAGTTGTGTGTGTTTATTTACTGTAATTTACAGATTAATCATGGAAGGTATCTCGGGGAGACGCCTGACATGATTAATCTAGGACTTATTGGCAGCTATGGGCTGCCAATAACTCCTTATTACCCCGATTTGCCAACGCACCAGGGCAAATCGGGAAGAGCCGGGTACTGTCCCAGAACAGTTGCATCTAATGTATGCGGCCATTCTGGGCGGCTGCTGACTGATATTGTTAGGCTGGGGGGCTCCCCATAACGTGGGGCTCCCCATCCTGAGAATACCAGCCTTCAGCCGTATGGTTTTAAATGGCTGGTATTAAATTTGGGGGGAACCGCACGCCATTTTTTTTAATTATTTATTTATTTATTTTACTGCACAGTATAGACACGCCCACCGGCTGCTGTGATTGGGTGCAGTGACACAGCTGTCACTCAGCGTGGTGGGCGTGTGTGACTGCAACCAATCACAGGCGTCTGTGGGCGGGTAAAGCAGGGAATACGAGATTGATTAATGAGCGGCCGGCTTTTTCAAAATAGTAAAAGCCGCCGGAGTTTTTATAACAGCCATGCAGAGCCGCGCTGGAGATCGGGGAACGGTAAGTATGAGAGAAGGGGGGAACTGACCGACAGACAGTGAGAGGGACAGATAAGACAGAGAGAGACCGACAGACAGACAGAGAGACCGACCGACAGACTGAGGGAGAGAACGAAACAGAAAAAGAAAAAAGACCGACATCACATGAAAAAAAGCACAAAACGTACAGGGAGCAAACAGAGATGCATCCGTGTCACTCGGACTTGCGCACAGACCCATTGACTTTCATTGGGTCCGTGCTGCGTGTTGCGTGCTGAAAACGGACATACTTCTCTGCAAAAAGTAGACACAAACGTAGGACGCACACGGACCCACGGACCTTAATGAAAAACGCACATGTGTCCTCAAACATTAGATAACATTGGTGCACATTTGGCCGTGTCTCCGGTATATACGGAAACGGACCAAACACGCACGTTTTCAACGGATGTGTGTTTCAGGCCTAAGACGTGGAGGAGCGAAATAAAAAAAAAATACGCAGGAAAGAATGTTTCTTAACATTTTTTTTACTGTAATATCCATTTTATCTTTGGTTCTGTATGTTTCAGTCTGTAAAAGTGGCATAATTTTCTAACAACCTTGTTCCCAGCAGTAACCTAGGAGTCAGAGATGCATCCATGCATTTTCCCCATGCTGTTCTCATTCCATTTGTGCACTGTTTCCATCAATGTCAGTGATTTTAGGGCCTCTCCAGACCTCCTAGCAGTGTATTCAGGAAAATTGTTCATTTCCCATTGTCTTCCATTTATACTCATTACTCTAATTGAGCCCTTTCGAGCGTTCCATCTGCTCAATTCGAGTATCAAGCACTCAAGCATTTGTGTTCTCCCTCATCACTATTTACTAACTCTGCAACACATGAAAACGGAAACACGCTAGATCTGGTATACTTCTGACTTTGCTTAGTGTATGATTTCTCCTCTCATTCTCTGGCTCCAAGATTCTTTTCTTCTCTATCAAAATTTGTTAGCCCACTCAATAAATCCCTACATATCATATATACAGAAATATACATGTGATCATTAACCAACAACTTAAGAATAATTTACATCCAGCATTGGACCCATTTCTTCCCTCTACTGTCCTTACTTAGCTTTGCAACATTATGATAAGACACTGGAAAATGCCCTTGATGAAGTTGCACCTCCAATACGCAGAACACACGCCAATACAGATGAAGGCAACCCTGGCACATTCTGCAAATACATTTTCTCCATCGGTGCTTTGGATGTGGCACAATTCTGTGGAGAAAATCTATTTCAGCCAAAGAATTCATCCATTATAAATTTAAGGATCGGTCAAAACATAAAACTCTGGCCTTCATTTTGCCAAACAAGCCTACTTTGCCACCCTCAAAAAAAAAATCTTTGACAGTTTTCACTCCTTTCTAAAGGTGGCTTTACACGCTACGACATCGCTAAAGCGATGTCGTTGGGATTCTGGAATTTGTGACGCACATCCGGCCGTGTTAGCGATGTCGTTGCGTGTGACACCTAATATCGAATCGTAGGAAAACGTTCAAAATCGCTAATCGTGACATCCGCCCCTTAACTCAATTATCGTTGCTGCTGCAGTAACGATTTTGTTCGTCATTCCTGCGGCAGCACACATCGCTATGTGTGACACCGCAGGAACGAGGAACCTCTCCTTACCTGCGTCACGCCAGAAATGAGGAAGGAAGGAGGTGGGCGGGATGTTCGTCCCGCTCATCTTCGCCCCTCCACTTTGATTGGGTGGCTGCTTAGTGACATCGCTGTGACGCCGAACGAACCGCCCCCTTAGAAAGGAGGCGGTTCGCCGGTCACAGCGATGTCGCTCTGCAGGTCCGCGTGATGTTGTGCACCACGGGCAGCGATTTGCCCGTGTCGCACAACTGATGGGGGCGGGTACGCACGCTAGCAATATCGGTAACTTTCCTCACACTTCCTTCTATAACTATTCCCAGCTGTCAACACCCATGTAACTGAAATATTTAATTTTGCCCTTTTATCTGGAATCTTTCCTGTCTTTTTTAAACACATAGTCAAACACCCTTTACTAATAAAAAACACATCCCTCTCCCAGAACTACTCTTCTAACTACAAACCTGTCTCTTACCTCTTATTCATCTCAAAATTCCTGGAACACTTGCTCTACTCTTATTATGTTTCAGATAATGCGTTTCTTGACCCTTTACAATCCGGTCTCCACTCTCTACATTCTACAGAAACTGACCTCAGTAAAGTCCATAGCAATCTAATGGTAACCATTCCCTTCTGATTCTCACGGATCTCTAGAGCAGACCTGGGCAAAGGGCGGCCCATGGGCCGGATGCGGCCCGCCTACTGTCTGTGACCAACCTGCCTGCCTTAGCTCAGAGTTGAAGGCGTGGCCTGATCTATGCCTCAGCCCCGCTCTCACAGCCGGGAGCTATGTATCCTGCAGTGCAGTGATAAGCAGTGCAGTGATAACCGACTGCCCCACATCCCGGCACTCTGCCGGCCACGCCCCCTCTTGCTGCCAGTCATGCCTCCTCCGGATGCTGGCCACACTCTCTGGATGCCTTCCATGGTATCTATGCTGCTGGCCATGCCCCTTTTGCTATCGTCCATGCCCCATCTCAATGCTGGACACACACGCTCCTCAGATGCCTTCCTTGTCCCCTCTTGCTGCTCTCTCGATGCTGGCCATACCCCCTTTGCCTGCCCCTGCTACCCAGGATCCTCACATGTGACCGGCTCATCTCCACAGTGGCCACTTTAAAAATGTCTATTCTGCAACTGAAGTAATGTAAGCCAGGAGCGGCAGGGGGAGTGCAGGAGGGGAGAGTCCAGCACTTGTGTTTTCTCAGGTCCCCCCTGTGCCTGCAATTTAAGAAGTTGACACAAAGGGGACTCAGAGAAAGCAGCCAGGGGAGCCCTCAGGCTCTGCTGCTGCAGTGCTACCAGCTTGGGCCAAAGCGTCTTCTAGTGCTGCCAACCTGTGCACTCAGTGCCCCTAGTGCCAGTATGTATGCTCCACAGGCCATCACTGTCAGTATGTATGCTCCACAGGCCACCACTGTTAGTATGTATGCTCCACAGGCCACCACTGTCAGTATGTATGCTCCACAGGCCACCAGGGCTAGTATGTATGCTCCACAGGCCACCAGGGCCAGTATATATGCTCTACAGGCCACCACTGTCAGTATGTATGCTCCACAGGCCACCAGGGCCTGTATGTACGCTCCAAAGGCCACCAGGGCCAGTATGTATGCTCCACAGTCCACCAGAGCCAGTATGAATGCCCCACAGGCCACCACTGTCAGTATGTATGCTCCACAGGCCACCAGAGCCAGTATGTATGCCCCACAGACCTCCACTGTCAGTATGTATGCTCCACAGGCCATCAGGGCCAGTATATATGTCCCACAGGCCACTACTTTCAGTATGTATGCTCCACAGGCCACCAAGGCCAGTATGTATGCCCCACAGGCCACCACTGTCAGTATGTATGCTCCACAGGCCCCAGTAATGTGTATGCCCTCCACTGACCCCAGTAATGTGTATGCCCCCAGTAATATCTATATCACTTACTGACCTCTATATTTTCATTGAACCTTCGTATTGTTTAACCTACTGTTTGTTTATGAAGGGATAGTATTTATACTATATACAGTATTGGGTAGAACTGAGTTAATTATATTAGTCCGGCCCTCTAAAACTATCCCAATTTCTCATGCGGCCCCATGGGGAAATGAATTGCCCACCCCTGCTCTAGAGCATTTGACACTGTGGATCACCAACTCCTCCTCACTATGCTCCTCTCTATAGAACTTGAGGATAACACACTCTTTTGGTTTTTCTCCTACCTTTCTGATCGCTCTGTTACTGTACCTTTTGCAGGATTGGCTTGTAATCCTTATCCTTTTACTGTCAGGATTTGGTTCTGGGTCTGCTTCTCTTTTATGTATACACTGCCCCTATTGGATAAATCATTAGAAGATCTCTATGCTGATGACACCCCAATTAGACACATCTGTTCCTGATATCACTTCTGCATTACTATGAAGTACCAGTGATGATTAGCTGTCTCAAAAACTATGTCCTCCCTGTATGTAAACCTGAATCTTTCCAAAACTAATATTCTTGTTTCTCTCATCTATTAACCTACCTAAAATGAATATTGCCATGTAATTTATTGGTTCTACCTTAACTCCCAAGGAGTATGCTTACTGTATTTGGGTTATATTTAACTAAGATCTTTCCTGTACTCCCTATATCAAATCACTTGCTCGTTCATGTCATCTGCACTTCTAAAATATTCCAAAATTTTTTTAAGTTTAACTCTGCAAAAACTCTTACTATAGCTTTGATTCATTCTCATCTGAACTACTGCATCTCTCGACTAATTGGTCTTCCTTATAGTAATTGTCCCCTAAACAATATATCCTAAATTCAGCAACCAGGGTCATATTTCTGTACAGCTGCTACCCCAATGCCTCCACCATGATTCAGTCATTGCACTGTATGGCCATTGCACCATACAACATAAACTTATCATACTTACAATGCTTTCTACAGTTCTTCACCACCCTACATTTCCTCCTTCATCTTTGTCTACCACACTACCTGTGCACTCCATTCCATTAACGACAAAATGCTAACATTCTTAATAATTTGAAACTCCCAATCTTGTCTGTAAGATTTCTCTTGAGCTGCACAAGTTCTCTGGAATGTATCTGCCGCATACAATCCGGTAAATTCCCAGTATCCAAAGTTTTAACTGAGTTCTTTAGACTCCTCTATCACCTCACTTCACTAATCTGTTTCTTGTTCTCCCTTGCCAACTTTTTTGTAGAATTAAGAACCTCATATCATTCCATACCCTCAATGTACTCAAAAGTACTTTGTATCTGTATTTATACAGATACTGGTTGACGACTGGTTCATGAAGTGTTATTTGAATACACCTATTTATTATAATAATGGGTGAGCCCTACACTACAAGCATTTTTGACCTTTTGCGTCTTCCCTATTTTCTCAGAGATTATAAACTTGCAAGCAGGTCCCTCACTCCTCTTGGAAATACTTGAATTATACAATTGAAATTGTTTTTTGCAGTATTTTTTCGTAAGTTTTTTTCTTTTTCTCCCTTTTTCTTCAATGTGTATTAGGATTCCCGTATTATCACTAACGAGAAGTGTCAGGCTTTACCGCGACTTAGGCCAGCTTCACACTTGCGTTTACTCGCACGAGTGCAATGCGAGAAATTCTCGCATTGCACTCGGACCAATGTTAATCAATGAGGCAGCTCCGATCTGCTATTTTTTTTTCAGTCCAAATCGAACTGAGAAAAAAAAATTGCAGCATGCTGCGTTTTGGTGAGTTTCTTGCACGAGTCTCTTCAATGCAAGTCTATGGGTGCGTGGAAAAAAAAGGAAGTCACACAAACGGCACACACACGATCATAGTGACATGCGTTTTTCTCAATACATTTCACGCATGCAGCAGAGAACACTGTAAATGCTAATGTACATAAGAGTACATGAATAGCAGCTGCTGAGGGTGAAAACTGATTGCACACTGACAGCACACTGACTGCACACTGATGAAAAGTGAGAAGAAATCGTCTGACTTTCTGGCATGAGAATCGGACCGATTTTATACTCGCAAGTGTGATTCCAGCCTTATGCTGTTTCTCGCGCTGAACTTCTTTTTCTGTTTTCCATACACATAAAGTCACATTCATTGTTTTTACACTAAAATTCTATTTCTTGTAATTTAGCATTCACAAACCTTATAAAATTTTAACTCTTTGCATCGGAAGTATACCTGCAGGAGAATAATTCTAAATGAAGCAGATTTGTTCTTCCATTAACCATTCCCTTTTACTAATTTCCTGGTTAGAGCAGGGGATAAGCAATGGCTTTCCACTTCTCTTAAAGTTCCCTCAGGTTCGCAAACCAACCTGGCTTTTTTGTTTTTTGTTTTTTATACATTTTTGGTACACAAAAATACACAAATTTATTCTTTGTAAAAATGGTTTTATTTATTCAATCATTTATTTACATATTTATTTCAACATTTTCTTATTCTTGTATTACCTTTCTTGTATTATGTATGTAAAGTTGTTTTTTTTTTTCTTGATAATATGTTCTCCTCCACGTGGCAATGAGTCATGGCTCTGAACCATGTGGGCTGATGACGTCAAAAATGTATATGTGGCAGTATGGACGTCTATATATAGGTCCAGCCCGCCTTCTGTAGTAAAATGATTTATTTTTTACTCCTGAAGAAGGAGACAGAGATATCTCTGAAACGCGTAGAACTGTGAAAATAAAAAGAAAAATCTTTTGAATATACAGCATCTGTGGTTTTTAGCGCGGCATTAAACCCCTTTTCACTTTTAACTTATTTATAAAACAGAAACCTCAGAAGAGGCGCCAAATTCATGAAGTAATGTGTCCCTCTTAATGAATTCAGTGCCATATACTCCTTCAAGACTGACATAACACAAGCTTGCACTATGCCAGTCTTGAATAATTGGCCCCTTTAACTTTATCTCTTTCTTTGAGGAATACTGTGGAAACCATCATCACTATGCTGACACTCTTTAGACCAATATAATGTGAAGACAATTAGGTGAGTGTAGGTTTCTTATGCGCATAGTATGCACATGTGGAAAATATAACAGATGGTTTTACTCAATACTACTACACCTTATCCACCCGATTCTTTTACAGATTAGTGGTCCCACCTTCACAGTTCCTTAAGGCCAATGTGCAGACTGAAACTGGATAACTAAGATGACCACTTGTGTCTTGCTTCTAAGAGGCAGTCAAGGGTATCATGTACAGTACCTCCCTTAAAAGTAATAATCTGCCAGAAAAAAAGTACTTGGCAGAAAAGCTGTCTAAATAAGGGTCTAAATCAGAAATATCACCAGAGGGAAATGCAAGCCAGGGGAAACTTTAAGTAGTTACACCAGCCGGGTGATAGGGCAGACTGAATTACAGCATGGAAACACCTGTTGGCAGAAAGGCAAGGTGAACACAAAATGTTCAGAACCAGGACAGAGATCTAACCTGACTGTGGCTCAGTGGAGAGGAAACAGACCACAGCACAGAGTACTGCCAGATCAAATTTGAGGCATGCAAATTTAGTAATGGATGATGCTGGATTGAAAACCATTATTTGGTTTATCAAGAGATAGAAAAGAAGTGGCTTTTTTATTTTGAGTAAAATAAATGGGACCAAGAAAACAATCGCAGCATGCTGCGACTGTAATGCATTCCTTTTTTCGCTCGCACCCATTCAAGTCAATGGGGCGAGAGAAAAATCGCACTGCACTCGTGGTACACTAGTGTACTGCGAGCGCAGTGTGAGAATGGCAATAGCTACGGAGGAGAGAGGGAGATAAATCCCTCCCCTCCGCAGCACTGTCCCGCCCCTCTGCAGCATCGGCCCGTCCCTCAGTGCTGGTCCGCCTCCCGCAGCTGAGGTCCACTCACACGATCGGACCTCAGTTGCAGGGACACTCGTATGGCACTCGGCTTTGCTGTACTGCCAGCGTGAGCCAAGTTGAATGCGTGGGGATCACAGTAATCCCTGTGTGGCCCGGCCTTATGTTTCATTAATGGTTTATTAAGGACAGTCAGCAAAGTGCACCTCCATGTATGCCTCTCTACAAATCCCTGCTGGAGTCAGATTTGCAGCCTAGCAAATACTGCCACTTGTCATGAATTAAGCAAGTTGGGTCCAAATTTTGCGACTTTTCAAAGCTTTTTTTATACCAGAATTCTGGTATAAAAGCGTTTAGCAATTTGGCCCTATATGGTTTATATAACACAAATTGTTTAAGATGACTGATGACATTTTACACACTGCAGAAAATTGTATCAGCCAGAGAAGGATCATATCCCACTTGACTTTCTCCAAATACCAGGAAGATCACATCACATGGTGTAACACAGCCAATCAGGAGAAACCATAATACCCTGCATAAAATCAGAAACAAGAAATGAGGAGCCATTTTGTGGGGCATCTGGATGTTAAGAACATCTCACAGCTTTACCCTGTAGCAATAGAGATAGGGAGAGAAAGCCATAAAAGTCTAAAGAAGCTATATAGATAATGTGTGACAGCATGTGTAAGAACAGGTGTAAGAACAGGTGCCAGACCGCAAAGTGATGTGGCTCGTCATCACCAAACAGTATTCACACCCACTGCGGAACAGATTAATCATCAGGTAGTCAACCAATAATATCTCTAGGGGTTCAGTTGTCCTCAGCACCTGCGTGGGGGCTCGAGGTTCAGGGACTTGGCCAATTTACATTGTCGACATGTTCAACTGGCTGATGTAACTGTGGCCAATATACCAGCCACTGTAGCCAATGGAAAGTCTTCTCTTCTCCTAAGTGTTCCCCCCTCTCATGAGCTTCCTTAGCCAGGCACAACACTATTCCTTCTGGGATCACCACTTGCCAGGTGGTCCCAAACTCCTTCGGCAACTGGATCCAACTAAAGAGTAGCCCATTCTTCAAAGCAAGACGTTCCCACTGACCATGGAGTTGTAGGGCCATGGCTGAAAGGCTGTATCTTTCCTCCCAATGTGGTTGTTGGTTGAGAGTTACCCATGTCCGTATCTTGGCCAACTCCTCCTTAGGGCGTCCCAGGACCCGGGTAGGCCGAGATTCTTCCCCAACTTCCTGGGACTTCACCAGCACTGTGGCAAAGTGCTTAAAGTCAGGTGTCTCATCCACATCCAGCTTTACATCGACATCCCGCTTTGGTTGCCCCAGGGTCACTCGGGAGAATGCATCAACGTGAGTGTTTTCGGCTTTCGATAGGTGGGATACAGTGCCTTGTGAAAGTTTTCAGCCCCCTTGAATTTATTCAACCTTTTCCCACATTTCAGGCTTCAAACATAAAGATAAAAATGTTAATGTTATGGTGAAGAATCAACAACAAGTGGGACACAATTGTGAAGTTGAACGAAATGTATTGCTTGTTTTAAACTTTTGTAAAAAAGAATAAACTTTAAAAGTGGGGCGTGCAATATTATTCAGCCCCTTTACTTTAAGTGCAGCAAACTCACTCCAGAAGATCATTGAGGATCTCTGAATGTTCCAATGTTGTCCTAAATGACTGATGATGATAAATATAAGCCACCTCTGTGTAATCTAGTCTCCATATAAATTGCTCTGTGATAGTCTCAGTGTTCTGTTTAAAGCACAGAGAGCATCATGAAGACCAAGGAACACAACAGGCATGTCTGTGATACTGTTGTCGAGAAGTTTAAAGCTGGATTTGGTTACAAAAAGATTTCCACAACTTTAAACAATCTAAGAAGCACTGTGCAAGTGATCACATTGAAATGGAAAGAGTATCATATCACTGCAATTTACCAAGACCCGGCCGTCCCTCAAAAATTTAATCTCAAACAAGGAGAAGACTGATCAGAGATGCAGCCAAAGGGCCCATGATCACTCTGGATGAACTGTAGAAATCTACAGCTGAGGTAGGAGAGTCTGTCCAAAAGACAACAATCAGTCATACACTGCACAAATCTGGCCTTTATGGAAGAGTGGCAAGGAAAAAGCCATTTCTCAAAGATATCCATATAAATTGTCATTTAAAGTTTGCCACAAGCCACCTGGGAGACATACCAGACATGTGAAAGAAGGTGCTCTGGTCAGATGAAACAAAAATCGAACTATTTGGGCACAATGCCAAACGATATGTTTGGCGTAAAAGCAACACAGCTCATCACCCTGAACACACCATCCCCACTGTCAAACATGGTGGTGGCAGCATCATGGTTAGGCCTGCTTTTCTTCAGAAGAGACAGGCAAGATGGTTAAAATTGATGGGAAAATGGATGGAGCCAAATACAGGACCATTCTTGAAGAAAACCTGTTGGAATCTGCAAAAGACCTGAGACTGGGACGGAGATTTGTCTTTCAACAAGACAATGATCCAAAACATAAAGCAAAATCTACAATGGAATGGTTCACAAATAAACATATCCAGGTGTTAGAATGGCCAAGTCAAAATCCAGACCTGAATCCAATCGAGAATCTGTCTAAAGAGCTGAAAACTGCTGTTCACAAATGCTCTCCATCCAATCTCACTCAGCTCGAGCTGTTTGCAAAGGAAGAATGCGCAAGAATTTCAGTCTCTCAACGTGCAAGACTGAGACATACCCCAAGCGACTTGCAGCTGTAATCGCAGCAAAAGGTGGCGCTACAAAGTATTAACTTAAAGGGGCCAAATAATATTTCACGCCACAATTTTCAGTTATTTATTTTTTATAAAAGTTTAAAATAAGCAATAAAATTTGTTCAACTTCACAATTGTGTCCCACTTGTTGTTGATTCTTCACCATAAATTATTTTTTTTATCTTTATGTTTGAAGCCTGAAATGTGGGAAAAAGTTGAAAAATTCAAGGGGGCCAAATACTTTCACAAGGCACTGTATTTTATACCGGAACCTGGACATTCTGGTGACCCATTGTTATTCCAGGGCACCTTGTTTTGCGTTTTCTATGTGAGTGAGGGGGTAGTTGTCAGTGCACACTTGGACATCTGCCCCTGACAAGTATTCGGCAAACTTTTGGTTATTGCCCTTACCATGTCCAGCAGCTGCAGCTTGAATGAGCTATAGTTGTCTGGGTTCTTCTCTGAGTCCCATACGACTGGCTTACACGGCGACCCTCTTTTGTTCATCTTGAACTTGAGCCAGTACCGCTCCCAGCCCATAGAGACTGTCGTTAATGTACGATAGGAAGGGCGAAGGATGAAGTCTGCGTAGGCCATGATTGGAGCATCACTTAGCGCCATTTTCAGGGTGTGGAAAGCTTCCTTCTGTTCAGGGCCCCACCAGAGAGGCTGATTTCGGGCATTCACTATTGTCCCCATTGTATTACATGCAGAGGTACTGCAATCTTGGCAAAGTCCTTGATGAATCTGCTGTAGTACCCGCATAGGCCCAGGAAAGCCCGGAGTTCTCTGTGTCATGGGGATAGCCATTTTTGTACTTTGGCTACCTTTCCTGGAGTTGGATATGGTGCTGGAGCGGGCAGCATGAGCGAAGTGCCAGGCAAAGAACTCTTCAGACATAGTGGTTACTTGGGATCCAGTATCTATCAAGCAATGGACTCGCAGCCCTTCAAATTCAGCCCAGGTGGTGGGCCGATTGGCCACCAAATCTTCGGAGCCAAGTTATCGTCCAATGATGCGTTCAGGTCCCCAGTATCCTCCTCTAATAAGGGGCCGGCTAGTTTAACGTCTGCCTGCGCGGTGCATCTGTTCACATGCCACAGGTCTGGGATAGGTGACCTCTTCCTTCGCACGCCTGCAGAAAACGTTGCCTTTCTCAGGCTAGCTTGGATGGGGTGATGGCAAAGGGTCCTCCTGAACTTTGGCTGCTGGAGGTCCCTAGTCTCGACTAGCTGGAGGAGGGGGCATTCCGCAAATGCTATTAAATTCTCTCACTTCCTCTAACTCTGCCCGCAGCTTTCGGGCCCACTCTGGTTCAGTATCTGTTACTTCAACAGTGGCCACCTCTGAGCTCTGTATCACTTTGGTGGAAGCAGTCGCCTCCTTCTCTCACACTCTGGCCTCTGCACCCACTCCTAAGAAACTCAGATCGGGGCTACACCATAGACATTCTCTCAGGGCCTGCCTCAAGTAGGAGTCTTGCAGGCCATCCACCATCTGATCTCGCAGCAATGAGTCCCAGAGTCCCAATCTCCAATAGTCTCCATCTGACTTCTGGGCAATATGGGCTGTTACCTCTTGCAAGGCGGTCATGTATTAGTTCACCGTCTCTTTCTCCTCTTGGACCCACTGGAACAAGTGCATTTTCCAATTCCCCAGGTCAGTAGTGTTACCGTACATGTCCTCAAGTATTTTTACCACTTTAGCCACCGTATCTTGGTCTCATGGGGGCCTAAACATCACGGTCTGTCGGGCCTCTCCATCCAGCGTCAGCAATGCTATCTCAGCCTGCAGGGCCGGCGCAAGGGGATGCATGCGCAGCATGCTCTTGAGTTGTTCTACCCAGTCATGCAGCGCCAGATTCTCTCCCGTGAACTTGGGCAGATGGCTCAGTATAGCCCCTAGTGGAACATTGCCCCCGGTAACCTCTGTCACGGACTGATCGGCCATCTCTGTGCTGGAATGCTGCATCCTGCCAACTACACCAAAGTGTAGGAACAGTGTCAAGATGCAGCGAACATAGAAGGAAGACTTAGTGGTGACTCAATTGTATTTATTATTACACAAACAGGGACAGGGAAAGGACAGGGGAAAATTGTCACAAGGAGAATAGTTTTGGTTTTTAAATTGCACAACAATAAACAACACAGCAGCTCATACAGATTTAGGGAAAAACACTCCTCCCTAAAGACTCGTAGCCCACGTTAATTACTATGGAAGAAAAAAAAAAAAATAAATATATATATATATATATATATATATATAAAAACAGAGCCTCTGTCCATAGTCGTCAGATCCTATAACCTCCATCTCTATCGGTCACAGTCACTATCATGTGGAACAAACGAAACTTAAATACCATTATAATCCCCGCATTAGGTACCACACGGCTGGGCAGAAGGTAACAGCCCAGCCGATTCGGATCACCCACGGCCGGCTATCTTGACTGGCAATGTTGGTGGCTTGATCACATAGTCTGGACTGGGAGTCTTGACTGGCGTAGTGGGGGTCTTGGTCTTGACCGGTGCAGCTAGTGTCTGGGTCTTGACTGGCATAGTGGGGGTCTGTGTCTTGACTGATGTAGTGGAGGTATTGAGGGTTCTCTTCAGGGGCTGGTTGGATGACGGGGGTTTTGAGGGTCTTGAGAACTTGCTGGGCGTTGCGGGGCTCAAGACTTGCAGACTACCTGCTTCAGTCTGCTCCGTAGCAGTCTCTCTGCCGCATGAATCTGCCACTGGGGAGGCTACCTTCTTCCTCTCAGCCTGCATGTCCTCGCTCTGCTCTCTCTTCGTGCCAAAAGACCTCTTGCGGTCCCTCCTCGGGATCTTCACTCCTCTTCCTCTTCCCTTGTCTGCTGATGAACCAGTCCGTCCCTACATAACCTTCCCCCAGGAACCATTCCTACAGTTTTGGATTGCTAGTTTACTAATTGTCTTGCACCTATTCTGCTTTTCTGCTGTTTGCTAACAATCTCATTTTGTATTATAGTACAGTTGGACTAAATCTGTGTATTTGCACTTTTTATATGATGCATGCCACTCTCAGATCATGATGGCTCTCTTTTCTCAATTGTTTTCTCAGTGTGGTGAAAGTGTTACTGCAACTATACATCTATTCAAGGTTTTGGAGTATTTTCATTTGTGGCAAATAGATTTGCTGTAAATCAAATTTCCTTGCAAAATTTGACAAAGCAAATTCAAAAATCAAAAGAATTGCTTATCTCTTATGACGTATAACAATTAAAAGTCAATCAAACTGTAAAAGGAGTTGAAACTAACATAGCCCAACATGCAGTGCAAAAGGCCACATAATTCCTTTATTCAGGATATTCTACATGATAAAGAGACAGTAGTGTTTAGAGGAAAAAGCAATTAGATTTTGTCTTTTTCTTCTACAGTTATAGTGATTACATTTTAGTTACTTTAATTACCACGTGTTGACAAAATGTCATATATGATGAGGATGAGAGCAAAATAGCAAAGGTTGCAAAAAAAAGATTATTGTAATTATGAAAGAAGCCTGGGAGAATAAAAAGTTCACTTTAAATACGTAGGGTATAATGTTCCTTCCGGCTAATTATTGAGCAAATTTAAACAACTGACCAGTGACATAAATATAATTCATTCTCTTAGTACAATGAAACCTGTCAAAGATTGGGATATATTAGGCAAAATAGAGGTAATTCTTGAATTTCATGAAGGCCGTTGTTGCTGTTAGTGTATTAGAATAAGAAAAAATGGGCAAGTGTGAGAATTTGAACAACTCTTACATGATACCAGTATATATTGTGTTAGTATTTATGCAAATATGTTTAAATTATTAAAGAACCTATAATTGCCTGAAAAATATGTGTAAGGCTATGTAACTTGCTTTATTGTGAGCTTCTTTTCTGCGCACAAAAAAGCATTATTTGGCGGGAAAAAAGCAGCTGAAAAAAACGCTCATCTTTTATTGTGTTTGTGCATTTTTTCACTTGCATTTTTTACTGTTTCTTTTTGTGCTTTTTTTAGTCATGGTATTAACGAGGGCTCAGACGCTGTACCCCCACAATTGCTGGTGGGTTTCCGGCTGATGTTACAGCCGGGACCCAGCTCGGAGCGGTGCCAAGCCACTCCCAGCAGTTTAACCCCCTGAATTCATTAGGCAGGAAGAAGGTTTGGTTACCTCTCCCTGGTGATCAGGTCCCTGTAATGCGTAATGAATACGCGAGTATTAGACAGTACTCTTTATGAGTATAGCGAGTACGAATAGTTAGGTACTCGCTCAACTCTGATAGTAACCCTGGGTCATCCCCATGACAACCCCGAGTTACTGAGCTATGGAGAGCCTAGCATACCATGCTGTATGCTGCTATATAATCCACTGTAGTGATAAAGCACTGCAGTGGATTATAGAAATGCAGAAAAAAACACAGAAACAATTGACATGCTGCTTCTTTTTCAGCAACAAAATCTGCAAGAAAAAAGAAGCATTGTGTGCACACAAGTCACGTTTCTCACAAACTTTGCTTCAATACTTTTTCCTTGCTTTTATTGATTAAAATTAGCAAGGAAAAATGCATAAAAAAACATAAAAAACACCACTTGGGCACATAGCTTAACTTTCCTATATATGTGTTTACTTGTTATCAGTAAATAGTGAAATGCTCGAGTGCTAGGTACTTGACTTGAGCAGGTCCGATGCTCTGAAGAGGTTGAGTTGAATACCAACTCTAATGGAAGTCAATGGGAAGCGGGATCATTTTTCTGGAGGACCCCCCAGGATGGCTGACAGGGCAGGAAAATCACTGAAATAGATGGAAAAAGTGCTCAAATGGAATGGGAACAGCATGAGAAAGATGCCTGGATGCATTGTTGAATCCCAGGTCTCTGCTGCAAACAATGTTCTCAGACTATTAGGCTGGGTGCACATGTGCCGTTTTTAGATGTGTTTTTGAGTGCAGATTCATCAAAAAACCTGAAGGGAATCCTGATGCCATCAAAGTCAATGAGAATCCTGAATTGTCATGCACACGTTGCTATTTATGACTTGCCAACTGGGTGCTGAAAATACTCCACTTTTACAGACAGATAATAAAACATATAGAACCCAAGACAAAATGGATTTTATAGAGAAAATGTTGTGGTGTACATCAAGTGTTTTTTTCCTGATGAAAGAGTCGCTACAGACTCTGAAACGCGTTGAAAATAAAAATCACAAAGATCTATACCTGGACTCATCTCCTGAATTTTTCCATGGCAGTGCGGTTAACCCTTTCTTCCTTTCACTACAACACTGCAATTGCTGGGTACGCGGCAGCCTATGTGGCTTATACGTTTTTACGGTTGTTGTGACCCTCACAACCCAAAAAGGTGAGTGTAGTGGAGTGGAGTGTAGTCCAATGTATATTTCACTTATCGTGCTATTAAGATAAGACACCATCTGTGCCTTTTGTCTTCTCCAGCATATTTCTATAGAGAAAATGTTAGGAATAGAGATGAGCGATGTTCGAGGTTCGCCAATTTCATATTTGAGTGATTTTGGGGGGTGTTCGAGTAATTCGACGAACTCGAACGATTTGCTAAAACTTCGGTAGTTCAAGTTACGTTCGAGAACGGTTCGATCACCAAAAAGTGTACCAAGTTACTAGCTGGCTTTTCACTGTGATAGTGTGAGTCACTGTGAATCATGATATTATCAACATTCAGCGTATAGTGTGCGGGGGGGACGGGGTTTGCCTCAGTGCTGCTGCTGAGTGCTGAAAGAATGCCGATCGACATTTTTTTTTTTTTTTCCTGACCGCACGTACAGTGGGGTGGGCCAGGCTGTCAGCAAATCACAGACACACACACAGCAAAGTGGATTTTTGCCAGACAAACAAGGGCATGTGTCATGGTGGTGTGTGTGGCCCAATTGTTGGAAAAAAGGGAGACTCTGCTTGGAGTCCCCTTGCTGTGTTTTTAAAAATGATCCAAGATGAACAAGTTATGGATCCGCAAGGACTTTACTACCCCTGTGTCATCCTGGGGAGAGTAAAGGCTGGCGTATTTTGGAATGTGCTTGATGCAAATCAACCTGTCAAGTATGCAACTGGGGCACAAGAAATGCCACTGAAGTGGTGTGTGTGGCCCAATTTTTGGAAAAAAAGGGAGACTCTGCTTGGAGTTCCCTTGCTGCGTTTTTAAAAATGATCCAAGATGAACAAGTCATGGATCCGCAAGGACTTTGCTACCCCGGTGTCATCCTGAGGGGTGGGTAAATGCTTGTGGATTTTTGAATGTGCTTCATGCAAATCAACCTGTCAAGTTTGCAACTGGGGGACAACTGATGCCACTTAAGTGGTGTCTGTGGCCCAATTTTTGGAAAAAAGGGAGACTCTGCTTGGAGTCCCCTTGGTGTGTTTTTTGAAATGATCCAAGATGATTAAGTCATGGATCACCAAGGACTTTGCTACCCCGGTGTCATCCTGAGGGGTGGGTAAATGCTTGTGGATTTTTGAATGTGCTTCATGCAAATAAACCTGTCAAGTTTGCAACTGGGGCACAAGTGATGCCACTGAAGTGGTGTGTGTGGCCCAATTTTTGCAAAAAAAGGGAGACTTTGCTTGGAGTCCCCTTGCTGTGTTTTTGAAATGATCCAAGATGAACAAGTCATGGATCAGCAAGGACTTTGCTACCAAGGTGTCATCCTGAGAGGGAGTGGAGGGGGGGGTAAATGCTTGTGGATTTTTGAATGTGCTTCATGCAAATCAACCTGTCATGTTTGCAACTGGGGCACAAGTGATGCCACTGAAGTGGTGTGTGTTTCCCAATTTTTGGAAAAAAGGGAGTCTCTGCTTGGAGTCCCCTTGCTGTGTTTTACATGATTTTAGAAGGGTATGACATGCCTATATCTGTGTCTCCTCCTCTTTTTTACTCGTCCAGCTCGTTTGTTTTTGCTTAGGTGCTTTTTTCAAAAATGTTTGCCTCCTTGTCAGACTAAACTGTCCCAGACCTTAGATATTGTATCCAATGCATTAATGGGCCTGGTGTGTGTCTCCATTATCTCTCCTCCTTGGTTGCACAAGGAACTATCACCTCTGCCACTAGCGTTGTCAGATGGGAATTTTTTTCTTTTGAGGAGATCAGGAGCAGGGCTCCGGAGCAGTTACCTAGGTGGCAGACGTTGGTCTGGGCCTAGAAGGAGCTGGACCCCCGGTCCAAGGGGCACGGAACTGTCGAGGAGGACAGCCGGTGGCCTTGCACCATCACCGGGCTGGGACCAGGGCATGACGGGGTATGTGGACCCTAGGTCAGGGAGTAGCTTCAGGCAACCTAACAATTTACCTGACGAGAACGGAGCCTTGAAGATCCGCTCTCCACCCACTCCAGAATTTGGGTACTAGCGCAGTAAGGGGGGATAGGACTTTCCACTCAAACGGTCCAGAAAATCCCAAGCGTGAACCCTGAGAGCAAGCTCCCTCACTTAGCCAGAGTGTGGAGCGGGACCCAACTAGTTCCATACTACCGGGTCCAACAGAGAAGTAAACTTAGTGCCAGGAGGCAGGTCACGGATCACCAGGCAGCACCATTAGGGATGGGACCCGAACTAGCTCCCCTAAGCGGCAGCAGTATCCAGAACTTTGGTTTATACGATTGTCGGTGTCAGCTTTATGGACTAAGTGAGTATGCAAGTGACCCCCCTTTGCACCCAACGGCACTCCCCGAACACCATCACCGAGTCCTGGGGCATTCCCCCTACCCGTGGAGGGTTCCAACACCTGGCTACCCACTCCATCGCCCCGGGTACTCCCAACTGCAGCGGTGGTACTCCATCTCACCACACACCACAGGTGGCGTCACGATTCTCTAAATACAATCCCCTGTAAATACCCCCTTTATTTGTGTGACCGCACGACCCCCGGGTCCGGAGACCGTTCGAGCCACTGCAGATCCGGATCCGAGCAGCCCGGCTGCTGGCACGGGGGCGGCACACCTTAATGTCAGACATCCATTGCCGCTCATCAGTTCTTATCTGCGGAGGCTGACCAGAATACCAACGAGCATGTTGTAATTAGTATTTAGCTACTGCCCTCTGCTGCTTACAAAGCCTTGCCAACATATGTAATGTTCAGTCCCAGCAAGTGGGCAGGTCAAAAACCAGTCGGCGAGTTGGCACTTGCAAGCACTGCTGCAGCATTTCCAGACCGCCTGCAGCTCTAGGAGACTTGTGTAAGTAGCCGCACATGTGGTGTTCCTTGGCAAGTAGGTCAGGCAAATCTTAGTAAGTTTTCTGAAAGGACTGAACCACTAATTTGAGCATATGAGGCAGGCATGGTATGTATGCCAGCTTGTTAAGCTTCAAAGCATGTGTGCCGTCCCAAGGTCTGACTGGGTCCCGGCCTACACTAGGTTCACCCGGTGTGCCATCGAAGAAATGTAGCGTCCTTGGCCACAAGCATTTTGCACAAGTCGGTGGTTAAGTGGACCTTCCCAGTAACTGCATTGCTCAGGGCAGAGTTATGTTATGGGACACATGTTTGTGTAAAATGGTGATGGCACACCAGAAGAAATAGGGCTGGGGACTAAGAACTGAAGGACAGCCACCACCATTAAGTTGCACAAAGCCTTAGTGTACACAAGCTTAAACAGCAACATTTCAAGGGCAAGCAGTCTGGAAATGTGGCCATTTTGTGTTTGGGCTTCTGGGTCCTGGGGAAGAAACAGCTGATTGTTGCGCCTGGACAAGGAACTGGATGTGGTTGTTGATTGTTGTTGTGAATGTGCACCGACAGGTGCAGGATGGGAAGCATCTGTGCCTGCGTCCTGGACAGGGGATTACCCAGCACAGAGCACAAGGAAAAATGCAGTGATGTCACCTGCAGATACAGACTGTGGACTACGGCTTTCATCCCACCTAGTTGGGCACTTGGAAGACATGTGCATGAGCATACTGGAGATGGTATGAGTGGTAGTGGTCTGGCCCCTTCTGAGTTTGGTACAGCGCAGGGTGCAAATTACTTTTTTTGTCTTCTGCACTTTCCAGACTGTGGTACACAACCCTCGGACTGGGATCTGGCCATGAGTTGGTGCTCTAGTGAACAGTTGCCCACCTTCTCCCTTTGGCTACCCCACTGCCTCTTCCTGGCTGTTGCGGTGCTGTGGGTTCATCTATGTCTGCACCACTTTGCTTGCTCTGCATGCCACCCTTCCAGGTTGGATCAGTGCCTTCATCATCAACCACTTTGTCTTGAACTTCCTCACTCTGGTCCATCTTCTGACTTGTTAACTTAACATGCTTTGATGGAAACTGTGGCTCATCATCATCATCCAGCTCTTCAGTTATTGCCATTCCTCACCATCGGCTTTTTCTGACTGTGGCTGCTCAAATATTTGGGCATCACCACACAACATCTCATCATGTCCCTTTTGAAATGTGCCAGACGAATTCATAAATGGAAAGTTTAAGATCTCTTCCGAGTGTCCAAGTGTGAGGTTACTTGTCTTCTCAGACTCGCCATGGTGGGAGTTAGGAGGATCAGGGTGAGACTTTTGTGCTCTAAACTCTGGACTATTCAAACTGGAATGTGTGGAAGACAGGGTTGGTTCTGGTAAAGCATTATCTGCCATTTAGCCTACAACCGGCTCACACTGTTCTGGCTTCAACAGTGGTGTCTAGTACCTTCTGGCAAAGTATATTTTGGGTGATCCTGCAGCGGGCCCAGTATGGCCTGGCCCACAGCCACTGCCTGTGAGTGCACTACCATCAGTGGGACATCCATTTTCACGTATTTTTCCACACACCTTGAGCATTTATGTATGTGTCGCGGGTGGAGGAGGGGACGCTGCGCTCACCCACTGCTCGGGTCCGGCTACTGCTGCTGCTGCTCGGTGGTGGCTCGAGTGGTGGGCCGGATCCCGGGGACTCGAGCGGCGTTCCTCACCTGTGAGTGAAAGGGGGGGGGTTGGTGTGTGGTTTGGGGAGATATTGTCCGTGACGCCACCCACGGTTGTGGTGAAGTTGTGACACCACCGCTGCTCTGAACGGGGATCCCGGGAGCGGTGACAGGGAGCAGCTTGGATGTTGGTTCTCCCCTCCGTGGGTAGGGGGGTTGGTTGTCCCGGGGCCCCGGTGAGGGTTTTAGGGATGGCAGGCGGGTTACGGGGCCTGGTGAGGTGCAGGGTCGCGGGGGCAGCGCTGTGCCACACGGCACGGTGGTACTCACTCAGCCAGTAATTCACACAGAGTCTCTGGTCAAACAAACGGCTGGATGGACGGGTCCCACAGGCGGCTGCGGTTGTTCTCCTCCCGGCAGGTTGATGGTGACTGCCTTTCCCTGCACCTGTGTTGTGTTTACGGTTCCAATGGCTTCCCACCGGTAACCCACTCCCCAGCTTGGATGGATGCTGAGGGAGCCCCTTTTGCCCGCAGGCTCTGGCCCTGGGAACTGTAGCCTTGGCGGTGACTGTGTTTCCCTCTACGGTGTGAGCTGTTGCCTTCAATCGGGTCTTGGCTGCTGGGAAACCCCGGAGGTTCCCTTTGCTAACAGATTTGACCAGTTTTACGGCGACTCCTAGCCTGGTCGGGGTCCGTAGGCCCTGCCGAATGGTGCTGGCTTCTCTTCACTCCCTGATCCGGTACCGGCAGGCCACCGCCCGTCCCCGGTCCGTACGGTTCACTCCAATCAGCGTCTCCTGCAGACGGTCACCACCATCTGCCAACCTTGCTGGGTGCCCGGGCCACACACCCGGACACGGTAAGTCTCCTCTCCTACCACTTCACTCTCTCTAACTCAACTCGAAAACTAACTGCTTCCTTTTCCCGCCTCCAGGACTGTGAACTCCTCGGTGGGCGGGACAACCGCCTGGCCCACCCCCTGGTGTGGACATCAGCCCCTGGAGGAAGGCAACAAGGATTTGTGTTTGACTTCGGTGTGCCTAGCCGGGGTGTAGGGTGTGTTGGTGTAGTACCTGTGATGACCTGGCTTGTCCAGAGTGCCACATATGGAGTTAAGAGAGGTGTTATTAGAGACTAGAATGAATGTAAATTATCCCTGAAAAGTACAATTGGCTGTACGTGGCAGCACCAGCAGGTGCTGTAAGGCAATGAACCCTGCCTAAATGCCTCTAATACACTATCCCTACTCTAGAAACTACCACTACACTAATTACAGCTAAATGCGAAAATTCTCAAACTAATGCTAAACATAATAGCAAATGGGGTGAAAAGTAAAGCTAAGCCATTGCTGTACACTACTCAGGATAAAATAACAGAACAAGAGTAGAATGTGCAATATAACCTGATTTTATTAGACAAAAATAGATCACAAACAGAACAATCAGTGAAACACAATGTATAAAATCAAGCATGGAGGGGATTGTGACAGAATATAGGGTTAGAAAGGTCTATATAACACACCTACAGGGAAAAATAATACAGATGAAGGAAGATATAGGCAAAATTGCTGTCAAATGAAAATACATCAAATGTAAATATCCTCAACTTCTACCACCAAAACACACAGTATTAAGATATCAAGACATGTAAAAAACTTAATCTAAAGTGCTGGGTGCAAAGAGTTTAAAGCACTGTGGGTGGAAGGATGGTGAGTAAAATCAGACCACACACATCACAGTACAGCACTGAAAATGAGAAAATGAGGTAGAGAATGTATATTACCTAAAGTGCCTAGGTGCAGGATGGTATCTAAGGAAAGTTCCAATCTGTCACAACTATCCCCCAGCACCTGGAGACTCCCATTGTACGTTTTGCTAGGGTATCTGGTACTTCATCAGGGAGGGAGATCCTACTAGTGTATTAGCATCTATTATTTTAAATAGCCATGCAAACAAGGGGCTAATTTTACACAGGGGGAAAAGCCAGCAAGTGATTCGTGTTATGGTATTGCAGGGGTTACTTTCGGGTGAATTTTAGGTTGTGCATGCGCAGACACAACCTGTCTGCTTGTCCTGAGGCGCGTGCGCAATTGTCGGATTACGTGTCTCGGCACATGGGCGTGTGCTCTTCAGTTCTCTTGGCTGCCTGTCTACCGGGGGTCGGTCTGCGCATGCGCACCTAATATTCACCCGCAAGTAACCCCGGCAATACCATAGCATGCAAGACCTCACTCCATGGGGTCAAAATAATCACAAGAATGGTGAGCAAAAATCCCAGAACCACATGGGGGGACTTAGTGAATGGCCTGCATATAGCTGGGACCACCATAACAAAGGCTATCATCAGTAACACACTAAGCCGCCAGGGACTCAGATCCTGCAGTGCCAGACGTGTTCCCCTGCTTAAGCCAGTACATGTCTGGGCCCATCTGAAGTTTGCTAGAGAGCATTTGGATTATCCAGAAGATTATTGGGAGAATGTCATATGGTCTGATGAAACCAAACTAGAACTGTTTGGTAGAAACACAACTCGTGTTTGGAGGAGACAGAATGCTGAGTTGCATCCAAAGAACACCATAGCTGTTGTGACACATGGGGGTGGCAATATTATGCTTTGTTGCTGTTTCTCTGCAAAAGGACCAGGACGACTGATCCGTGTACATGAAAGAATGAACGGGGCCATGTAACGTGAGATTTTGAGTGCAAAACTTCTTCCATCAGCAAGGGCATTAAAGATGAAACGTGACTGGGTCTTTCAGCATGATAATGATCCCAAGCACACCGCCAGGGCAAAAAAGAAGTGGCTTCATAGGAAGTATATGAAGGTCCTGGAGTGGCCTAGCCAGTCTCCGAATCTCAACCCTATTGAAAACCTTTGGAGGGAGTTGAATTTCTGCGTTGTCCAGCGACAGGCCCAACATATCATTGCTCTAGAGAAGATCTGCATGGAGGAATGGGCCAACATACCACCAACAGAGTGTGCCAACCTTAGGAAGACTTACAGAAAATGTTTGACCTCTGTCATTTCCATTAAAGGATATATAACAAAATATTGAGATTAACTTTTGTTATTGACCAAATACTTTTTTCCAGCATAACTTAAATAAATAAATAAATAAAAATCTCGCCAAATCAGACAAAGTGATTTTCTTCATTTGTTTTTTGCATTTTGTCTCTCATAGTTGTGGTCTACCTCTGATGTCAATTACAGGCCTCTAACAAGAAGGCACTCCCAAAATATGATGAATGGTAAATTTATTAATGTGCTTGACAACAAAACGTTTTCGGTCCAAATTGGACCTTCCTCAGTAGCACATAAGTGAGGAGGACCGTGGTGTGAGCTGTAGGCGCGGAGTCCACCGCTGCATGGGGGCTTTCGGTCCCAATTTGGACCGAAAACGTTTTGTTGTCAAGCACATTAATAAATTTACCATTCATCATATTTTGGGAGTGCCTTGTTACTTCTTGTTATATGGCCTTGGAACCTGAAGTGCACCCCAACATCTTTTGTATATGAAGGAAGTGCCGTTTTCTTCTTTACAATTACAGGCCTCTGTCATCTTTTTAAGTGGGAGAACTTGCACAATTGGTGCCTGACTAAATACTTTTTTTTTCCCACTGTACCTGGGACTCTTCCTTTCCTTAGTGGGGTTAACCTGTGAAGTTCATTAATTATAAAATGTAAAATAGTGCTTTTGATCCTTATATCTCTCTCTTTTGATAGGGTGGGTCATGTGTTGTTTTTATGCTATTATTGCACACACACTTTTTTATTATGGATATAATCAAGCACTTTGCACTTTATTATGCTTTTGCCCACTAATTTTAGCAATATTTGTGATATGTATGCACAAAGGAACATTATATGATTTGAATTTGGTCGAACATGAGTGTTTGAGTCATTAGGCAAGTCAACTTGAAGGGGTGACTCCTCTTTGTACTGGGCTGTAGATCAGGGGTCTCAAACACGCGGCCCGCGGGCCGCATGCGGCCCTTCAGGTGGCTTCTTGCGGCCCGCAGGCCCGTGGACCTGGTAAAGATGGCGACCGGTGCAGGGGCCGCAGCTGCCAGTTATTTATTTCAGCCTACAGTTTTGTCTTTGCCGCGCACAGTGAAGTTCTCGCTGCAGAACGCAATAACAGCCGCCTGCCAATCAGAGGCAAGCACCTGCTGCATATGACCTCAGATGATTGCCTGTGATTGGCCAGTGGCTGTTGTGCAGTGAGAACTGCTCTGCACGCGCCGGCCGAAAGTTCAGCGATGACAGCAGCTGTGATCATTACCGGGTCCACGTGCCTGCGTGCCGCTGACAGCAGGTGAGAAGAATGTTTTCGTGTGTGTGGGGTTCTGTGTTGCTGGCTGAGGCTGCACTGTGTGTGTGTATGTGTGTGTGTGTGTGTGTGTGTGTGGTAGCTGAGGCTTCACCGAGTCCACGTGCCTGCATGCCGCTGACAGCAGGTGAGAAGAATGTTTTCGTGTGTGTGTGTGGTGTGTGTGTTTCTGTTGCTGGCTGAGGCTGCACAGAGTGTGTGTGTGTGTTAGCTGAAGCTGCACAGGGTGGGGGTGTGTGTGTGTGTGAGCTGAGGCTGCACAGGGTGGGTGTGTGTGTGTGTGTGTGTGAGCTGAGGCTGCACAGGGTGAGAGTGTGGGGGTGTGTGAGCTGAGGCTGCACAGGGTGTGTGTGTGTGTGTGTGTGTGTGAGCTGAGGCTGCACAGGGTGGGTGTATGTGTGTGTGTGTGTGTGTGAGCTGAGGCTGCACAGGGTGGGGGGGGGTGTGTGTGTGAGCTGAGGCTGCACAGGGTGGGTGTGTGTGTGTGTGTGTGTGTGAGCTGAGGCTGCACAGGGTGGTGGGGTGGGGGGGTATGAGTGTGAGCTGAGGCTGCACAGGGTGGGGGGGGTGTGTGTGTGAGCTGAGGCTGCACAGGGTGGTGTGTGTGTGTGTGTGAGCTGAGGCTGCACAGGGTGTGTGTGTGAGCTGAGGCTGCACAGGGTGGGTGTGTGTGTGTGTGAGAGCTGAGGCTGCACAGGGTGGGTGTGTGTGTGTGTGTGTGAGCTGAGGCTGCACAGGGTGGGTGTGTGTGTGTGTGTGTGTGAGCTGAGGCTGCACAGGGTGGGTGTGTGTGTGTGTTAGCTGAGGCTGCACAGGGTGGGTGTGTGTGTGTGTGTGTGTGAGCTGAGGCTGCACAGGGTGGGGTGTGTGTGTGTGTGTGTGTGTGTGAGCTGAGGCTGCACAGGGTGGGGGGGTGTGTGAGCTGAGGCTGCACAGGGTGGGGGTGGGGGTGTGTGAGCTGAGGCTGCACAGGGTGTGTGTGTGTGTGTGTGTGAGCTGAGGCTGCACAGGGTGGGTGTGTGTGTGTGTGTGTGTGAGCTGAGGCTGCACAGGGTGGGTGTGTGTGTGTGTGTGAGCTGAGGCTGCAGAGGGTGCGGGGTGTGTGTGTGAGCTGAGGCTGCACAGGGTGGGCGTGTGTGTGTGTGAGCTGAGGCTGCACAGGGTGGGGTGTGTGTGTGTGTGTTAGCTGAGGCTGCACGGGGGTGCATGTGTGCGTGTGTGTGTGTGTGTGTGTGAGCTGAGGCTGCACAGGGTGGGGGTGCGTGTGTGTGTGTGAGCTGAGGCTGCACAGGGTGTGTGTGTGTGTGAGCTGAGGCTGCACAGGGTGGGGGTGTGTGTGTTAGCTGAGGCTGCACAAGGTGGGTGTGTGTGTGTGTGTGTGTGTGTGTGTGTTAGCTGAGGCTGGGGCACATTGCTACAAGGGGACAAGGATGCACACATTTTTACAGAATGGGAAACAAGATGGGGCACATTACTACAAGATGTTGGCCAAAATTACTATGCGGTGGTTATTGTAAAACTGTATTACTTACAAAAAGGAGAAAAAATGTAAAAAAAAAGTGTGTATGTATGTAGATTATATATATATATATATATATACACACACACACACTACACATTTGTTATAATGGACAAATGAAAAATGTTCAAAAACAGTGATTCAAGGGTGTATAGAAAGAAAAAATGGTACCACTACCAATGTCACTTTGTCCTGAAAGGAATGCGGCCCCTCAAATTATTTTTTTCCTGTGTGCGGCCCATACACCCAGCCGAGTTTGAGACCCCTGCTGTAGATAGTTAACAGGTCGATTTGGTGCAGGGTCATTCCTCAATTGACCAGCAGGGCAAGTGTCTTGTAGATGGCCAGGCTGCCCACATCGATAACATCTGCGCTGTGTCCCAGACAGTTTTTATTTTGGAGAAGTAGGTAGGAGAACTTGGTGACTGATATGGATGTCCAGGTGTTGAAGGTGGTTGTCGATTTGGAGGATGAATCCACTGGATAGATGGGCATGTGGCCTGCAGATGCCCGGGATACCCACAACCATAACATGTTCGCTCTTCTACTTTCTTTCCTTGTCGCATTCCAGAAAATGTGGTAGGAGCAACTGGAGGCACATTCAGATGGGTATTCACATGAGGTGATGACCTAGGACAGGGGTGGGCAATTAAATTTCTCATGGGGCCGCATGAGAACTTGGGATCCTTTTCGAGGGCTGGACTGATATACGGTACTTAACTCAATTCTACCAAATACATATACATATACATACATATGCATATACATATACATACATACTGTACATACATACACACACTACATCACTATATACTACACCTGTAATGCATTACAACAATATATACTGCACCTGTAATGGATTACAGCACTATATACTGCACCTGTAATGGATTACAGCACTATATACTGCCCCTGTAATACACTACAGCACTATTTACTGCACCTGTAATACACTACAGCACTATATACTGCACTTGTAATGCATTACAACCCTATATACTGCACCTGTAATGGATTACAGCACTATATACTGCACCTGTAATACACGACATCACTATATACTGCACCTGTAATACATTACATCACTATATACTGCCCCTGCAATACATTACATCACTATATACTGTACCTGTAATGGATTACAACACTATATACTGCACCTGTAATACACGACATCACTATATACTGCACCTGTAATACATTACATCACTATATACTGCACCTGTAATACACGACATCACTATATACTGCCCCTGCAATACATTACATCACTATATACTGTACCTGTAATGCATTACAACACTATATACTGCACCTGTAATACACGACATCACTATATACTGCACCTGTAATACATTACATC
The DNA here is from genome assembly GCF_048569485.1 of Anomaloglossus baeobatrachus. Taxonomy (NCBI): domain Eukaryota; kingdom Metazoa; phylum Chordata; class Amphibia; order Anura; family Aromobatidae; genus Anomaloglossus; species Anomaloglossus baeobatrachus. Next base: position 465,614,369 of record NC_134354.1, read on the forward strand.
ACTATATACTGCCCCTGCAATACATTATATCACTATATACTGTACCTGTAATGGATTACAGCACTATATACTGCACCTGTAATGCATTACAACACTATATACTGCACCTGTAATGGATTACAGCACTATATACTGCACCTGTAATACATTACAGCACTATATACTGCCCCTGTAATGCATTACAGCACTATATACTGCCCCTGTAATACACTACAGCACTGTATACTGCACCTGTAATACACTACAGCACTATATACTGCACCTGTAATGCATTACAACACTATATACTGCACCTGCAATGGATTACAGCACTATATACTGCCCCTGTAATGCATTACAGCACTATATACTGCACCTGCAATGCATTACAGCACTATATACTGCCCCTGTAATGCATTACAGCACTATATACTGCCCCTGTAATGCATTACAGCACTATATACTGCCCCTGTAATACACTACAGCACTATATACTGCACCTGTAATACATTACAGCACTATATACTGCACCTGTAATACATTACAGCACTATATACTGCCCCTGTAATGCATTACAACACTATATACTGCACCTGTAATGGATTACATCACTATATACTGCCCCTGTAATGCATTACAGCACTATATACTGCCCCTGTAATGCATTACAGCACTATAATAATAATAAATAAAATAATAATAATAATAATAATAAATATATACTGCCCCTGTAATACATTACAGCACTATATACTGCACCTGTAATGGATTACAGCACTATATACTGCCCCTGTAATGCATTACAGCACTATATACTGCCCCTGCAATGCATTACAGCACTATATACTGCCCCTGTAATACATTACAACACTATAATAATAATAAATAATATAATAATAATAATAATAATAATAATAATAATAATAATAATAATAATATATACTACCCCTGTAATGCATTACAGCACTATATACTGCCCCTGTAAAACTACATCATTACATTCCCATATACTACATCACTACACCCAAATATTACACCAGTTACCCCCCTCCCCCTTCCCCTCCTCCCCCCCTCCCCCCCTCAGGTTATTAGTGACCACTCACCTCTCCTCAGGCATCTACGTACGGGTCCCCCGCTGAGCTGCTTCTTCCCTGGTACGGGCCCTGGCTGCGCCGCTGTTGTTCTTGTATGGCCCCTGCCCCCGCCGCTGCGTCTCTCTGTCCAGGCACCGGCTGGTGCCGCTTCTCCTGCCGGGCGGGAACTTTTCAAATGACACACACGCGCTGTACTGCCGACATCAGGGCGCGCGTGTGTCACAGAGAAAGCTGCTGCAGGGAACAGAGGACCGATCCTGAAGCTCCGCACAGTGTAGCAGCGGAACGCAGGAATCTGTCCTCTGTTCCCTGTCCGGCAGCGTTTTCTGTGACACACGCACGCCCCCTGATGTTGTCAGTACAGCGCGCGTGTGTCATTTGAAAAGTTCCTGCCCGGCAGGAAAAGCAGCACCACGTCTCCAACTCTGATCTAATGGGCGGGCCAGTCACAGAGAGTAGGCGGGCCGGATGTGGCCCGCGGGCCGCCCCTTGCCCAGGTCTGACTTAGGGGGTCGAGGAACATTGGGTGCTGGTCATTTTTTCTCCGTCCGCTAGCAACATGGAAGCGATTCTGAAATGTTACAGGTACGGTATATGTGTTGCTTTAATATGGTTCTACTTTTAATACAATTAGGAGGCCCAATGAAAATATAAAACATAGAATAGTACCCCCCTATTGAGCTTTGCTGTGACGTGGCTCAAAAACTTGATCAATTGTTTGCTACAAATCTCATTATGTATTATAGTAAGTTGGAACTATTTATTTGTTGCATGCTATCTCAGGCAGTGTTGGCTGTCCTCTCTTTTTCTGATATATATATATATATATATATATATATATATATATATATATATTTATACTGTATATATATATATCTATATAGATATATATATATACATATATATCTATATCTATATATATATATTTTTTTTTAATATAAATATATATATATATATATATATATATATATATATATATATATATATATATATATATATATATATATACTGTATAAGTGTGTCCCTCCCTGGCCTATGTGTCAGGACTGTAATGTAATCAGGCCTGGGTCAGCATTTAGTGGGAGACTATGTCTTTATTCTTTGTTTCTTTGTTCAGTGCTGGATTTCCTCTTTTCTCTCTCTCTCTTTCTCTCTCTCTGTTTCTCTCTCTCGCTCTCTCTCTTTCTCTTTTTTTTTATTACACAAAGGTAGACAATTGTGTTTAAATTTCTTGATTTTGGACATTTTTTAGCATGTAAAAAAATATATGTCTTGTCCATCTTACAATGCAGGAAACATGCTTTCTATGACTCAACCTTGAATTGTGCATTTTGTTTTAGTAGCAAAAATAACACTGCGGAGTCTAATATAATACTGCCCTCCTTATTGGTGGGCCACTATTAGGGTGATCTTGCTGTAGTGTATCTTAGCGCAATCAATTTAGTCATACTGAGTAACTATACATGTACAGAACTTTACTTAAATACATGACTTGAATCTTTGGGGTAATAATTACAGACTGAAGCTGTTACTCCCATTATTAATCTATTTCCGCTCTGAAAGTAGTACACCTCAATCAAATCAGGCCTTCATCTATTCCCAGGTAGAATGAACTGTACATTCTGCCTTCTATCCGTGCACTACATAAGCATTTAACGGCATTCCTTGGCCGACCATATCATGTTCTGATTGGAATCCTTGGGTTCTAGTATTCATGTACAAAGCCAGGACATGTCTTACCTAACGTCTTTTGTAGATAAAGTACACCACGTGAAATAAATGGTATACCCTATTGGCAGTGGCATTTCCCAACTAGATTATGTTCCCTGCCGCAATAAAAATATTGTTCAGAGGATTATTAACAAACATGTCAAAATGTTCAAATTGTTATTTGGCTTCCAGACTGCCAAGAACTCAAACGAGCATTTCTTTGGGATGTACTGGTAAAACCAGTCCACATACTGTACAATAGACTCCAACTTGTAACTTACAGGAAGAAAAGGATCTATTCTACACTTAATTTCTTGATGCAAGATACCACAGGAAACCTTCAGACATCTTTAGACTGAATGAGACAGTACTGTTATTCAAAAGTAGTTAATAAGACACCATTTTCCTATATATTTACATGACTGATGAATTTACCCACATATCTACATAATTGGTCAAATCAAATTGATTAAAACTGTCTGATAGACAAATCTTCCTGTGCAATAAAGACAGTTTTTCTATTACTTTTTATAAATGCAGGCCCATTGTATGTGACTCATTCTTCTTTTTACAATCTTCCTTCTACAAGCGTCCAATATAACTAGAGAATGAAACAAAATCGTTTTGGCTGATATGTTAGATTACATCACAGTCATGATTATACCCACTGAGCAGTCGCTTATATTGATTCCAAATTATACTAAATGTGGATTTCTTTTTTCAAGCACTTGTAATGACATTTTTGATAAAGTTTAACATTACCGAATGTATAAATGTTTGCCAGTTTGAGATATATGTATATTCATGAATGTACTGAAGAATATGTCCATATTTTGATCTAAAATGCATTTTCCAATAGGCAAAGTAGGCATGTATCCAAGGGCATTTTGGATTAAGGAACATCTGGTTTCCAGGTGCCATATCATTTTACTAGCCAGTTTTCTATTGCATGAAAAACAGGTTAAGCTACATGTTATTGCCCACTGCAATCTTCCACCCAAGCATGGAGTAAGCTAGCTAAACCCAACTAATTATTTAGCTTTTCATAGGTTTTATTACCAAATCTTTGTGCAGGGAAATGTATCTAAGAAAAAGAACATTTATGCCAGCTGAATCTCTAACTTATCATCCTTGCAATGATCTCATACTAAGTCAAGAAATATTTCAGTATAGATTTATGTAATGACTCATCACAGTGATCGTATTGCATTTAACTATTGAAAAAACAAAAAAACTAAAAATAAAACCCTTAATAATATTAAAACAATATAGAATATTATGTAATCTTTTTTCAAAATTATGTTACATCGTCTTCATAGAATATGCAATAATGAATCATTTCATGTATTTCTTCTTCCAAACTACTGCAACATTTTTTTTTTTTCATTTATATGAATGTACTAGCTGTAGTACTTGGCGTTGCCTGGGATAGTATGTCTGTGTCTGCATTTTTTTCTTCTGTCTGTCTCTGTCTATCTATCTGTCTCTGTCTATCTGTCTCTATCTATCTCTTTGTCTCTTTGCAGTTTGTCTCTGTCTGTCTATCTGTCTTAATCTCTGTGTCTCTGTCTGTCTGTCTTTCTCTATCTGTCTGTCTGTCTCTGTGTTTCTGTGTGTCTCTTTCCCTGTCTATCTGTCTCTTTGTCTATATCATTCCCTGTCAGTCTCTTTGTATATTTCCCTGTCTGTCTCTTTCTCTGTCTGTCTGTTTCCCTGTCTATCTGTCTGTATATTTCTCAGTCTGTCTCTTTCCGTGTCTACCTGTTTGGCTCTGTCTATTTTCCTGTCTGCCTCTGTTTGTCTGATTCCCTTTCTGTCTCATTCCCTGTCTGCCTCTTTCCCTGTCTGCCTCTGTCTGTCTCTTTTACTGTCTGCCTCTGTGTGTGTCTTTCCCTGTCTGTCTCTTTCCCTTTTCCCTATCTGTCTGTCTTTGTCTGTCTCTTTTCCCTGTCTTTCTGTCTCTGTCTGTGTATGTCTGTCTGTCTCCATGTCTGTCAAATCAAATCAAATCAAATCGGCTTTATTGGCAGGACCAAAATATAATTAGTGTTGCCAAAGCAAGATAAAGAAGTGTGACAGGGGAGTGGGTTAGGATTATGGGGATCAGGTGTTGGGGACTCAATTTGGGAAATGATGGTCCATTTGGAGGTCTTTAGTTCCCCTCAGCTTATGACATGTAGTGACATATTGGGCGGCGATCTCCACCATTGATTCTTCTTCCTCCAGTAGGATGCAGAGTTTCCTCTCCTCGTCTATGGATGGAAAGTCCGGAGTATGAGTGGTAAGTTTCTGGAAGTGGGAGGCCCTCACTGCTGAGTATTTGTTACAGTGCAGTAGGAAATGTACCTCGTCCTCCAGAACCCCCTGCTGGCAGTGCTGGCACAGTCTGTTCTCCCATGGCTTGTATGTCTGTCGGTGCCACCCTGTTTCCACCTCTAGGCTTTGGGCACTCAGTCTGTATAGGGGGCAGGGGGTCCAGGTCGGGTCTCGTACCCGTTTTACTTGTCCCCGGGTCGGTGTGGAAGTCTGGGATTTCACGGTGGCCTGGCCGGTTTCGTGCCCCAAGGTGTACACCAATAGAAGGCAATAGGATGGTGGATGATTGTCAGGACGCCACCTGTGGTACGTAGCCAGGGATTAGCCACTGCTGCTGTTGCTGTCCTCCAGGGAGGATGGTAGTAGCAGCAAAGATGGTATCGCTTCCCACAGGTGGAGCGGGCCCCAGGGAGGATTATGATGGGAGTAGTTGTGGCGCTGGCCTTTGGCGCCGAGGCGCAGGGCACTGGCGCTGGTAATAAGAGTCTGAGTTGGCTGCTGCTGTTACAGGTGTCTTTACTCATAGTTCTTTAAGTAACCTGGTTGCTGCCGCTGAAGTATTGGCCACCACTGTGATGGGCCCTGTTGACCTTGGATTATTGGAAGAAGCCACTGGTGTTTGGAAAATGTTGTTTTAAGAGTTGCCCCTCCAGTAGTAAGGAATCGGGCTGAGCATTTCTCTCCAAGCCGCAGACCTCATGGAAGAAAAATAGAAGAATGTGATGGTGGTCTTGTGTTTCCAGAACTGATGTCCCAGGAAGACTGACTGGTGATTGTGTGAGTTGCTCCTACTTCTACCCCAAGTGGAACCCGCCCCCCCCCGGTGGTTGTCCTAGTGACCGGGAAAGTCCCAGCTTCGTGCTGGCCAATTCCCCTGCCTACCCTAGTCCAGCTCCCAGTGTGAAGGCTCCTAAGCTGTAAGTAAAGTGTGAATGTGGAACACCGTGGATTAACCCCCTCCTTACCTGAGGCGAATACCGTATCTTAAATGAGGAGCAATACTCTGTGGCGACTGGAGCTGCAGTGGCGCCACACCTGTCTTTGGGGTGACTTAACCTTTCCAGATATGGGGCCAGAGGATAGTCCCTCCGCAGTGACCGGTAGATGGTAAGTTTCTGGGAGTGCTCTAATTTACTCTTCCAATCCTCCATGTATTGCATCTTGCAGCTCTCAGATCTCTTTTATTTGGGCTTTTGTCAGGGTGTGTTGCTAACTTTGGCTGTACTGGCTACCGGGGTTCCTGGCTTGCTCTGGGCTCTGGCTCAGCAGGGCTTTATGATGGTAGGAGCTGGGGTTGCTGTTCTGTATGTGCGCCTGGTGTGATAGCGCCCTCTTGTGTATACTGAGCCATAAGGGGAATCGGCCCAGCTCTGCCAGACAGGCTATGTTTGAGGTGCTGTGATAGACTTGGAGGAGATATTTGCAGAACTCCAGATGGAAGACTTTGGTTGGGCTGGAATCCCACTATGTCTGGTCTGGATAGGTCACTGGGCCCCATACCTTGTTGCCATACAGCAGTATAGGTGTGATGACGCTGTAGAATATCTGTCTGTCTCTGTCTGTGCCTATGTCTGTCTGTGCCTATGTCTGTCTGTGCCTATGTCTGTCTGTCTCTGTCTGTGTCCGTCTCTCCACAAAAATCCTATTACCTCAAACATAAGCTTCTTATACTGAGAATGTCCTTCGTTCCTATAGCAACCAATCAGAGCTGCTATTAATGACCTGTAGATCCCAGCTACATTGTCTTTAATGGAGGCAGGTTTTTTGGCGAGTAACTGTAAAGCGCATGGTTAAATTTTCCTGTCAAAACATTTATTTAAAGTGTCTTCAAGACACAAAGATTCAGGTTGAATTGAATTTTTTTTCACCTGCTCTAAACTTAAAGGCTTGTTTCCATTTTGTACATTTATACCATATCTACTAGGAGGACCTGCAGCTACTTTGCAGATCTTGCACCACTGAAGATAGAGATATGTACATTTTACAGAGATCTTGTCATTCACTTGTATAGGAGTTTAGAAAATTTGTGAGCAAGAGCACTTAGCAATTTTGAGAACTTACATTCAAAGGAATGAAGTGAAGTACATTTGTGAGGCCATCTCTCTATGGTGTCAGGTCTCCAATGGTGGCAATCACATCTATGGTATCAGAAATAAGTCAACCCTTTTAAATGTAAAGCCAATTACATTTTTTTTTCAAAGATTTTGCTGTATTTTAAAAATGCAAAGTCAAAAATTTAGATCTTAGACAATGGAGAAAATTGCTAGATTTCAAGTAAGCGTGAAGCTGAATATCACCTGCTAAAGAAATAGGACATTTCAGCCATTGAGCATTAATCCATAGTAATAGGAATCCACCATCACAGCACAATGACTTTGCCAGGGAAGCAGGTAGAGTATGCAGGAAATAGCACTAGAATCTTTATTGGTGAGGGGGTAAAAGTTTGGCCAAAGTTGGGTTGGAAAGAAAAAAGTTCTGTCCCTGAGTGATTACCTATTACTTCAAATATTTAGTGTGGCATCTGGGTATCATCATTATATTTTAATTTCAAATGCATTTTTTGCCTGTTTATGCTTTTTTTTTCTCATTTTTTGTTTGATGAAAATAAAATACAGAAAAATTTCATAACAAAGAGGCAAGTCTACTTTTTCTTTACCAGAAGCTTCTTATCAGTGTGACGTTTTATGTAGCACTGTATGTTAACACACATAAAGGTAAAAAGAATGTATTGTACTAATTGTGACTAAGCAGATGATTCCTGCAACAGTATGTCATCCCTTCCAGGAAACTCCTCCAAATCTCCATTATTACACATAATTTCCGGCAACATACGATCAAAGTGATTAGCTGGCTCAAGGTAAGCTCAGGATGGAAACAGTAATTGGCACTACGCTTTACTTGTCAGTGAATCTGAAATAATAGTTCACAATATGTTTTTATACAATTGTATGGATATTTAAGTAGAATTCATCACATCAAATTGAGTGACTTCATTAATGTGAGAAAGTTAAATAATTTGGCTCTTTCACAGATAACATCAAAATATGGTATGAACTATCAGCCACTTATTTTATTAAGTTGCCTGAGTATCATTTCAGATGAGTGTCTGCCTTTATTCTGTTACCTTGCTTTTAGGTTACCTTTGTATGACTTAACTCTGTTCCTGGACTGTGCTTATGTCCTTGCCCCTCTGGATTTGTCTGTTGTAATCTGTATTTCTACACCGAGACTGTGGGCTCATTATTAGAGTTGAGCAATGTTCGAGGTTCGCCAATTTCATGTTCGAGTGATTTTGGGGGGGGCTCAAGATCGAACTCGAACTCGAGCTTTTTGCTAAAAGCTCGACAGTTCGAGTTAGGTTCGAGAACGGTTCGATCACAATAAACGTGGCTTTTCACAGTAAGGCTATGTGCACATGTTGCTATCTGTATGCGTCCTGCATCCCCAGCACAATCCCTCAACCTTTCCCACTCACCGATCATGGGTGCCTCGCTCCACGTCTGTCACAAATCTGCGGTGTCTTTTCCTCTTTAGAAAATGGCTGCCGCTTCATTAGTCAATTAGTTATTCCGTGCTTTCCCCGCCCACCGGCGCCCATGATTGGTTGCAGTCAGACACGCCCCCACGATGAGTGACAGCTGTCTCACTGCAACCAATCACAGCCACCAGTGGGCGGGTCTATATCGTGCAGTAAAATAAATAAATAAATAATAATAAAAAAAATATGCGGTTCCCCCCATATTTGATACCAGCCAGGATATAGCCACACGGCTGGAGGCTGGTATTATCAGGATGGAGAGCACCACGTTATTGGGAGCTCACCACCCTTACAATATCACTCAGCAGCCAACCGGAATTGCCGCATCCATTAGATGCGACAGTCTCGGGGGACTCTACCCAGCTCATCCCGAATGGCCCTGGTGCGGTGGCAATCGAGGTAATAATGAGTTAATCATGCCAGGCGTCTCCCCGAGATACCTTCCATGATTAAACTGAAAGTGAAAGTAAATAAACACACACAGCGAAAAATCCTTTATTTGGAATAAAAGACAAAAAACCACCCTGTTTCACCCCTTTATTAATCCCCAAATACTCCTCTAGGTCTGACCTAATCTACTCGACACTGTCAGCTCTGCTACAAAACACAAGTGCTCTGTATCAGCTCCACGTAGCAATGAAGTGAATCGCGCGGTCAGCAGAGACTTAAGCAATGCAGACTTCAAGATGAAAAAATGTGCCTATCATTACCAATAGAGTCAGTAGCTCAGTAGATAGAGCACTCGCCTCAGAAGCATTAGATTGTGAGTTTTAATCCTGGTCCCGGTAAAGAACTTAATTTTTTTTTATTTTTAATTTTAAATTATAATTATTAGATATGTTATGTATAATTATAATTTAATTTAATTATGCACTGAGGGGAGGAGCCGGACATCAGCTGTGAACCACGGTACACACCTCTAAAATCGGAGCAGTTCACGGAATGAGGCTGCATTGCTCTTTCCTCTCTCTCTTCTCTCTCTTCTCTCTCTCTTTTTCTCTCTCTTTTTCTCTTTCTCTCTCTTTCTCTCTCTCTCTTTCTCTCTCTCTCTTTCTCTGTCTATTTCTCTCTCTCTTTATCTCTTTCTTTTTCTCTCTCTCTCTTTCTCTCTCTCTCCTCTCTCTCCTCTCTCTCTCTCGTTTTCTCTTTTTCTCTCTCTCTTTTTCTCAGTCTCTCATTTTCTCTTTTTTCCTCTCGCTCTCCTCTCTTATCTCTCCTCTCTCTCTGTTCTCCCTCTTTCTTCTCTCTCTCTCCCCCCCTCTCTCTCCTCTCTGTCTCTTTTTCTCTTTCTCTCTCTCTTTTTCTCAGTCTCTCTTTCTCTCTCTCTCTCTTTCTCTCTCTCTCTCCTCTCTCTCTCCTCTCTCCTCTCTCTCTCTTGTTTTCTCTTTTTCTCTCTCTCTTTTTCTAAGTCTCTCATTTTCTCTTTTTCCCTCTCTCTCTCTCTCCTCTCTCATCTCTCCTCTCTCTCTGCTCTCTCTGTTCTCCCTCTCTCTTCTCTCTCTCTCCCCCCTCCCTCTCTCTCTCCTCTCTGTCTCTTTTTCTCTTTCTCTCTCTCTTTTTCTCAGTCTCTCTTTCTCTCTCTCTCTCCTTCTCTCTCTCTCCTCTCTCTCTCCTCTCTCTCCTTTCTCTTCTCTCTTCTCTATCTCTCTCCTCTCTCTCTTTTCTCTCTCTTTTCTCTCCTCTCTCTCTTCTCTCTCTCCTCTCTCTCTTTTCTCTATCTTCTCTCTCTCTTCTTTCTCTCTCTCTCTCTTTCTCAGACCTGGCGATGATCAGCTGACACTATAAGTCGAGCGGTGAGGCCGGCCTTTTACCGCCCGGCTGGCTAAACTATCAGCTGATGCTGTCGGACATGAGTCTGCACTGAAGTGTGTAGTTTGTTTTTTCTTTTTTTTTGCACTGATGCATCAGCTGATTATATAAAAGCCGTTTATACAATCAGCTGCTCTGTCATGTGATTCAGGACCTTGAACCTGACACATCATCTGATCGCTTTGCCTTCCAGCAAACCGATCAGATGATATTGGATCCAAATTGGACGGCGCAGGACCCTTGACCCAGGATTACTGCGGAGGGGGGTTCTTTATTTCAATAAAGATGGAGTCACTAATTGTGTTGTGTTTTATTTGTAATAAAAATATTTTTCTGTGTGTTGTGTTTTTTTTTATCTGTACTATAAATGCATGGTGGCCATGTCTAATATTGGCATGACACCATGAATTTCGGGCTTAGGGTCAGTTGATAATATACAGCTAGCCATAACCCCAATATTACCCAGCGAGCCACCCGTCACCAGGGCAGCTGTAAGAGTTGGATAAAGCGCCAGAAGATGGCACTTCTATGAAAGCGCCATATTCTGGGGCGGCTGCGGACTGAAATTCGCAGCAGGGGTGCCCAGAAAGCTTGGGCACCCTGAGCTGCGGATTCCAATCCCCAGCTGCCTAGCTGTACCTGGCTGGACACAAAACTTGGGTGAAGCCCACGTCGTTTTTTTTTTAAATTATTTCATGAAATTCATGAAACAATTAAAAAAAGGGCTTCCCTATATTTTTGGTTCCCAGCCGGGTACAAATAGGCAGCTTGGGGTTGGGGGCAGCCAATAGCTGCCTGCTGTACCTGGCTAGCATACAAAAACATATCGAAGCCCACGTAATTTTTTGGGGGGCAAAAAACTACTGCATACAGTCCTGGATGGAGTATGCTGAGCCTTGTAGTTCTGCAGCTGCTGTCTGTCTGTATGGAGGAGAGCAGACAGCAGCTGCAGAACTACAAGGCTCAGCATACTCCATCCAGGACTGTATGCAGGAGTTTTTTTGCAGACCCAAAAATTGACGTGGGCTTCGCCATATTTTTGTATGCTAGCCAGGTACAGCAGGCACCTACGGGCTGCCCCCAACCCCCAGCTGTCTATTTGTACCCTGCTGGGAACCAAAAATATAGGGAAGCCCGTTTTTTTAAATTATTTCACGAATTTCATGAAATAATTAAAAAACAAATGACGTGGGCTTCACCATATTTTTGTATGCTAGCCAGGTACAACAGGCAGGTACGGCTGTCCTCAACCCCCAGCTGCCTATTTGTACCCGGCTGGGAACAAAAAAATAGGCAGGCCCTTTTTTTAATTATTTCATAAATCTCATGAAATAATTAAAAAAAAATGGACATGAGCTTCGCCCCATTTTTGTGTCCAGCCGGGTACATCTAGGCAGCTGGGGATTGGAATCCTCAGCACAGGTTAGCCTGAGGTTTCTGGGCGCCTCTGTTGCGAATTGTAGTCCGCAGCCGCCCCAGAAAATGGCGCTTTCATATAAGCGCCATCATCTGGCGCTGTATACAACTCTTCCAGCTGCCCTGGTGATGGTGATTCGATGAATAATAATGGGTTAATACAAGCTTTGTTTTACTTGCTAGTATTAAGCCAGAGATTCCTAATGTCAGGCAAGTTTGACCCGGCCATTAAGAATCTCCAATAAAGGGTTAAAAAAAAGACACCACACAAAGAAAAAATACTTTAATAGAAATAAGTACACAGACACACTTAGAGACTCCATGTTTATTACTCCCTCTTATCCCTCCATGATCCATGGTCTTCTGTCTTCTTTCTCCTTCAACCCATGCAGCTCTGCTACATCAGACAGCATGGGAGAAAGACGCTCACTGAGTGAATAGACTGCACGGAGCAGCAGTGTTCTTCTTCCCATGCTGTGGTGTCTGATGGACCAGTGCTGCATGGGTTGAAGGAGAATAAACTCATGCAGCTCTGCTACATCAGACAGCACAGCATGGGAGGAAGACACTGCTGCTCCGTGAGTGAGCAGCAGCTGCGTGCTGTAAGCGGTGACGTCACCACTGACAGGCGGGTTTCTATAGCAATGGTGATCTCTGTTATTCACCGGCCGTGACAGCTGGTGAATAACGGAACGGGGAAGAAGAACGGGGAGCTGACCATGTGCCAGAGCATCTTGCCGGTACATGGGGATGCACAAACGACCACCGCGTACCGGCGAGATGCACTGACAGGACCTAGCAATCACGTCTAGCCATGTGACCAGTCTGTAGCCAATGAAATAATAGACACGTGACTGGTCACATGCTTTTTTAACGTTACGGAAGGTCCTATCATCAGTGCTGGTTACCGAGAGGATGCAGCGATTATCGGAAGGAAAACTGGCGGGAGACAGAGTGCAGGACGCATCGCGGGGACAGTTAAGTGTTATGACAATGTTTATTAACTGTATGTGTACATTTATAATGTGTTTTTATGTGTTTGTGTTTGCCTGCCATTGGTTTTAATGGGGCTCGAGAGGTTCGTCGAGCCATTCGCCGAACAGAACTCAAACACGGCCTCCGTTTGACGAACCGAACTCGAGCCTCTAGAGGCTCGCTCATCTCTACTCATTTCGTGACTCAGTCTCTGCCTGAAAGTCACAGCAGGTGGTCAAGTTCTATGGCCACGAACTGACACTTCAGATGTGGTAGAGCTGGAATCGTCGTGGGACCTCATGTGGATACATTAGACTTGGATGTTTATGGGGTTAAAAAAAGGGGTGAAAGAGAGTGGTTTTTGTATTTTATTTCAAATAAAGGATTTTTTCAGTGTTTTAGTTTATTTATTTTTACTTACAGATTAGTAATGGGGGTCTCATAGACATATCCCTTTATTAATCTAGGGCTCAATGGCAGCTGTGACCTGTTATTAACCCCTTATTACCTCGAATGCCACCACACCAGAGCAATCGGGATGAGCCGGGTAAAGTTCCGGGATTGTTGTATTTAATGCATGCGACAATCCTGAGCGGCTGCAGGCTGCTATTTTTAGGCTGGGGGGCCCTAATAACCATGGGTTTCCCCAGTCTGAGTATACCAGATCCGAGGTGTGTGCTTTATCATGGCTGGGTGTCAAAATTGGGGGAGACCACACACCATATTTTTAAAATTATTTATTTAAATATTTTTTTTAAAAAGCCGCATGTGGTTCCTCTTATTTTGATACACAGCCAAGATAAGTGCACGGCTGGGAGCTTCAGCCCGTAACTGTATGCTTTATCTGTGCTGGGAATCATAATACGAGAGACCCTACACCAATTTTTTTGTTTATTTATTTTGATATCAATCTAGGTGTACACACAGAGCCTCTGATTGCTTACAGTCAGACACGCTATCACACAGGGTGGGGGCGGGTCTGCCTGCAACCAATCAGAGATGCCAGGACTGTCGGCGGGCAATGAAAGCTATGCATATAACTAAAAATAATGAGCAACCATGGAAGTAGAGTGAGCGGCCTGGAAGCAGAGTTACAGCTGCGCGGGGACCGATAAGTATGAAGCACTTGCTTTATTTTTATTTTCCATCTTTTTTTTACATTTTCTTTAATTACCTGGGTAGCCAGACCCAGATCATTACCTGAAAACTCCAGGGCTGATGTCAGTGCTCGGATTCTTTTGAACCTGCGCAGATCCTGACTTTTACAGTCTGGGTCTTCTCATCTCTAATTATGACTTGTTGTCACATTCCCTAATAGCTCAGTGCATTATTATGTTTATTCCCAAGCGAAAGGTCACTGCTTCGAATTAAGGAGTAGTCATGAAGAAGAATTCCCAAGAAAAAAGAGTCACATCAAGCTCATCAATAGCGGTGTCTCAGACAAACAAATTGCCAAACTGCATCATGAGAGTGTGATGCCAGTTGGAAGAACATGAAATGAAGTCCATCCATCTATTCAAAAGCCAAAAAGTGGACATCCATGCAAAATATTGGAGTCAAGTCACCTAATCAGAAGGTCTGTCAGTTCTTGAGCAACAAAAATGGCAGTGGAGGTTGCTTGTACACTTCGTAATAGTGACATTACAGACATCCATGCAAGCACTGTGACGTGAATGTTACACAAGTCAGGAATGATGCCTGAAAAAGGTGACAAAGTCATAAAAGGCATTGGCTCAAGTTTGCAAAAAAGTTCAAAAAGTGGATAGTACAAGATTGGAAACTGGTCATTTAGAGTAATGAGATGCCTAGGCTCTGATGGGTGCAAATGGTTTGAGAAATTGTAGGAATTGTCAATCTTGGTGCAAGAATCCTGATGATATGGGGTTGTTTCACATTTAAAGATGTTGGATACATGACCAGGATTGATAATGGTCTCAATGCTGGGCCTAATGTGTGTATCCTACAAGAATAGATACTTTGTACACTTGAGTACCATGGGTATGTAAAGGACGACATAGTATTCCAGCAGGACAATGACCCAAAGCATCCATCAAGATTGATGAATAAATGGCTCAATGGCAATAAAGTAGAGGTGTTGGATTGGCTCCCCCACAGTCCCTAGACCTCAACTCAATCGAACAATTGTGGCTATAGTTGAAGAAAAAGCTGTATGCATGCCCAAGTGATTTGGGAACGTGTAGAAGAGAACTGGGATCAGATTTTGGTTGAGACAAGCGTCAATTTAATTTAGAGCATGCCCAGAAGGATTCCGCCAGTGTTAAAAGTCAAAGGTGAATTTACAAAATACTTATCAAATAATAAAAGCTAAAATTTAGATTTGTTTTGTAAGAAAACACTAACAATTAAGTGACAAGATAAGAATCTGCATAACTAGTCATATGTTAAATAGTTGCAAGTCAAATTTATGTATGAGATAGCCAAGATGATTGTCTACATAATGAAGGTAGTCTCACACTCAAAGCTGTAATGGATGAAATATGAAGCTTGAAAGGCAAAAATTCAAAACATTGTTACCCTTTTGCTTGTATGTGTATATACGAGAGGCTTCTGATAAGTCTTTGGCTTTACCCAGAAAGAAACCAGATAGGATAATGAAACTTTACATTATTCCACATACTCTCCACTGATGTCAACACACTTCTTACATTAGTATTCAAAGTTCTGTAAGCCTAGCAAAAAGAAGGATTTCGGTTGTATCTCAAACCAGGCATCCGTAGCAGCCATGGCATCAGAAATGGTGTGAAATTTGGTACCTTTGAGGTGTTTCTTCAGCTTTGGATTTCTTCAAGTTTGGAAACAGCTGATTGTCGGAGGGAGCTAGATCGGGTGAATACGGTGGGTGGTCAACCAGCTGGAAGCCCAGCTCTGCCAGTTTTGCCGTGGTTGCTTGTGCAGTGTGAGTGGAGGCATTGTCTTGCAGGAATAAGAGTCTTCTGGACAGCTTGCCGCACCTTTTGGCCTTCAGAGCTGCCTTCAATTGGTCCAAAAGTTCAATGTAATACCTTGCATTGCTGATGGCACCCTTTTGAAGGTAGTTCACTAGCAGCACGCTCTCCTTATCCCAAAACATAGACGCCATCACCTTAGTGTCTGATTTTTGCACCCTGAACTTCTTTGGACAAGGAGAACCACTGTGCCTCCATTCTTTTGACTGCTCCTTGTTTTCAGGGTCATACTAATAAATCCAGGTCTCATCCATAGTGACCAGTCCTTCCAGGAAGTTCTTATCATTCCGGAAATGCTAACAAATGGACCGGGAAGTTTTCACTCGCATGCTTCTCTGATCTGATGTCAAACATTTGGGGACCCACTTTCTAGATAGCTCCCTCATGCCCAAATGTTCATGGATAATGACACAAATACGTTCACGGGAAATCCCTATGATGTCTGTTATTGCTTTAGCTGAAATTCATTGATTATCCAGTATGAGGTTGCGCACAGTATCTCCGGAACAACTACCTCTCTCGGTCGTCAAGGACGTTCCTCATCATTGGTGCTGAAGTGGCCCGTTTTAAATTTGGCAACCCAGTTCTTAACTGTGGAATATAAAGGGCATTGATCCCTTAATGTCTGCGACATATCACCATAAATATCCTTTACGGACTTTCCTTGCAGAAACAAGAATTTTATCACTCCTCTGCTCTCAGTTGCTGTGAATATCTCATTAGACTTTGCCATTTTATTTTCCCGCGTGCGCAGAACACTGTTGCCATAAACTTCAAACACAAAATTTTCAAAAACATATATAAGACACATAATTCTTTCATGTGATGTAACATTCATTGCCATAGAAACATAAAAGATCACAAGGCCAAAGACTTATCAGGAGCCCCTCGTATATTAAAAACAGGTATATAGGACAAACACATTGATATATAAATAGCAAGGTCCCAATTGAAACCGTCGAAGAGAGCACAGACTCTTTTTCCCTATGTATTCCCTTGCGAATCACAGAGATCGGCACCCTAATATATTTTGATATGGCACCCCCGCTCGATGTCAGCTTTCCTATTATGTCCTCATACTCAACTAGGATAGTCAAAATAAAAAATGAGAATAGCTTGATAAGTGATACATACTATGGGTAAGTAAAGTGAAAATAAGGGGTTTGTGTGTCACCACCAAAACAAAAAGAAACAAAGTCTGTAGAAACAGTTCCAATATTAGACAAGATTATCAGCAAAATATACAAAAAACAATGAACCAAATATAACACAGCTCACAGAAGGAGTACATCTTTATTCTCACTAGATTATGGTTACCATAAGACCCCAATAGAGGATATAAAACCTGTCCACAAAGTTTTTATGTTAATTGCATAAATAAACAATAAGTGAACCTATGCATGAGTGCACTAATTGAGCCTCAACACACAACAGTATATAAAAAGTGAGTACACCCCTCATATTTTAAAAAAAAACCATTTTATTATATCTTTTCATTGGACAACACTGAAGATATGACACTTTATTACAATGTAAATTAATAGCTTGTATAACCGTGTGTATTTGATGTTCCTTCTAAATAACTTAACACATAGGAATTAGCATCAAAACCGCTGTTAACAACCGCTTAATGAAAATGGCCAAATTGTGCCCAAACTGTCAATAGTTTGTAAGGCCATTATTAGTTTCAAGCACTGCTTTAACACTAGAACTACTGAGGTAGGTAGTCATTTTGACTACTTTGCACTATGTATTTCTATATAGGTGTCACGAGTCCAATAGTTTTAGTGTTAACTTTCTTGGGCATGGAGTTCACTAGAGCTTCACAAATTGCCATTGTAATCCTATTCCTATCCTCCATGATAACATCATGGAGCTGGTGGATGTTGGAGACCTTGTACTCCTGCAACTTCCATTTGAGTATGCCCCACATATGGTTAATATTGTTTAGGTCTGTAGACATGCTGATTAGTCCAGCACCTTTACCCTTGTTTTTTTAGCAAGTTAGTAGTAGTCTTGGAGGTGTGTTTGGGGTCGTTATTCTTAAATACTGCCCTGTGGCTCAGTTGTCGAAGGGAGGGGATCATGCTCTACTTCAGTATGTTACAGTATATATTGGCATTTCTCTTCTTACCTGTTTGCCGCCAGACATGCTTGATACCATCTGAACCAAATAAGTTTATCCTGGCCTCATCAGACCACAGGACATGGTTCTTGTAATCCACGTCCTTAGTCTACCTTAGCCTACTTCACTTCAACAAACTGTATTCAAGCTTTTATGTGCATCATCTTTAGAGTACGGACAGGCTGACCACCCTACCCCTTTAACCTCTATAGCAATGCTGGCAGCACTCATGTGTCTATTTTGAAACGACAATCTCTGGATTTGATGGTGATTCTGGTGCTGAATTTATGTACTGATGGTGATTCAGGCTATATGTTCATGTACTGATGGTGGTTCTGGTGATTTATTAATTTACTGATGGTAGTTCTGGTTATTTGTTAATCTGCTTATTGAGGTTCTGGTGATGTATTCATGTACCGATGGTACTTATGATGAAGAATTTCTGTACTGATGAGTAGGGATGACCGAACCCAAACTGTAAAGTTCGGGATCCGTACCAGTCACCTTGTGTCTGGTGCTCAACCCCAAACTGACTTTTAACCGTACGTCCGCTATCTGTTCAGCTTTTTAAACCACATAAAGCTTGTTGAAAGGTTGATGAGCAGCCAATTAGCAAGCCTTTGGGAAGTTGGCACTTCCAGAGCCATAGCAGCCATGCCAAGTATTCACATGGCTGTGATTGACTGGTGCACCGCGTGACTTGGCCTATTTGAAGGCCGGATCACGGGCAATGGTGCCATTTTGCCTTCACTAGGATAGGGAAAATATGCTGTTGGTGTGAGGAACAGGGATAGGTTCAGTTAGGAAAAAAAAATACTAGGGACAGGACACTAAAGGAGTGAGAGACAGTGATAAGGGCATGTAATTTTAAATTAAATACAGTGCTGCATGATGCAGGTTTGTGTAGCGGCTCAAAACAGCAGTGTATAGGCCACCTGCACCATAATCAGCTGATCAGTGGGGGTCCCATTGAGCTCACATCAAAAGCAATGTGCAAGTGGGACCAAGGCCTAATGATAAGACATAGTCAGTATCACAAATATTTACATTCAGGTACCTTATAGATGATGTTGTCTCTAGTCATTTCTTTCTATTCTTCATCTTGTCCTGATGCCATGATGACTTTTTACGTTCACATCTCGTCTGTGCAGATTTCCATCTTCTCTGGTCTTCTGTAACACATCCCGATACGATGCCCCTAAAAGTAGCAGAATGATTATAATACTTCTACTTAATAATATCTGCCCTACACTGTGCCCCAGAATAAATAATGGCCCCTCACAGTATTCTCTGCACAAAATATGACCAATACTGTCCCTCTTATGGTACATGCCCTCCATATTCCCTCTCGTTCCAAACTGAGCCTACTGTACAGTGTTCTTTACACTGTGTCCCCTTATACTGCCTAGTCTTTATACTGTGCCTTCATCACACTCCCCCTCCCTGCTATAACCTCACACTGTCCTCCCATTCTGCCCCCTCTCCATACCATACCCCTCCACTACCCAGTCTTTATTCTGTGCCCCTCAAATTCTTCTCCTCCCTTACTGTCTCCTCACTACTGCCTGTGTGTCCATATACTTTTCCACCTCACGCCCCATCCTGCCCACTTGCTCCTCGTATCATGTCACTCTTTATTCTGTGTCCTCAAAATTTCTTTCCAGTTCACTCCACACCCTCTCTGTCCCCATGCATCACCCCTCATCCTCTCTGTCCCAATGCATCACCCCTCATCCTTTCTGTCCCCATGCATCACCCCTCATCCTCTCTGTCCCCATGCATCACCCCTCATCCTCTCTGCCCTCATGCATCACCATTCATCATCTCTGTCCCCATGCATCACCCCTCATCCTCTCTGTCCCCATGCATCACCCCTAATCCTCTCTGTCCCCATGCATGAAACCTCATCCTCTCTATCCCCATGCATGAAATCTCATCCTCTCTCCCCATACTGTGCCCAAAGGTACTTTCTCCTCCCCATCCTCTCTTCCCACCATACTCTGTCCATAGATAGTTTCCTTCCCCACCCTCTCCTGCCCATACTGTGTATATAGATATTGCCTCCTCCCCACCCTCTGTCCCCCCAAAGTGTGTCCACAGATGGTTCCCATTCCCCACCCTCTGTTCCCCCCATAGTGTGTCCACAGATAGTTCCCTCCCCCACCCCATACTGTGTATATAGATTTTGCCCCCTCCACACCCTGTCCCCCCATAGTGTGTCCACAGATAGTTCCTGTTGCCCACCCTCTGTCCCCCCACAGTGTGTCCACAGATAAGTCTTTCCCCCACCCTCTCTCCCCCATACTGTTTCATAAATACTCCCCTCTCACCCCATAATGTTCCTCCTCCATGTCTTCAGCTCCACAGTGGAGCACTTATCAGTGTCTCTCTGCCGCCTCCACGCTGCGGCGCTGGCTTCCGGGTCAGCAGTGTGATCAGCTGATCTGATTACATGAAAGCCGTCGCGCTGGCCCGGAAGTCAGCACCAGGGATCACCGCTCCAATTGTCCTCGCGTCTGACAGATACAAGGACAATTGAGCAGTGGGGGCCGCGTGCTGCGCTTTCTATGAGTGCGGCTGTCAGAGTGACAGCTGCGCTCAGAAAATAGCGGATCCCACCCCAGCAGACTTCCACACTGCCGTATTAGGTAGCCTAACAGCGCCTCGCCAGCTCCCCCCTAGATACATCTCTGGCTTCTGCCTCCACTCCACACATGGCTAAGTTGTATAGTTTACAAATTAGCCATATGGACAGAGCCAGAGGTGCTCTTCAGATTTTCCGGTATGCCGTACCGGCACGTACCGCCGCAAGAAAAGCACTGATTCTACCACTTGTGCAAGGGGCACTTTGCACACTACGACATCGCAGGTGCGATGTCGGAGGGGTCATGGCGAAAGTGACGCACTTCCGGTGTCGCACTCGTAGTGTGTAAATCCTAGATGATACGATTAACGAGCGCAAAATCATCGTAATCGTATCATCGGTGTAGTGTCTGGGAATTCCATAATTACGGGACTACGACAGGTACGATGTTGTTCCTCGTTCCTGCGGCAGCGCACATCGCTGTGTGTGAAGCCGCAGGAGCGAGGAACATCTCCTACCTGCGTCCTGAAGCTCATGCCGGCTATGCGGAATGACAGAGGTGGGCAGGATGTTCACGTCCCGCTCATCTCCTCCCCTCTGCTTCTATTGGCCGCCTGCCGTGTGACGTCGCTATGACGCCGCACGACCCGATCAACGTCGCAAGGCAGGTGAGTCCATGTGAAGCTGCCGTAGCGATAATATTCTCTACGGCTGCTATCACAAGATATCGCTGCTGCGACGGGGGCGGGGACTATCGCGCTCGGCATCGCAAGCATCGGCTTGCGATGTCGTTGTGTGCAAAGTGCCCCTTAATCTTGTACAACTTATTACAGTGACATGCCTTTTTTTCTGCTGTAAGCACACCATGTGCTTTTATTTTAATTCATTTTTTTCCAATAAAAAATATATTTTTATTCTAATTTTGTATATGGCTTCATGTTGGTTTTTCAGTGTCTTGCCCCTTATCCAATAGTTATCTCATAGTTTAAAGGGAATCTGTGACCACATTTGACCTATATAACCTATTAATATGGGCATACAGGTTATAGAATGCTGAAAAAAAGTCATACCTGTATGTCTCCTTTCAGATGCCTTATTATGGATAAATCATCTTTTATCACTTTATGTAAATGAACTCTTCCAGGCTATGGGGTGGCTGCTGCCTGGAAGATAACTCCACCTCCAGAGCTTATTTTAAATAAAAGGGGTGTCACCAGTGTGATGTGTGATGGCCGCTCTCTGCTCTCACAGCAGAGCTACATGTGATTACATCTGACACTTTTGCCGGTTCCTCTCAGCTTCAGCCTCCATCTCACAGGCTGACAGTGTTTCAATATTGTTGTAATAAAGCAGACCTCAGGGAGCTGCAAAAAATGTGTTTGCATGAAGTTAATTTTCATTTCTCCTGTTCTGTGTCAATTACTTGTCTCACACTCGTAACAGCCCTTTTATTTAAAATAATTTCTGAAGGTGGAGTCATCTTCCAGGCAGCATCCGCCCCATAGCCTGGAAGAGCTCATTTATTTAAGATGATAAAAGACAATTTATCCACAACAAGGCATCAGATATGAGACATACATGTATGACATTGTTCAGCATTCTATAACCTGTATGCCCATATTAATATAAAGTTTAAAAAGGTCAAAGTGGTGACAGATTCTCTTTACTGCTAAAACACGCTTGTCATTCCACAAGCAATTGAGCATGCAGTATGCCATGCTCACCAACACAACTTAGTGTTCCCTTTCCACAACCAACTGTAATGGTACTTCGTATATATATATATATATATATATATATATATATATATATATATATATATATATATATATATATATATATTCTATATGTGTATATATATATATATATATATATATATATAGCAGAGTTGTTAATATTGTCACTTTCACGCTCACTGTCAGGCTCGTCCCATTCCTCTGCTTTTGGAAACTGAATGTCCTGATCCACAACCACTTCCTGTTGCTGCTCCTTTTCAGTCTCATTTCTCCCACATGCTGCTATATGTAACAATGTAACATGGACTTTTAGAGTCCCCAATATCCACTGACTAGTTGCTAATGATGAAGTTGTACACATTGCTATTCTATCTCAATCACTTGTTGCATTGGGGTGTGTTTATTTCAAAATAAGTATGTGGGGGATGACATCCTTCATGCCACAGTTGTATCTTCTGAAAATTTTACTAGCCTCCTCAAAGTTCTTCAGTGTGATACACCTCCACATCCCTCATTAGTAGTTAATAGTGAATTTCAAAGTAACCTAAGCTCCAGTTTGCCTACTTGTATAATATAAGTCAAAAACAAAATATATTTTTTGTCCAAAAGTGATACCTCTCTAATCACTTATTTTTAGCACTGTCTGAGACAAATGGAAAAATTGTGTAAAGCAAGAACAACATGGTCTCATATGTTGTTTACTGAGCGCTCCTCAGTACTCCAGCTCAGCTCCTACTGTAGTGAGAAGAAACTAACCTGCATTTCCTGCTAATGGCCACAAAACAGTATATGGAGCAGTGTTCCTGCTATTGAGTACAGTACTTCCTTCTGATGCTGAAGCTGATAATAGCTGATTCTTGTGGGTGCTGATTGGTAAACTCCCCCCAATCTGATATCCATGACTTATCCTAATCATAGATCCTTAATATCGAAGTAGTAGAAACCCCTTTAAATGCTCATTCACACTCTCCTTGTAAAAAATGTTTGTGAAAAAATACCCTGTATTTCAAATATGTTTAATGATGTTTCTGTCATTTTTGTTTTATATTTGTGATTTGTTACATTTTGAATTATATATAACTTTAAGAGGGGGCACTAGAGGAAAATGCCAGAAACAAAATGAATTCTGAGATCCAAAAAATGCCAAAAAGTGCAAAAAGCAGGATGGTTTCCCTGACTCACTATATGCATAAGGACCATAGTTAGGGGTCCGCGTTACTATTCATAACAAGCAAACAACAACAAAAAGATTTGGACTCTTCACTGGCCATGAATATTTCAATTAGATTGTTCTCTGAAGAAAGGAAGAGAAAAGATAGATTGGGTTTTCTTCAAATCACCCTATTTCATTTTACATGAGCAAAGTTTTGGACTTTGCAGTTTTATATTTTATTAGTGTTTTTTGTAAACTATGCCTGTACTTGTCTTTACCATTGAGACATATTATAGACAAATCAGCCTGAATCCCGGGCCTGGGTCCAGCAACCGGGAAACTTTGAAACCACGCGGATCTGGACTTTTACAATCCTTGTCCGTCCATCTCTACTTATATCTTTTTTAGGCTATCAGTTTTAAATGGTGAGTGATAAACTCGCAGCCTCTCTGAAATCATATTAATAAAGGATTGTTCTCTCTTCCATTTTGAAGCAATGGACAAAGTGTCAAGAGGTGATGTAAAAGGAAATGCTTAGGATAGCCCATATTGTTATGTCCTAGGCTGCTGCAAAAAGTATGAAATTTCATTTCACTGCTAAGCATGCATTTGCACTTTCTAACTGATCGTGTTAACACTAGAAGTCCCAGAAATTTCGAGCTCCCCCCTGAAGTCCCGAAAGAGGGTCAAATGACAAGCAATAAACTGAAAAGAACTAACTAGAAACTAAATGGCTAAACTCAATAGCAAACAACAACCTCCTGTGGTGCGACAGTAATGGCCTTAATAACAGAACAAAAGACGGTGATTATAGGATGTTAGCTAAAATCCTTCAGGTCATTCGACCCGTCTCTGGGTTCCAAAGGTAGAAATGTTATATGACCCCTCTCTGGGACTTCTAGTGTTAAATGACTTGATCATGATGATCAGCAAGTGTAAATGCAACTTAAGAGAAAATCATTGCCCGTTTTCCATTTTTTGTATTGTTGATCAATGGAAATTGTGATACTTTCAGTTTGATCATTTATTAATAAAACAGCTTTGAGACTTTTAAATGCCTTTTTGTTGCTCTTTGATAATGTCAGCACACAGAAGGTTGTCATTTATAGCGGTCTGTAACATGCTAATGTATTACAGCTTATAGAAAGGTATTAAACAATTTAATTTGTGACAGCCAAAGGGCATGTCATAGTTAGTTTAAAATTATCGCAGCTGCCCTTCTCAATTTTGAAATTTCCCTGTTGCAAAAAAAATTTCATTGTATTTTATTTATTTTTTTAATGAAATAACTCCTTTACACCACACATTAAGGACATCATGATTGAGATGACTTTCTCATTCCCAACAGAAATGACTAATTTTATATATTTCAGGGAGCATAATTACATTTCTCTCTGCCAAAAACCTTTAGTGACTCTTTGGTTTATTTTGTTATTGAAGTCATAAAAGAGTGACAGGAGCAATAATAACCTCTGTTGTGTATGTTGTGTCAAGGGAAATATAATGTAAAACAATGAAAATGTAATAAAAGAAACATGGAAAAAAGTTCACAACAGTGCATGGTATCTTTCTGATCACCTAAACTGACAATTAGAGTTAGACTTCCTTTCTTATAAAAAAAAACAACCAAAAATAATGCAATGAAAATGTTGCTGACTTATGGGATTCATTAAGGGCTCATGCGCACGTAACTGCTAAATATTCTGCAACGATTTGACATCACATGTGCGCGTCAAATCGCTGCAGAAACACTGCATAATGGCTATGGCTGCTGCCCCCACCATAGACAGAGTGGGAGCTGCATCCATAACGCACAAATCAATTGACATGCTCATTTTACGAACGCACGGATTTGGATCAAATTTTTAGCATCCAAATCGCTGCATTCATAAAAGCATTGTGCGCACGTATCATGCACAATCTACATAGATTGTGCAGGGAACGCAGGACGCATGCATTTTTGCTGCAGTGCTATATGCAGAGTAAATGCATGCAATTAGGCAACATGTGTACGAGCCCTAAGGCTATGTTCCCACAATCAGCTTTTGGTGCATTTTTGATGTTGCAGAATGTCTGCACCATTTCTGCACCTTTTATGTACGTTAGGTTAGTGATGATGATGTATTCGTCACTATTTGCTATTCGCAGAATAGTACGGTATTCGGGCTATTCGTTATACAGTGGGTACGGAAATCATTCACACCCATTTACATTTTTCACTCTTTGTTTCATGGCAGCCATTTGGTAAATTCAAAAAAGTTCATTTGTTTTCTCATTAATGTACACTCTGCACCCCATCTTGACAGAAAAAAAGTAGAATTTTTGCAGATATTTTAAACAATAAAAACTGAAATATCACATGGTCATAAGTATTCACACCCTTTGCTCAGACACTCATATTTAAGTCACATACTGTTCATCTCCTTGTTATCCTCCTTGGGATGGTTCTACTCCTTCATTAGAGTCCAGCTGTGTTTAACTAAACTGATAGGGTTTGATTTGGAAAGGCACACACCTGTCTATATAAGACCTCACAGCTCACAGTGCATGTCAGACCAAATGAGAATCATGAGATCAAAGGAACTGCCCAAGGAGCTCAGAGACAGAATGTGGCAAGGTACAGATCTGGCCAAGATTACAAAAGAATTTCTGCAGTACTCAAGGTTCCTAAGAGCACAGTGGCCTCTATAATCCTTAAATGGAAGACGTTTTGGACCACCAGAACTCTTCCTAGACCTTACCATCCAGCCAAACTGAGCAATCATGGGAGAAGAACCTTGGTGAGAGAGGTAAAGAAGAACCCCAAGGTCACTGTGGCTGAGCTCCATAGATGCAGTAGGGAGATGGGAGAAAGTTCCACAAAGTCAACTATCACTGCAGCCCTCCACCAGTCAGGCCTTTTTAGCAGAGTGGCTGTAACGCCTGCCTGGAACCACAGACTCAGACTGTCTGTGTTGGACAGGCTAAAGGAAAGCCGCTCACAAAGCAGGACCCCGAGAACCTGAAACCCTTTAACCCCTATACAGGGATTTGGAATTACACAGGGCCCAGGAGGTCACTACCTGTGGTAAGCTGCAGTCCAATGAGAGTACTAACCAGGCAGGGTCAAGCCAGAAAATGCAAAACAGGGACAGAATCATGCAGGCAAGGATGTAATCAGAAAACAAAGCAGAGGTCAAATTCAGATCATGCAGCGAGGTACAAATATGCCAGACAGGAGAGTAGTCAGATAGCAGGCCGGGGTCAAAGCAGGAATCAATAATCAAAGTAGGGAGAACCAGAGTGGCAGGAATACAATCTATATCTGTTAATGGCCAGCAGATAGAAGGGGGGATAAAAAGGGTGTGGTGTCTTTCCATTGGCTGTAGCTGAATAGTGGCAACCTCAGCTGGAAGACCCACGCGACCTACACTCAGCCATTGGTACTGCAGGCATCAGGAAAACTCAGCCTAGTGGATAAGCAGAGCCTGCGTCCACCAGAGCCACTGGCACTGGCACCGACTCCTTTCTCATCACCAGAACAGTCCACAGTGGGAATACGGTGGCGCCTGAAGCAGAAATCGCAGGAGCGGACTCTGGTGAGGACGTGACAGTGGCCCGATGGAAGTGTCTCCTCAGTACAAGACATATCAATCAGGATATAGAAGCTGTGGAAAAGTAGTGCAATAGGGTCTTACCAGATAAAACCCCAAAGATTGATAATTAGTTAAACTCACCAATAGGGGTTGTGCTAGTCACAACTCCTATACTCGTGTAGTTGCAAGGTGAAAACAGCTTCAGCTCCGAAGTATTCAAAAGGAAATATATAAAGGAAACCGGTTGTCACGCCGCACTTATCACCATTCAGACCGAATAAATAAATTATTCCATGTCTTTATTGAAATTGAAACAGGTCACACATATATTTCCCAGTACAAGACATATGAAAGCCCGCATAAAGTTTGGAAGAAAACACATGAAAGACTACTATACTATGAGAAATAACATTCTCTGGTCTGATGAGATGAAGATAAAACTTTTTGGTGATAACTTTAAGCAGTATGTATGGAGAAAACAAGGCACTGCTCATCCCCTGCCCAATACAATCCCAACAGGGAAACATGATGATGGCAGCGTATGGTGGGGTTTTTCAGCTGCAGGGACAGGATGACTGGTTGCAATTGAAGGAAAGATGAATGCGGCCAAGTACAGATATATCCTGTAAACATCTTCCAGAGTGCTCTAGACCTTATACTTGGCCGAAAGGTCACCTACCAAAAAGACAATGACCCTAAGCACACAGCTAAAATAACAAAGGAGTGGCTTCAGAACAGAACTTCAGAACTCTGTGACCATTCTTGACTGGCCCAGCCAGACTCCTGACCTAAACCCAATTGAGCATCTCTGGAGAGACCTGAAATTGGCAGTCCACCATCCAACCTGACGGAACTGGAGAGGATCTGCAAGGAAGAATGGCAGAGGATCCCCAAATCCAGATGTGAAAAACGTGTTGGATCATTCCCAAGAAGACTCATGGCTGTACTAGCTCAAAAGGGTGCTTCTACTCAATACTGAGCAAAGGGTCTAAATACTTATGACCATGCGATATCTCAGTTTTTCTTGTTTAGAAAAATTTTCAAAAATTTCTACATTTCTGTTTTTTTTTCTGTCAAGATGGGATGCAGAGTGTACATTAATGAGAGAAAAAAGGAACTTTTTTGAATTTACCAAATGGCTGCAATGAAACAAAGAGTGAAGACTTTAAAGGGGTCTGAATACTTTCCGTACCCACTTTATAGCGAGTAATGGTGTATTTGTCTCACTATATTCGGATGTCCAGCCCAGCATGTTTGGCGCCTGATTTGCAGCCACTAAACATGTTGGGCTTCTTAACCAATCACAGTAATGCACAGCCATTTTGGCTGTGGCATTACCATGATTGGCTGGCCGCTGCCATTTTTTGCACATTACATGGCCAGCGTCTCTCTCCTAATGCTTCATACTCACAGACCACACTGACAGCTGTCACACTGGTCCCGCTGCCTCTCATCTTCTTCCCTACCTGCTCATTAGCCTCATTACATATTCACTGCACCCACTCATTAGGCTCATACATACTGACAGCATTGTCAGTGTTAAAGTGCTGACAGGGAGTGGGACACAGCTCCACAGTTTAGCATTGACAATGCCATCCGGGGAGTGCGGGGCAGCCATCACATCCATGCCGGCACTGTCACTGTTAAAGTACTGGCAGGGCATGGGACACGGCCCTGCATTTTATGAGTGCTTCAGGTCATCAGAGGTGATACCTTGGGAACCCGGGTATGACCTCTGATGAACTGAGTGACGTCACTGCTGCCAGCCGGGTCCTTTTTGTAAGTGTTTTCCGGAGCCTGGAGAGATCGGACATGTTTTTGGTCTCTCCAGGCTTGGATGTAGCAGAGCCAGGACTGTCGTGGCACCTCATGTGGATTACATCACACTTAGGTGTTATTGGGGTAAAAAAAAATGGTGAAAGAGGGTGGTTTTGTATTTTATTCCAAATAAAGGATTTTTCTCGGTGTATGTGTATTTCTTTTTACTTATAGGATTACTGATGGGGATCTCATAGAAGACCCTTTCACATCACTAATTCTGGGTTTAATGGGCTGGTATTAACCCCTTATTACCCCCAATTGCCATAGCACCAGGGCAATCTGGATGGGCCGGGTAAAGTCCCGGGACTGTCGCATCTAATGGATTCAGCAATTCCGGGTGGCTATTGGCTGATATTTTTAGGCTGGGGGCTCCCAATAACGTGGGTCACCCCAGCCTGAGAATAGCAGCCCTCAGGTGTGAGGCTTTATCTTGGCTGGATATCAAAATTGGGGGAACCGCATGTCGTTTTTCTATAATTATTTATTTATTTATTTTACTGTACAATTTAGAACTGCTCACTGGCAGCTGCGATTGGTTGCAGTCAGACAGCTATCACTCAGCGTGGGGGCAGGTCTGACTGCAACCAATCATGGCCACCGGTGTGCGGCGGAAGCAGTGAATATGTATGAGTCTAATGAGCGGGTGCAGTGAATATGTAATGAGGCTAATGAGCGGGTAGGGAAGAAGAAGAGGGGCAGCGGGAGTAGTGTGACAGCTGCGCCGCGCCGTGATCGGTGAGTATGAACCTGAGAGAGAGACAGAGAGATGAGAGAGAGAGAGAATAAATGGCGTAATACTGTGACATCTTCATTCCCAGAAACCATATGTGAGTCAGAAATGCATACACGCATATTCTTCAGCCTCTCCCCTTTCATTTTCATCCTTTTTCCATATATTTCATCATTTTCCTCAGACTTCTTTGTTGGGTCCAGTAGAAAATTACTCGCATTTCCCATTGACTTGCAATGTACTCACTATAGATAACGAATACACAAATATTACAAAGTACTCATTATCATTATGAGTATAGCGAATATGAATATTACAATACTCGCTCATCTCTAGTTACTTTCATTTTTCATTGCGTTGTTTGTGCTTTTTTAACCTGTGGTTTTTATTGCTTTTTTTCCCTCAGTATTTTTTGGTCTTTTTTTTGGTGTGTCATTAAGTAAAGCTGCTTTATATTTGAAATTTCCTGGTATTTGGTTGTTACAAAAATTTAATGGAATACATGCATTTTTTTTTGCTTTTCCGCTGTGGAAATATGGAACTGCAGCTGTAAATTGCCTAGATGCAAAGATGGAACGGCAGCTGTTTTTTTGTACAGGGGCCTGGCTGTATCCTGTACAAAAAAAACAGCTGCCGTTCCATCTTTGCTGTAAGTAATGATATTTATTCCTCTTTTTTGTTGCTTTTTTATATTATATATAGTGTAGAGACCTACAAGCATGAGGTTCCCGTGACGAGGGTTGTAGGCTTCCGTCTTATGGCCATAACACTAACTAAAAACCTCACATTTTTTTTGTACAGGATACAGCCAGGCCCCTTTATGTTAGGCCTTGCATATTAGCATTCCTGTCCCTGTATGATGCGCAGTATGAGTACAGCTTGGCAGTCCACCTGATCTAATAGTATGGGCGTCGCCTTATAGGCTGCAGGTGTGTGACTGTGCATCTGCAAGTGTGAACAGCGCTTTATGCAAGCCATCAGTGTGCAGTTTTACCATCCAGCAATCGCACCCTCCATGTTTTGGAAGTGTGTGTTGGATTTTCTCCTCCTGCACCTGTGATGCCTCCACCTAGTGGGGGCTTAGCTGTATCCTACTGGAGTAGTAGTTTTTTGGCCTAGGCAATGTACAGCTACTGTTCCATCTTTGCTATAAGTAATGATATTTATTCCTCTTCTTTGTTCCTTTTTTATATTTTATATAGTGTGGGGACCTACAAGCATGAGGTTCCGGTGAAGAGGGTTGTAGGCTTCCATCTTATGGCCATAACACTAACTAAAAACCTCATATTTTTTTGTACAGGACACAGCCAGGCCCCTTTATGTTAGGCCTTGCATATTAGAGTTCCTGTACCTGTATGATGCACAGTTTGCCCACCTGATCTAATAGTATGAGTGTGACGCCCTGGCCTATCAGGTCGTCACAAGAGTGCCGTGCAATCTGCCCTTCTGCATGACACCCGCTCCTCCTTGGTTACGGGTCCTGTCAATTTGGTGTTGCTACCAACAGGTATATCTAAAGCCTGAGGAACACTCTGCACCACACCCACCAAACACCCATTGGGCAGCCTGAGGGGAATAGGGCCACCCAGATGGAGGGATGGAAGAGGTAGGGCACAGATGTCAGTTGAGTAGTAGATGAGCAGTGAGACAGCGGTGACAGGACAGGTAACGCTGTAGAGCTGGGCTCCTGTACCCGTCCCAGGTTGCAGACGTTGGCCTGGCCAGAAGGAGCTGGAACCCCGGTCGCAGGGGGTAGTGACAGGGGGCACGGTGCTGCTACAGAGAGTAGGTCGGCTGTCTTGTGCTACAACCGGGTAGGGGGGAGGGCACGACGGGGTACACGGACCCTAGGCTGGGAAGAAGCTTCACGTAGCCCTGTAATTCACCTGACGGGAAAGGGGTCTTCAGGAACCGTTCCCCACCCACTCCAGAATTGGGGTACTAGCGCAATGAGGGGGATAGGACTTCCCACAACCGTCCAGAAATCCCAAGTGTGAACCCTGAGAGCAAGCTCACTCTGCTAGCCATGCAGGTGAGCGGGACCCGAGTAGTTTTAAGCAAAAAGGATCCATACGAAGGACACACAGTGTCAAGGGACAAGGCTTCAGACCAACCAGCAACACCAAAGGGGCACGGACCCAGCGTGCTCGACCAACGGAGACGGCGCATTCAAGAGTTTGGTTTACCTGGTGTCAGCGTCAGTGACTTTGGACTGTGTGAGTACCCGATATCCCTTCACCCCCGATGGGTTCCCCACTCCATCCATTACCGAGTCCCGGGACACCACTCCCCCTGCCGATGGAGGGGTTAACATCTCGAGCTGCCACGCCATCATCCCCGGGCTCCCCCCCAACCGGCAACGGTGGTCCCTCACGTTACCACAGACCGTGTGTGGCATCACGAACATTATCCCATTCACCACCCAAAACATTCCCCCTTTTTATTCTGGGTAGCCGCGCAACCCCGCCTCGGATCCGGAGACCTCTCGAGCCACTGTGGATCCGGGTCCGAGCAGCCCGTCGGCTGTCGCGGGGGCGGCACATGAGCGTCGCCTAAAAGTAATAATATTTATTACTCTTTTTTGTTGCTCTTTTATATTCCCCTGTGGAAATGCACTAACAATGTATGTGCATTTTTACCTGTAAATTTTCCACATCTACTGCAAGTCTACAGGAAAAATCTGCATAGAAAAATCAATGTACCCCCAAGAGAAATTGACATGCCGCAGATTTGAAAAACACACCGTTTGTGAGTTTACACAGAGTAAAAAAGCAGCACTGTGTGCATGAGATTTCTATAAATCCCATCCACTTTGCTGAAATTGTAACAGGCTGTTTTTTTGACCCAATGATAACAGGCAGCATCAAAAATGCATCAAAAATAGTGATGAGCGAACATGCTGGCCAATGCTTGATACTCGATCGAGTATCATGGTACTTGGGTATACTCATTACTTGATCGAACATCGCAGGTGCTGAAGCCTTATGCTCAAGCTTGCCATGCATTTTTTACAGCTATTAGAAAGCCAATCAACATGTAGGGATTGCCTGCCATACACGGTAATGCTATAGCCATGTTGGCATGACTGTGAGATTGGCCAGCCGCATTGCGTCATTGGATCTTATATAAAACCTCATGATGCGATGCTTGGAACACTGTCATCTGGAAGCATTTCAGGGAGAAATTACAGGACCTTATTTTAGTCCGAGAATTGTACGTGAAAAAAAGACAGCACTCGGCCCAATGTTAGTGATTTTTTTGTCCACTGACCGAATCTGCTTGTGAAAAAGAATTTCAACGTGCACTAGTTTCCACTGTGAATTGAATAAAGGGTGCTTTACACGCTGTGACATCGCTAACGATATATCGTCGGGGTCACGTCCTTAGTGACGCACATCCGGCGCCATTAGCGACATCGCAGCGTGTGACACCAAGGAGCGACGATCAACGAGCGCAAAAACATGAAAAATCGTTGCTCGTTGACACGTCGCTCCTTTCCCAAATATCGTTGCTGCTGCAGGTACGATGTTGTTCGTCGTTCCAGCAGCAGCACACATCGCTATGAGGAAGAAAGGAGGTGGGCGGCATGTTCCGGCAGCTCATCTCCGCCCCTCCTCTGCTATTGGACGGCTGCCGTGTGACGTTGCTGTGACGCCGCATGAACCGCCCCCTTAGAAAGGAGGCGGATCGCCGGCCAGAGCAACGTCGCAGGGAAAGTGATGGGTGTTAGCGATGTTCTGCACCACGGGCAGCGATTTGCCCATGAAGCACAACCAACTGGGGCGGGTACGCTCGCTAGCGATATCGGTACCAATATCACAGCGTGTAAAGTACCCTTAAGACTCACCCATTCAAGTCTATGCGTGCATGAAAAAAAATTGGATGCCACATGGGACCGCAATATAGCATACAATTTTTATGGATGCATTATCTGTAACATAGGAAAACTGTAAATGCTCCTGTTAATGATTCGTAGTAGAGTTGAGCGTGGTTCGCGGTTCGAGGTTCTCCAGTTCTAGGCTCGAGTGATTTTGGGTCCTGTTCTAGAACGAACTAGAACTCGAGCTTTTTGCAAAAGCTCGATAGTTCTAGAAACGTTCGAGAACGGTTCTAGCAGCAAAAAACCAGCTAATTCCTAGCTGGCTTTCCGCTGTAATAGTGTAAGTCACTCTGTGACTCACACTATTATGAAATTTCAGTGTACAGTGTGCGGGAACAGCGCCTTCAGATCACTGCTGTATGGATAATGGCGATCGCCATTTTTTTTTTTTTTTTTTGTCTTCCTTCCCTAAGCGCGCGCGTGTATTGGGGAGGGCCAGCATGTCAGCCAATCCCAGACACACACACAGCTAAGTGGACTTTTAGCCAGAGAAGCAACGGCATGTGTGATAGGATGTCCATGTCACATGTCCCTGCATTATAAAAACAAGTATCTGCCCGTCCGGACGCCATTATCTCTTCTGCGTCCTTGGTGTCAGACATCACTGGCGCAGCTCCGTCCTTTGTCCTATCGCCGATACTGCTGTATGCGCTCCATACACAGCGCTGGACAGCTTAGGGTTAGCACTTTCTATCAGTCCTTTTAAGGGCTCATACCGGCAGGGTCGGAGCCATAGGTGACAGGTCCTGAAAACAGAGACAGCGTCTGTGTAGCTAAGGTCAGGGATTTCCTTGCTGCATTTCCCCATTAGGAGTAGAGATGAGCGAACCGGTCGCGGTTCGGCTCGAGGTTGGTTCGCCGAACGGACCTCCCGTTCGAGTTCGGTTCGTCGAACGTTCGACGAACCGAACTCGAACTGCATAGGAAACAATGGCAGGCAATCACAAACACAGAAAAACACCTAGAAAACACCCTCAAAGGTGTCCTAAAGGTGACAAACAACTCAAACACATTGGAAAGTGACAAGGACATATACTCATGCGAAAACAAAACAGCTGGACAAGGAAAAAGAGGAGGACACACAGATATAGGCATGGCACGCCCTTCTAAAATCATGTAAAACACCGCAAGGTGACTCCAAGCGGAGTCTCCATTTTTTCCAAAAATTGGGCCACACACACACCCACCCCTTCAGTGGCAGCAGTTGTGCCCCAGTTGTACACTTCACAGCTACATTTGCATCAAGCACATTCAAAAATACGCCATTCTTATCCATCCCCAGGATGACACCGGGGTAGGTAGCAAAGTCTTTGCTGACCCATGACTTGTTCATCTTGGCTTCTTTTAAAAACAATGTAAGCAAGGGTTACTCCAAGCGGAGTCTCCCTTTTTTCCAAAAATTGGGCCACACAGACACCCACCCCATCAGTGGCAGCACTTGGGCCCTAGTTGCAAACAGGATGTTTTGATTTGCATCAAGCACATTCAAAAATACGCCATTCTTATCCGTCCCCAGGATGACACCGGGGTAGGTAGCAAAGTCTTTCCTGATCCCAGCTCTGTTCATCTTGGCTTCTTTTAAAAACACATCAAGCAAGGGTTACTCCAAGCGGAGTCTCCCTTTTTTTCCAAAAATTGGGCCACACAGACACCCACCCCATCAGTGGCAGCACTTGGGCCCTAGTTGCAAACAGGATGTTTTGATTTGCATCAAGCACATTCAAAAATACGCCATTCTTATCCGTCCCCAGGATGACACCGGGGTAGGTAGCAAAGTCTTTCCTGATCCCAGCTCTGTTCATCTTGGCTTCTTTTAAAAACACATCAAGCAAGGGTTACTCCAAGCGGAGTCTCCCTTTTTTTCCAAAAATTGGGCCACACAGACACCCACCCCATCAGTGGCAGCACTTGGGCCCTAGTTGCAAACAGGATGTTTTGATTTGCATCAAGCACATTCAAAAATACGCCATTCTTATCCGTCCCCAGGATGACACCGGGGTAGGTAGCAAAGTCTTTGCTGATCCCAGCTCTGTTCATCTTGGCTTCTTTTAAAAACACATCAAGCAAGGGTTACTCCAAGCGGAGTCTCCCTTTTTTTCCAAAAATTGGGCCACACAGACACCCACCCCATCAGTGGCAGCACTTGGGCCCTAGTTGCAAACAGGATGTTTTGATTTGCATCAAGCACATTCAAAAATACGCCATTCTTATCCGTCCCCAGGATGACACCGGGGTAGGTAGCAAAGTCTTTCCTGATCCCAGCTCTGTTCATCTTGGCTTCTTTTAAAAACACATCAAGCAAGGGTTACTCCAAGCGGAGTCTCCCTTTTTTTCCAAAAATTGGGCCACACAGACACCCACCCCATCAGTGGCAGCACTTGGGCCCTAGTTGCAAACAGGATGTTTTGATTTGCATCAAGCACATTCAAAAATACGCCATTCTTATCCGTCCCCAGGATGACACCGGGGTAGGTAGCAAAGTCTTTGCTGATCCCAGCTCTGTTCATCTTGGCTTCTTTTAAAAACACATCAAGCAAGGGTTACTCCAAGCGGAGTCTCCCTTTTTTTCCAAAAATTGGGCCACACAGACACCCACCCCATCAGTGGCAGCACTTGGGCCCTAGTTGCAAACAGGATGTTTTGATTTGCATCAAGCACATTCAAAAATACGCCATTCTTATCCGTCCCCAGGATGACACCGGGGTAGGTAGCAAAGTCTTTCCTGATCCCAGCTCTGTTCATCTTGGCTTCTTTTAAAAACACATCAAGCAAGGGTTACTCCAAGCGGAGTCTCCCTTTTTTTCCAAAAATTGGGCCACACAGACACCCACCCCATCAGTGGCAGCACTTGGGCCCTAGTTGCAAACAGGATGTTTTGATTTGCATCAAGCACATTCAAAAATACGTCATTCTTATCCGTCCCCAGGATGACACCGGGGTAGGTAGCAAAGTCTTTGCTGATCCCAGCTCTGTTCATCTTGGCTTCTTTTAAAAACACATCAAGCAAGGGTTACTCCAAGCGGAGTCTCCCTTTTTTTCCAAAAATTGGGCCACACAGACACCCACCCCATCAGTGGCAGCACTTGGGCCCTAGTTGCAAACAGGATGTTTTGATTTGCATCAAGCACATTCCAAATCCACAAGCATTTACTCTCCCCAGGATGACACAGGGGTAGTAAATTCCTTCTGGATCCATGACTTGTTCATTTTGATGAACGTCAGTCTGTCCACATTGTCACTGGACAGACGCGTGCGCTTATCTGTCAGCACACACCCAGCAGCACTGAATACACGTTCAGAGACAACGCTGGCAGCTGGACACGACAAAATCTCCAAGGCGTAACTGGAGAGCTCTGGCCATTTTTCTATGTTTGAAGCCCAAAAGGAGCAAGGCTCCAGTTGCACAGTCATGGCATCGATGTTCATTTGGAGATACTCCTGTATCATCCTCTCCAGCCGTTGAGTATGTGTCAGACTTGTTGTCTCTGGTGGCCTTGCAAAAGAGGGTCTAAAAAAATTATGAAAAGATTCCAAAAAATTGCTGTTACCGGCACCAGATACGGTCCTACTGGTACGGGTAGACTGGTGAAGATGACGAGACCGTCCCATGTTTGTCAAGTTACAACTGGGAGATTCCCTCCCTGCACCTGCACGGTTGTTTGGTGGAAAAGCCGAGCTAAGATCGAGTAACAGCTTCTGCTGATACTCCTGCATACGTGCGTCCCTTTCTATGGCTGGAATTATGTCACAAAATTTGGACTTGTACCGGGGATCTAATAGTGTGGCAATCCAGTAGTCATCATCACTTCTAATTTTGACAATACGACTGTCATGTTGGAGGTAGTGCAACAAAAAGGCACTCATGTGTCTTGCGCAGCCATGCGGACCAAGTCCACGCTGTGTTTGTGGCATAGAGGTGCTACCCGTTCTTTCTTCCTCTGACATCTCCCCCCAACCTCTTTCAACTGAAATTTGACCAAGGTCTCCCTCATCCGCTGAGTCTTCCATGTCCATGGACAGTTCGTCCTCCATTTCTTCATGTTCTCCTGCACCTTGCTCAACATTTCGCCTGCTACTATGCGCCCTTGTCGATCCCTGTTCCCCATGGTCCCATGCCTGCTGCGTTGGTGATGATGAACGTCTGGACCTTGGTGATGTTGTTGTCCCTTGCACATATGAATCCTCCTGTAGTTCCTCCCCTTCATGTTGTCCCACCCCCTGACTCCGAATAGTGTTTAGCGTGTGCTCCAGCATGTAAATGACTGGAATCGTCATGCTGATAATGGCATTGTCAGAGCTAAACATATTCGTCGCCATGTCGAAACTGTGCAGAAGGGTGCATAGGTCCTTGATCTGAGACCACTCCATCAGGGTGATCTGCCCCACCTCTGCATCTCATTGGCCCAGGCTATACGTCATGACGTATTGCACCAGGGCTCTGCGGTGCTGCCACAGTCGCTGTAACATGTGGAGAGTTGAATTCCAGCGTGTCGCCACATCGCATTTCAGGCGATGAACCGGCAGGCCGAAAGACTTCTGTAGCGATGCAAGTCGCTCAGCTGCGGCGCTTGAACGCCGGAAGTGAGCAGACAGTTTTCGTGCCCTGTTCAGAAGGCCATCTAGGCCGGGATAGTGTGTTAAAAATTGCTGCACGACAAGGTTCAACACGTGAGCCATACAAGGTACGTGTGTCACCTTGCCCAGGCGAAGGGCCGCACCCAGGTTTGCAGCATTGTCGCACACGGCCTTACCAGGCTGCAGGTTGAGTGGAGACAACCATTTATTAAACTCGGACCGCAGAGCTGACCACAACTCCTCAGCTGTGTGACTCTTATTACCAAGACATGTCAAGCTAAAGACCGCCTGATGCCGTTGCGCTCGGCTGCCAGCATAGTAATGAGGCGTGCGTGATTCCTTCTGCGCAGTGAGAACGCTGGTGGCCTGACCAGGCAGGCTTGGGGCGGAGGTGGAGGACCCAGATGAGGTGGAGGATGCAGAAGCTGTGGCGGAACTTGGACAGACAGAGGATTGACACACAAGTCGTGGGGACGGCAAGACTTGTGCAGCAGACCCTTCACCATCTATCACCATAGTTACCCAGTGCCCAGTCAGCGACATGTAACGTCCCTGTCCATGCTTACTGGTCCAAGTATCGGTGGTGAAATGCACCCGTTCACACACAGAGTTTCTCAAGGAAGCGGTGATGTTGTGTGCGACATGCTGGTGTAGCGCGGGCACACCTTTCTTAGAGAAGTAGTGGCGACTAGGCATCTGGTACTGGGGCACAGCGACAGACATAAGGTCTCTAAAATCCTGTGTGTCCACTAGGAGGAAAGGCAGCATTTCGGTAGCCAACAGCTTACAGAGGGATAGAGTCAACCTCTTAGCTTTGTCATGGGTCGG
Source organism: Anomaloglossus baeobatrachus (assembly GCF_048569485.1). NCBI lineage: Eukaryota > Metazoa > Chordata > Amphibia > Anura > Aromobatidae > Anomaloglossus > Anomaloglossus baeobatrachus. Next base: position 465,653,179 of record NC_134354.1, read on the forward strand.
AGGAAGTGGCCTTTTATTTGACCACATCTGAGGGACAGAGATCTGGCTGCTGTGTGTAGACGGTGTTGAGTAGGGTGTCCCTGGAAAAATGCAGGTTTGTGAGGAAAGTGCAGGCGGAGACATGATGTTGCCTTCATCCAACGTTGGTGCTATCGATGTCTGAGAGAGCTGTACACACTCACTTGTTTCCCCTTCCAAACCAACTGACGACCTTACAAGCAAACTGCCTGTTGCGGTTACAGTGGTGGAAGTTTTGCGTGGAAAAACAGGTGTGACAGCTTTCCCCACAGTCCTAGAAGATGAAGAGCGCGCGGATGCACTGGAAGGGGCGGGCGGTGGATGGTTCGCTCCGCTAGCCGGCATTGCAGCACGGTGAGCTTCCCACCGGGACTTATGATATTTATTCATGTGACGATTCATGGAAGAAGTTGTCAAACTGCTGAGGTTTTGACCTCTACTAACAGAATCATGACAAATGTTACATATCACATGAGTTGGGCGATCTTTTTCGATGTGAAAAAAGGCCCAGGCTAGGCAAGGCTTAGAGGCCATGCGACCTGTTGATCCACCCCGAATAATGCTCATAGGCAGAGTGGTGGCTGAGGATGCAGTTGTAGACGTGCTACCAGTGCTCCGACTCTGTCCAGGAAGGCGCAAGGTAACTTCGTCGTCGGTTGCATCCTCCTCCACCGCCTCTGTTGACCTCCTCGAGTGCCTGACTGGGGGTTGACAGTAGGTGGGATCTAGAACGTCATCATCAATTGTTGTGTTCGCACTCCCCTCCCCCTCAGACCGAGCCTCTTCTTGCCCTGACCGAATATTTAAGTTGTCATCCCAATCGGGTATCTGCGTCTCATCTTCATCAGTATGTTCCTCATTGTCTATAACCACAGGTGTTACAGTTTGTGACAAAGGGTCAACATTATGCTCAGAAACTTGGTCCTCACGGCCTGAATCTGAGTCACAAAGGTTCTGGGCATCACTGCAGACCATTTCCTGTTCTGTACTCACTGTAGCTTGGGAGCAGACCTCTGATTCCCAGGCTATAGTGTGACTGAACAGCTCTGCAGACTCAGCCATCTCAGTTCCACCATACTGTGCAGGGCTGATGGAGACTTCAGAGCTGGGAGAAATCAAGTGTGATTGGGATGACAACTCAGAGGAATGGTGTGTTTTGGATGCGGTACTTGAAGTGGCTGAGAGGGCACTTGTTGGACCACTTGAGATCCATTCAAGCATTTTCCTTTTTTGCCCATCATCTACCTTTGTTCCTCTTGTTCGTGTCCGTAAAAAAGGGAGCACATCGGATTGTCCACAATAAGTAGTAGACATCTTACTTTTGCTAGTAGATGGTCTATCTTCAGCAGATGATAATGGAGCTTTGGCACCTTCCCCACTGACAAAACCTTTTTGCCTTTTCCACCACGCCTCTTCCCCTTTCCACCAGCATCTGTCATTTTGCCACTCATGTTGATTGCGACAAGATTGTGGTCTGAAAATGTGGTAGTAAAAATTGAGAGGTGGTGAAGATTGCAGTGGTGGTCTAGCTTTATTAACAGCAGAATAATAAAGAATAAATATCCCTGACAATGTAACTTAGTTATAATTCGTTGGAGTGTGCAACGCAGGCAGACGTGCTGCAAATGTCTTGGCACTAGTGGGACTATAGCAAAGTCCAATAGCCACGTATAGGATGCCACTAGGTACACTGATTGTGTGCTAGTATAATGGCTTAGTTATAATTAGTTGGAGTGTGCAACGCAGGCAGACGTGCTGCAAATGTCTTGGCACTAGTGGGACTATAGCAAAGTCCAATAGCCACGTATAGGATGCCACTAGGTACACTGAGTGTGTGCTAGTATAATGGCTTAGTTATAATTAGTTGGAGTGTGCAACGCAGGCAGACGTGCTGCAAATGTCTTGGCACTAGTGGGACTATAGCAAAGTCCAATATCCACGTATAGGATGCCACTAGGTTCACTGAGTGTGTGCTAGTATAATGGCTTAGTTATAATTAGTTGGAGTGTGCAACGCAGGCAGATGCGCTCTGCAAATGTCTTGGCACTAGTAGGACTATAGCAAAGTCCAATAGCCACGTATAGGATGCCACTAGGTACACTGAGTGTGTGCTAGTATAATGGCTTAGTTATAATTAGTTGGAGTGTGCAACGCAGGCAGACGTGCTGCAAATGTCTTGGCACTAGTGGGACTATAGCAAAGTCCAATAGCCACGTATAGGATGCCACTAGGTACACTGAGTGTGTGCTAGTATAATGGCTTAGTTATAATTAGTTGGAGTGTGCAACGCAGGCAGACGTGCTGCAAATGTCTTGGCACTAGTGGAACTATAGCAAAGTCCAATAGCCACGTATAGGATGCCACTAGGTACACTGAGTGTGTGCTAGTATAATGGCTTAGTTATAATTAGTTGGAGTGTGCAACGCAGGCAGACGTGCTGCAAATGTCTTGGCACTAGTGGGACTATAGCAAAGTCCAATAGCCACGTATAGGATGCCACTAGGTACACTGAGTGTGTGCTAGTATAATGGCTTAGTTATAATTAGTTGGAGTGTGCAACGCAGGCAGACGTGCTGCAAATGTCTTGGCACTAGTGGGACTATAGCAAAGTCCAATAGCCACGTATAGGATGCCACTAGGTACACTGAGTGTGTGCTAGTATAATGGCTTAGTTATAATTAGTTGGAGTGTGCAACGCAGGCAGACGTGCTGCAAATGTCTTGGCACTAGTGGGACTATAGCAAAGTCCAATAGCCACGTATAGGATGCCACTAGGTACACTGAGTGTGTGCTAGTATAATGGCTTAGTTATAATTAGTTGGAGTGTGCAACGCAGGCAGACGTGCTGCAAATGTCTTGGCACTAGTGGGACTATAGCAAAGTCCAATATCCACGTATAGGATGCCACTAGGTTCACTGAGTGTGTGCTAGTATAATGGCTTAGTTATAATTAGTTGGAGTGTGCAACGCAGGCAGATGCGCTCTGCAAATGTCTTGGCACTAGTAGGACTATAGCAAAGTCCAATAGCCACGTATAGGATGCCACTAGGTACACTGAGTGTGTGCTAGTATAATGGCTTAGTTATAATTAGTTGGAGTGTGCAACGCAGGCAGACGTGCTGCAAATGTCTTGGCACTAGTGGGACTATAGCAAAGTCCAATAGCCACGTATAGGATGCCACTAGGTACACTGAGTGTGTGCTAGTATAATGGCTTAGTTATAATTAGTTGGAGTGTGCAACGCAGGCAGACGTGCTGCAAATGTCTTGGCACTAGTGGAACTATAGCAAAGTCCAATAGCCACGTATAGGATGCCACTAGGTACACTGAGTGTGTGCTAGTATAATGGCTTAGTTATAATTAGTTGGAGTGTGCAACGCAGGCAGACGTGCTGCAAATGTCTTGGCACTAGTGGGACTATAGCAAAGTCCAATAGCCACGTATAGGATGCCACTAGGTACACTGAGTGTGTGCTAGTATAATGGCTTAGTTATAATTAGTTGGAGTGTGCAACGCAGGCAGACGTGCTGCAAATGTCTTGGCACTAGTGGGACTATAGCAAAGTCCAATAGCCACGTATAGGATGCCACTAGGTACACTGAGTGTGTGCTAGTATAATGGCTTAGTTATAATTAGTTGGAGTGTGCAACGCAGGCAGACGTGCTGCAAATGTCTTGGCACTAGTGGGACTATAGCAAAGTCCAATAGCCACGTATAGGATGCCACTAGGTACACTGAGTGTGTGCTAGTATAATGGCTTAGTTATAATTAGTTGGAGTGTGCAACGCAGGCAGACGTGCTGCAAATGTCTTGGCACTAGTGGGACTATAGCAAAGTCCAATAGCCACGTATAGGATGCCACTAGGTACACTGAGTGTGTGCTAGTATAATGGCTTAGTTATAATTAGTTGGAGTGTGCAACGCAGGCAGACGTGCTGCAAATGTCTTGGCACTAGTGGGACTATAGCAAAGTCCAATAGCCACGTATAGGATGCCACTAGGTACACTGAGTGTGTGCTAGTATAATGGCTTAGTTATAATTAGTTGGAGTGTGCAACGCAGGCAGACGTGCTGCAAATGTCTTGGCACTAGTGGGACTATAGCAAAGTCCAATAGCCACGTATAGGATGCCACTAGGTACACTGAGTGTGTGCTAGTATAATGGCTTAGTTATAATTAGTTGGAGTGTGCAACGCAGGCAGACGTGCTGCAAATGTCTTGGCACTAGTGGGACTATAGCAAAGTCCAATAGCCACGTATAGGATGCCACTAGGTTCACTGAGTGTGTGCTAGTATAATGGCTTAGTTATAATTAGTTGGAGTGTGCAACGCAGGCAGATGCGCTCTGCAAATGTCTTGGCACTAGTAGGACTATAGCAAAGTCCAATAGCCACGTATAGGATGCCACTAAAAAACACTTAGTGTGTGCAAGTATAATGGCTTAGTTATAATTAGTTGGAGTGTGCAACGCAGGCAGATGCGCTCTGCAAATGTCTTGGCACTAGTGGGACTATAGCAAAGTCCAATAGCCACGTATAGGATGCCACTAGGTACACTGAGTGTTTGCTAGTAAAATTGCTTAGTTTAAAAAAGTTGTAGTGTGCAATGCAGGCAGACGTGCTCTGCAAATGTCTTTGCACTAGTGGGACTATAGCAAAGTCCAATAGCCACGTATAGGATGCCACTAGGTACACTGAGTGTTTGCTAGTAAAATTGCTTAGTTTAAAAAACTTGGAGTGTGCAATGCAGGCAGATGTGCTCTGCTAATGTCTTTGCACTAGTGGGACTATAGCAAAGTCCAATAGCCACGTATAGGATGCCACTAGGTACACTGAGTGTGTGCTAGTATAATGGCTTAGTTATAATTCGTTGGAGTGTGCAACGCAGGCAGATGCGCTCTGCAAATGTCTTGGCACTAGTGGGACTATAGCAAAGTCCAATAGCCACGTATAGGATGCCACTAGGTACACTGAGTGTTTGCTAGTAAAATTGCTTAGTTTAAAAAAGTTGTAGTGTGCAATGCAGGCAGACGTGCTCTGCAAATGTCTTTGCACTAGTGGGACTATAGCAAAGTCCAATAGCCACGTATAGGATGCCACTAGGTACACTGAATGTTTTCTAGTATAATGGCTTACTTAGAATGAGTTGGAGTGTGCAGAGGACAAGAGGGTACAGTGGCAGGATTGTGGTGCTCTGGGTAGAGGAATGGAAGCCTGCCTTTCTATTCCCTCCTAATGGTGAAATGCAGGGAGGAAATCCCTGACCTGGGCTACACAGACGCTGTTGCTGTTTGCAGGACCTGTCACGTATGGCTCTCTGACCCTGCCGCTTTGAGCCCTTAAAAGGACTGCTAGAATGTGCTCTCCCTAAGCTGTCTAACGCTGTGTATGCAGCGCATACAGCTGTATCGGCTATAGGACTCAGGAGGACGGAGCTGCGACACTGATGTCTGACACCAAAGACGCAGAAGGCAGATAATGGCGTTCGTGAAGAAAATGTCCGGTTTTATAATGCAGGGACATGTGACATGCAGATCCTATCACACATGCCGTTGCTTCTCTGGCTCAAAGTCCACTTAGGTGTGTGTATGTCTGTGATTGGCTGACATGCTGGCCCGCCCCACAAGACGCGCGCGCTTAGGGAAGGAAGACAAGAAAAAAAAAAAAAAATGGCCATTATAGAAACAGCAGTGATCTGAAGGCGCTGTTCACGCACACTATACACTGAAATGTGATAATAGTTTGATTCACAGAGTGACTTACACTATTACAGCAGAAACCAAGCTAGGATTTAGCTGTTTTTTGGCTGCTAGAACCGTTCTCGAACGTTTCTAGAACTATCGAGCTTTTGCAAAAAGCTCGAGTTCTAGTTCGATCTAGAACATGCCCCAAAATCACTCGAGCCGCGAACTGGAGAACCACGAACCACGAACCGCGCTCAACTCTAATTAGGAGGGAATAGAAAGGCAGGCTTCCTTTCCTCTACCCAGAGCCCCACAACCCTGGCACTGTACCCTCCTGTCCTCTGCACACTCCAACTCATTATAACTAAGCCATTATACTAGCAAACACTGAGTGTACCTAGTGGCATCCTAAACGTGGCTATTGGACTTCTGTATAGTCCCAGTAGTGCACAGATATTTGCAGCACGTCTGCCTGCATTGCACACTCAAACTGATAGTTACTAAGCCATTATACTAGCAAACACTGAGTGAACTTAGTGTCATCCTAAACGTGGCTGTTGGACTTCTGTATAGCCCCAGTAGTGCACAGATATTTGCAGCACGTCTGCCTGCATTGCACACTCAAACTGATAGTTACTAAGCCATTATACTAGCAAACACTGAGTGTACCTAGTGGCATCCTAAACGTGGCTATTGGACTTCTGTATAGTCCCAGTAGTGCACAGATATTTGCAGCACGTCTGCCTGCATTGCACACTCAAACTGATAGTTACTAAGCCATTATACTAGCAAACACTGAGTGTACCTAGTGTCATCCTAAACGTGGCTGTTGGACTTCTGTATAGTCCCACTAGTGCACAGATATTTGCAGCACGTCTGCCTGCATTGCACACTCAAACTGATAGTTACTAAGCCATTATACTAGCAAACACTGAGTGTACCTAGTGTCATCCTAAACGTGGCTGTTGGACTTCTGTATAGTCCCAGTAGTGCACAGATATTTGCAGCACGTCTGCCTGCATTGCACACTCAAACTGATATTTACTAATCCATTATACTAGCAATTTATGCTGCCAGTTTAAGGGCCGTAGTTGCATTGTCAGGGATATTTATTCTTTATTATTCTGCTGTTAATAAAGCTAGACCACCGCTGCAATCTACACCACCTCTCAATTTTTACTACCACATTTTCAGTGCACAATCTTGTCGCAATCAGTATGAGTGGCAAAATGACAGATGCTGGTGGAAAGGGGAAGAGGTGTGGTGGAAAAGGAAAAAAAGGGTTTGTCCGTGGAGAAGGTGGCAAAGCTCCATTATCATCTGCTGAAGATAGATCATCTACCAGCAAAAGTAAGATGTCTACTACTTACCGTGGACAATCCGATGTGCTCCCTTTTTTACGGACACGAACAACAGGAACAAAGGTAGATGATGGCCAAAAAAGGAAAATGCTTGAATGGATCTCAAGTGGTCCAACAAGTGCCCTCTCAGCCACTTCAAGTACCGCATTCAAAAAACACTAGTCCTCTGAGTTGTCATCCCAATCAAACTTGCTTTCTCCCAGCTCTGAAGTCTCCATCAGCCCTGCACAGTATGGTGGAACTGAGATGGCTGAGTCTGCAGAGCTGTTCAGTCACACTATAGCCTGGGATTCAGAGGTCTTCTCCCAAGCTACAGTGAGTACAGAACAGGAAATGGTCTGCAGTGATGCCCAGAACCTTTGTGACTCTGATTCAGGCCGTGAGGACCAAGTTTCTGAGCATAATGTTGACCCTTTGTCACAAACTGTAACACCGGTGGTTATAGACAAGGAGGAACATACTGATGAAGATGAGACGCAGATACCCGATTGGGATGACAACTTAAATATTCGGTCAGGGCAAGAAGAGGCTCGGTCTGAGGGGGAGGGGAGTGCAAACACAACAATTGCTGATGAAGTTCTAGATCCCACCTACTGTCAACCCACAGTCAGGCACTCGAGGAGGTCAACAGAGGTGGTGGAGGAGGATGCAACTGATGACGAAGTTACCTTGCGCCTTCCTGGACAGAGTCAGAGTACTGGTAGCACGTCTACAACTGCATCCTCAGCCACCACTCTGCCTCTGAGCACTAGTCGGGGTGGATCAACAGGTCGCATGCCCTCTAAGCCTTGCCTAGCCTGGTCCATTTTTGACATAGCAAAAGATCGTCCAAATTATGTGATCTGTAAAATTTGTCATGGTTCTCTTAGTAGAGGTCAAAACCTCAGCAGTTTGACAACTTCTTCCATGAATCGTCACATGAATAAATATCATATGTCCCGGTGGGAAGCTCACCGTGCTGCAATGCGGCCTAGCGGAGCGAACCATCCACCGCCTGCCCCTTCCAGTGCATCCGCGCGCTCTTCATCTTCTAGGACTGTGGGGACAGCTGTCACACCTGTTTTTCCACGCACAACTTCCACCACTGTAACCGCAACAGGCACTTTGCTTGGTAGGTCGTCAGTTGGTTTGGAAGGGGAAACAAGTGAGTGTGTACAGCTCTCTCAGACATCGATAGCACCAACGTTGGATGAAGGCAACATCATGTCTCCGCCTGCACTTTCCTCACAAACCTGCATTGTTCCAGGGACACCCTACTCAACACCGTCTACACACAGCAGCCAGATCTCTGTCCCTCAGATGTGGTCAAATAAAAGGCCATTTCCTGCGACCCATGACAAAGCTAAGAGGTTGACTCTATCCCTCTGTAAGCTCTTGGCTACCGAAATGCTGCCTTTCCGCCTAGTGGACACACAGGATTTTAGAGACCTTATGTCTGTCGCTGTGCCCCAGTACCAGATGCCTAGTCGCCACTACTTCTCTAAGAAAGGTGTGCCCGCGCTACACCAGCATGTCGCACAAAACATCACCGCTTCCTTGAGAAACTCTGTGTGTGAACGGGTGCATAATGTGACGACATGGGTTAAAGTTTCTTAAAATCCAGCCAGACAGCATGATAGATTGTCTATAGACGGGGGAGAAGTCCCTCATTGTTTTTACAAGACTCTTGTTGACTCAATGTACTTGTGTTGGCCACTGAAAGCTAGACGTATTGTAGTTGTGTTTTGATAATGTAATTACCTTAGTAGCCATTGTCTAGACGGTGACTCCCAGTTTACATGTACACCCTCAGGCTTTCTACCCATATCATTTAAATGAACATTGTCCATGCAGCTTGAAATTCCTCCAATGGGAGAAGCAATCTTGTCCAACCAATCGATGAGGACACAGTGTACCCAAGTGGAAGGTTGTGGCTATAAAAAGGACTTCTTTAAGCCACCAGGGGTTGTTGATGGTTGTTGGATTCAGTCTAAGCTCTTTGGAGCTGACTGGAGGATCAGGACATCTTATGGCTTCAATCTAGGGACTCCGGATCCGGTTGGAGACCATATCCACAGCCTAGGGATTTCGACTCCGGCTGCCAGGATTGTAACAGCAAACCAGGACTACCTAAGGAGGACACGCAGGTTGGGACAGTTCAGTCACCTGTTACAGACTTTGCAGACCTCAGACAGCTTGGAACCTGTGAGGCATGGACATTCTAAATCCCTGGTGAGCCAGCGGAAGGGTGAGACTCTGTTGCCTGTTACATTTGTGTGTTTTGCTGGTTATGTGTTATGTGCTGTTAATTGTTTGGGGATCCAATAAAGTCTAATTATTGTGGTTCCCTCACCCTGTGTTGTCTGAGTAGTGTTACGCCCACGGTTAAGGAGGCCGGCGATCAGTTGGGATGAGCCCTGAGCCACGCTGTCTTTCTAAAGGCGGTGGGTTTTAGTGGACGAGAGCGCCCACTGAGCCCCGTGTCTCCACACATTTCACCACCAATACTTGGACCAGTAAGCATGGACAGGGACGTTACATGTCGCTGACTGGGCACTGGGTAACTATGGAGATAGATGGTGAAGGGTCTGCTGCACAAGTCTTGCCGTCCCCACGACTTGTGTGTCAATCCTCTGTCTGTCCAAGTTCCGACACTGCTTCTGCCTCCTCCACCTCATCTGGGTCCTCCACCTCTGCCCCAAGCCTGCCTGTTCAGGCCACCAGTGTTCTCACTGCGCACCCCTCATTACTATGCTGGCAGCAGAGCGCAACGGCATCAGGCGGTCTTTAGCTTGACATGTCTTCGGAATAAGAGTCACACAGCTGAGGAGTTGTGGTCAGCTCTGCGGTCTGAGTTTAATAAATGGTTGTCTCCACTCAACCTGCAGCCTGGTAAGGCCATGTGCAACAATGCTGCAAACCTGGGTGCGGCCCTTCGCCTGGGCAAGGTGACACACGTACCTTGTATGGCTCACGTGTTGAACCTTGTCGTCCAGCAATTTTTAACACACTATCCCGGCCTAGATGGTCTTCTGACCAGGGCACGAAAACTGTCTGCTCACTTCCGCCGTTCAAGCGCCGCAGCTGAGCGACTTGCATCGCTCCAAGTCTTTCGGCCTGCCGGTTCATCGCCTAAAATGCGATGTGGCGACACGCTGGAATTCAACTCTCCACATGTTACAGCGACTGTGGCAGCACCGCCGAGCCCTGGTGCAATACGTCATGACGTATAGCCTGGGCCAACGACATGCAGAGGTGGGGCAGATCACCCTGATGGAGTGGTCTCAGATCAAGGACCTATGCACCCTTCTGCACAGTTTCGACATGGCGACGAATATGTTTAGCGCTGACAATGCCATTATCAGCATGACAATTGCAGTCATTTACATGCTGGAGCACACGCTAAACACTATTCGGAGTCAGGGGTTGGGACAACAGGAAGGGGAGGAACTACAGGAGAATTCATATGCGCAAGGGACAACAACATCACCAAGGTCCAGACGTTCATCATCACTAATGCAGCAGGCATGGGACCATGGGGGACAGGGATCAACAAGGGCGCATAGTAGCAGGCTAAATGTTGAGGAAGGTGCAGGAGAACATGAAGAAATGGAGGACGAACTGTCCATGGACATGGAAGACTCAGCAGATGAGGGAGACCTTGGTCAAATTTCTGTTGAAAGAGGTTGGGGGGAGATGTCAGAGGAAGAAAGAACGGTTAGCACCTCTATGCCACAAACACAGCGTGGACTTGGTCCGCATGGCTGCGCAAGACACATGAGTGTCTTCTTGTTGCACTACCTCCAACATGACCCTCGTTTTGTCAAAATTAGAAGTGATGATGAATACTGGATTGCCACACTATTAGATCCCCGGTACAAGTCCAAATTTTGTGACATAATTCCAGCCATAGAAAGGGACGCACGTATGCAGGAGTATCAGCAGAAGCTGTTACTCGATCTTAGCTCGGCTTTTCCACCAAACAACCGTGCAGGTGCAGGGAGTGATTCTCCCAGTTGTAACTTGACAAACATGGGACGGTCTTGTCATCTTCAACAGTCTACCCGTACCAGTAGGACCGTATCTGGTGCTGGTAACAGCAATTTTATGGAATCTTTTCATAATATTTTTAGACCCTCCTTTGCAAGGCCACCAGAGACAACAAGTCTGACACATAGTCAACGGCTGGAGAGGATGATACAGGAGTATCTCCAAATGAACATTGATGCCATGACTTTGCAAATGGAGCCTTGCTCCTTTTGGCCTTCAAATCTAGAAAAATGGCCAGAGCTCTCCAGTTATGCCTTGGAGATTTTGTCGTGTCCAGCTGCCAGCGTTGTCTCTGAACGTGTCTTCAGTGCTGCTGGGTGTGTGCTGACAGATAAGCGCACGCGTCTGTCCAGTGACAATGTGGACAGACTGACGTTCATCAAAATGAACAAGTCATGGATCCAGAAGGAATTTACTAGCCCTGTGTCATCCTGGGGAGAGTAAATGCTTGTGCATTTGGAATGTGCTTGATGCAAATCAAAACATCCTGTTTGCAACTAGGGCACAAGTGCTGCCACTGATAAGGTGTCTGTGTGGGGCCCAATTTTTGGAAAAAAAGGGAGACTCCGCTTGGAGTAACCCTTCCTTGCTGTGTTTTTTAAAAATGATCTAAGATGAACAGAGCTGGGATCAGGAAAGACTTTGCTACCTACCCCGGTGTCATCCTGGGGACGGTTTAGAATAGCGTATTTTTGAATGTGCTTGATGCAAATCAAAACATCCTGTTTGCAACTAGGGCACAAGTGCTGCCACTGATAAGGTGTCTGTGTGGGGCCCAATTTTTGGAAAAAAAGGGAGACTCCGTTTGGAGTAACCCTTGCTTGCTGTGTTTTTTAAAAATGATCCAAGATGAACAGAGCTGGGATCAGGAAAGACTTTGCTACCTACCCCGGTGTCATCCTGGGGACGGTTAAGAATAGCATATTTTTGAATGTGCTTGATGCAAATCAAAACATCCTGTTTGCAACTGGGGCACAACTGCTGCCACTGATAAGGTGTCTGTGTGGGGCCCAATTTTTGGAAAAAAAAGGGAGACTCCGCTTGGAGTAACCCTTGCTTGCTGTGTTTTTTAAAAATGATCCAAGATGAACAGAGCTGGGATCAGGAAAGACTTTGCTACCAACCCCGGTGTCATCCTGGGGACGGTTAAGAATAGCGTATTTTTGAATGTGCTTGATGCAAATCTAGCTGTGAAGTGTACAACTAGGGCACAAGTGCTGCCACTGAATGGAGGGTGTGTGTGGGGCCCAATTTTTGGAAAAAAAGGGAGACTCCGCTTGGAGTCACCTTGCGGTGTTTTACATGATTTTAGAAGGGCGTGCCATGCCTATATCTGTGTGTCCTCCTCTTTTTCCTTGTCCAGCTCTTTTGTTTTCGCATGAGTATATGTCCTTGTCACTTTCCCATGTGTTTGTGTTGTGTTGTGAGTTGTTTGTCACCTTTTGGACACCTTTGAGGGTGTTTTCTAGGTGTTTTTATGTGTTTGTGATTGCCTGCCATTGTTTCCTATGCAGTTCGAGTTCGGTTTGTCGAACGGTCGACGAGCCGAACTCGAACGGGACGTCCGTTCGGCGAACCGACCTCGAGCCGAACCGCGACCGGTTCGCTCATCTCTAATTAGTAGCTGCTACTATAAAAATATGGCTTGTATACGGACAAGAAAAAAATTGTCCTACTCTTCTGGAAGAAACTGTAAATGATTTCTTACATACTCGTTTGAATGTACCCTAACAGTGTTGTTGAACTATTTCAGGATTGGGGGCCCCACTTTGATATTTCACCCTGGGCCTTAATTTATCTAAAACTGACCCTGCATATGTTCCTCATTTATATCATGCATACATAGAAGTAACTCAAACTCCTGGTTCTTAATAGAACACCTGTTAGAAGACACACCACCTACCCTTTATCATTTATAGTAATGGTCTCTTTGTATGTGGCACAGAGGACTTTGGGGGGGCATCAGGGTCTGCTACCCCTGCATACCTTAGAATTATGCATTATGTAAACAAAAAAACTGCTCTAAAATCAGTATTTTGGTACATGCCTCTGAGTGATTGAAAATCTTTTTCCAATGTGTAAATGGGTCTACTTATTTAAAGATAACTTGTTAAGTGTGTAAAAATTGTTCTTTAATAGTAACTTTACACTCTGCTTTCAGCAATATTATTATATTAAGCGTCCAAGCTTGTTTTTTCTGTGTAATACAATGTTTTAGAAAAGTAAAACATTTTCAATTACACAGCAAAATATGTAAAAGTCAGGCTTCTTGCTGACAGATGAAGTGTGTGAGTGACATTTAATACATAAGGGCTAGCTGAAAAGTAAATGTACTTCCATTTAGTAACATTTCTAGCTGGGGGCAAATGCAAGAAAGAAAGCCATGGAACCCATAGGGTGGAGGGGCGACATGACTAGAGGGAAGGGAAGGAGTGATGGGGTTAATGGAAACAGGAATGGTTTGTTTATAAGGCAGAATAAAAGGGATTGGTGGGTAGGAGGAGTTCCCTGGAGGAAGAGGTGGGACAGTTGAGGGGTGTAAGTAAAGGACTTTGACTTACCCCCTCTCTCTTGACTTCCGGATATGGAACGATCCCCGCCCACCCTCCCTTGTGTTTAATACCGAGGGGAATTTTGTCTGGGTTGTTTCTTTGTCACAGCAGCGGGGGGTAGGTCTGGTCCAGAGGCGGTTGAAGGCAATGGTAACTGGACAGAGAGACACCATCTTGGTATGGTGGCTCCAGGTTCCGGGATGTTGCAGGCACGGGGTTCTGCAAAGTTGGAGGGTTAATCCGTAGGTGATTAATACCTCATCTCTGGGTCGGTGTGTTGCGGCCAGGGATACTGGGGTGAGAAGTGGTTCCTGGACTGGGCCTACTCAGGGTTGTATATTTACTGTATTGGTTACTGTGTTACCTATTGTTATTTGTTGGGGTCGCCCGTTGGACGGCGCCCCCTTGTGTTAGTATGTAAATAATAGGTAATAAAGGCTGCTGTGGCCAATTTTAAACCAAGTCACATGCAGTTCGTGTATTATTTACAGATGGTATTGGTGGGTAACACACACACAGCACGACTGGAGAATCCTTCCTCAATGGTCATGTCTTTAGTCTGGTGACAACTAATCATGCTGTTTGAAATATTAAGCTTCTCAATATAAACCAACATTTTCTTTACAGAAATCTTGACTATGTATTGTTCTTACTTTCATGTTCAATCATTATAAGGAACTCGACAGCTGATTCATGCTACCCGAACTTCAGAAGATAGTGCGGTAGTAGGGCAGGGACAATCCATTAGGCACAGGCTTCTTGGAATAGTCACCCAAGTCCCATAATTCCTAACCAGTTTTTAAAAGTACATTGTCATGTAAAACGTACATGTATAAAATAATGAAGAAAAACAAAAAGCCAGCACTAAATGTGCACTTCAGCACTAAAAATTCCAAACTCTACTTATTATAAAAATTTGAGATTTTTGGCAAAAAAAATTGCAATTTCTTGAGCTACCCCGTCACGTCACGGCAAATCTCTTTAGGGCAGTCCTACACTAAAATATTTTTATAAAATGTGCCATACGGCCTTACATATGAAATGGCAGAACTGCTCTTAGCAGCACTTACTTGGTCTTTTTCAATCCCATACCCATGACTGAATCATGGCTGTGGGAGGGACAGGCCCAAGCAAATGCTGCATGAAGTAAATAGCCTGTGGACAGGGCCTGATGACTGAATGTGAACAGCCACCAACTGCCAAAATCTAAACAGGTGGAATACATCCCAAACTGCATAGCAAGGTGGGGGGTCAGCCACTGACCAATTCAATGAAGAAAAACAAAAAGCCAGCACTAAATGTGCACTTCAGCACTAAAAATTCCACTCTGTACTTATTATAAAAATTTGAGATCCGCACAGTTTCAAACGTACTCAAGTGCCGGACCTGAGCCCAGAATTCTCAGGGAATTCCAGATACTGATCATGGTTCGGAAACTCGTGAAATAAAAAAGATAAAGGAAAAATAAATAAAATAAGAATGAGGCAAGCGCTTTGCGCTTTATGCTTACGGAGTCTCCCGTGTGGCTGTGACTGCTTCCAGGCTGCTCATTCTTTTTCTGGGGTCGCTCATTATTGCTCATCGATGTGCACTGCTTTCCCCTCCCAACGGCCATCCTGGGATCAGTGATTGGTTGAAGTCAGATGCACCCCCAGCCTGTGTGACACCGTCTGGCTGTAACCACTCACTGACCCTGTCTGCGGGTCACTATCGAGGTGTAAAAATAAATTAATAAAAAAAAAAATGGCGAAGGGTCCTCCAATATTATGATACCCAGACACATGCGGCAGTCTCAGCCGTGCACTTATCTTGGCTGTGCATCAAAAAGGAAGAACCACATGTAGCTTTGTAAAATCATTCTTTAAATAAATAATTTAAAAAACTGGTATGTGGTCCCCCCCAATTTTGACATGCAAGCATGATAAAGCCCGAGAGCTGGGGGCTAATATTCTCAGGCTGGGGAGACCCATGCTTATTGGGCTCCCCTCAGCCTAAAAATAGCAGCCTGCAGCTGCCCAAGATTGCCGCATCCATTAGATGTGACAAGCTCGGCACTTTACCTGGCTCTTCCTGATTTCCCTTGGTGCGGTGGCAATCAGGAACAAAGAGGCTAATCGCAGCTCACATCTGCCACTAAGACCATGATAATCAATGAGACCCCTCTGTGAGTGAAAAAAAATAAACAAACACCAAAAAAATTCTTAATTTGAAATAAAATACAAAAAAAATCCTATTTCACCCCTTTATTAACCCCCAAAACACCCAGGTTCGATGTAATCAACACGAGGTCCAACGATGATTCCAGCCCTGCTACATCTGAAGTCACACCAAGTGGCCATAGACCGTGGCTGCCCACTGTGGGCTACAGGCAGTGAATGTCTGAGCCGTGCAATGAGCGGTGATGTCCCTCAGGTTATTTGTGATCACAGCTGGAGGTTCCCACGATCCTCCACATGTGATCACAGGTAACCTGACCTCAGGTGACCTCAGTAAACACATGTTCGCAAACCTGCGTATCCTGGCAGAAAACCGTAGTTTTTTGCCAAGAGATGCAGATTTGGTGCTGAAATTTCTACACTCATATTCCTTACCAAAGTTATACCTGCTAGCAAAAAAAACGCATCACTGCTGCAGCATACTGCATGTGGTTTTGATACTTTTTTGCCAGCAGGTGTAGATTGGGTGCATGGTGAATATGGTGTAAAAATGTAATCATCAAATTTGCATCTCAAAAAAAATGCAAAAAACAACATTTTTTTTCTGCCAGGAGGTGCAAATTTGGTGCTGAAATCTGGTGCAGACATTTCAGCACCAAATGTGCACCTCCTGGCAGAACACTCCGCCGAAACCTTTTTTTGCATTTTTGGGCCAAGTAATGCAAATTTTGTGATAAATTTTCGTACCATATTCATGCACCAAACTGCAACCTCCTGGCAAAAAAATGCATCAAAACCACATGTAGTATGATGCGGTAGTGATGCTGTTTTTAATAGTTGGTATAGGTTGGGTGCAGGAATATGGTGTAAAAATGTCAGCACAAAATCTAAATCACTTTGCAAAAAAACACAGTTTTTTGCCAGGACATGCAGGTCTCACCTGAGGTGAGGTCACTGAGTTTAATGAGGTCCCTTGAAGTCAGGATGCCTGGGATCACATGTGGAGGACTATGGGAACCTCCAGCTGTGACAGCAATTAAACTGCATGATGTCACTGCTCATCGCTGCAGCTCATTTGCTGCCTGAAGCTCACAGTGGGTGGTCATGTTCTATGGCCGCTCAGTGTGACTTCAGTTTTAGCAGGGCTGGAATCGTGGCTTCGTGTGGATTATGTCAAATATGGGTGTTTTTTGAGTTAATAAATTGGTAAAAGAGGGTGCAATTATTCTATTTTATTTCAAATAAAGGATTTTTTTGGTGTTTGTGTTTATTTACTTTCACTTACAGATTAGTAATGTGGGGTCCCATAGACGCCTTCAATTACTAATCAAGGGCTTAGTGGCACCTGTGAGCTGTTATTAACCTTTTATTTTTACCCCCATTGCCACCGCACCAGGGCAATCAATAAGAGTCTGATAAAGTGTCGGGACTGTTGAATTTACAGCTGTCAGGCTTTATCATGGCTGATTATCAAAATTGAGGGGACTGCACACCAATTTTTAAAATTATTTAAATAATTTAAAAAAAAGCCCCATGTAGTTCCTCTTATTTTGATACATAGCCAAGATATGTGCACAGGTGGGGGCTGCAGCCTGGCTTTATCTGTGCTGAGTATCATAAAATGGGGGACCTTATGCCGATTTATTTATATATTTATTTTTACTCCAATCTACAGTGACCCTCAGACAGGGTCTGTGATTGGTTGCAGTCAATAGCCGTCACACAGGCTGGGGTCACATCTGACTGCAACCAATCACAGACACCAGGACCGGCAGTGGGTGGGGGAAGCAGTGAATATGGATGAGCAATAATGAGTGGCCGCAGAAGAAGGATGAGCAGTCTGGAAGCAGCAACAGCTGTGCCGGAGACTCAGTAAGTATGAAGTGCTTGCTCCAATCCCTCTATCCCTTCTACCACCATTTTTACATTTGAATTTTTTTTTTTGATCCACCGGTCCCCATTATCTGCAAGTCCGGCCATCACTATTCACTAGTCTTAGGCTAAGTTCATACTACAGGACAGTAATCATCCATGAGAAGAACAGATCCAGCAGCAATCCATTCAGTTATACAAACTGAACTTTTTTGTTTGCTTTTAAAAAAAATAGATTTTTACAGGATCCATTTTTAACATGGGAATCTAAGGAAAACGGACCAGTTAACTGATCGCTATTTATCTTCCATTTGAAACTGATCCAGGAAGAAAAAAATGTATAGCTAAATAGCAATCAGTTAATGGATCTGTTTTCCATAGACTTCCATGTTACAAAAATGGATCCTACAAAAAATTATTTTTTTTAAAATCAGACAAAAAAGTTATGTCTAAAAAAACAAAGAAGAAAATAATATGAACATATACCCGGCAAACATATAAAAGTACACTGCATATAAATGAACATAGGGTACTTAGTAAACACCATTTTTGATCAAAAAAGCATAAAGCCATCCCACTGCGATAAGGTGTACCCAATCTGTACAATACCTACACTCTCTAATATTAAAACCTCCCCATGTCTCAACAGACATCAATCTGAATAATGGCAGAGAGTGGCTGGGTCCCAACTGGACACAGAGCCATGGGAAGCACTACTGTAGATGAAATGCCCAGCTTACTAAGAAGGGGGCCGCACCTTATTTGTGCTGTGTACATGGTTCCCATGGCTGTGTATCCAGTTGGGAGAAAGCACATGCAGCCAGCAGTAAACAGAACATTTCCTGGGGAGGATGGGCCAGGTTATTCCATTTTTTGTTTGGTACACACTAGATCTAATCATGTTGTAGTTACTCCCTCATGTGAGCTGTTCAAACACTGCAAGCCACTCACACTAGGCTGAGCACCTAGTGTAACCGAGCATAGCAAGACTCACATGAGTGATTTGCTTTTTTTAAAGCATCAGAACTCCGAACTCTGTTTTTTAAAGTCTGTGTTTGGTATGAACACCAAACACCGAACCTCAGGTTTGCTCATCTCTACTCTCTACACATACATCATGTTGCTATCAAATTCCATGGCAAAAAAAACTGCTGACAGATTTCCTTTAAATGCTATACAACAAATTTTCTTGGAAAAAAGATTTGCACCAGTTCCATCCAACCTCTTTGCACCCCTCCTGTCTTCAGTTCTATGGTAAGAAGTTATCCTTGACAAGGGATGAGTGAATCCGAACTGCAAAGTTCGGGTTTTGTAGTAAATACCGGGTGTTTGGGTCTCGGACTCAAACATGGACTAAAAAGAAAGTCTGTCCTAGTTCAGAGTTTAGGTAATGTTCATCTGCTAACAAAGATTGTTGAAAGGCTGCAATGCAGCCAATCAACAAGCTTTATTGCATGTGGAAGTTGCACGTACGTTGCTGTGAACAATAAATAAAAAAAAAATAATAAAAATTAAGTAGGCTTCTGCCTATATTTGATAACCAGTGCTGGTAAAACAGACAACTGTAGGCTGTAACCCTCAGCTGTCAGCTTTACCTTGGCAAGCTATCAAAATAGAGGGGATCCCAAGCAGTTTTTTTTTAGATATTTAAGTAAATAATTTTAAAAATTGGCATTGGATCCCTCGTATTTTTATAACCAGCTAAGAAAGAGCAGACAGCTGGGACTTTTATTATCAGGGTGGGCAGGGCCATGGTTATTTGGCCCCTCTCAGTCTAAAAATAGCAGCCCGCAGCTGCCCCAGAAGTGGCAAATTCATTAGATGTGCCAAGTCTGGCACTTTATCTGGCTCTTCCCGATTACTCTGGTTCATTGCCAACCTAAAGCCTGCTTTACACGAGTCGATCTATCGTGCGATAGCACGAGCGATTGTACCCGCCCCCGTCGTTTTTACATCACGGGCAAATCGCTGCCCGTGGCACATAAACTAGTTTAACTGGGCGACGAACGTCCACTTCCTGAAGTGGGAGGGACGTTCGGCGTCACAGCGATGTCACACGGCAGCCGGCTAATAGAAGCGGAGGGGCGGAGATGAGCGGGATGTAAACATCCCGCCAACCTCCTTCCTTTCACATAGCCGGCGGGTGCCGCGCGATGCAGGTAAGCTGTGTTCATCGTTCCCGTGGTGTCACATGGAGCAATGTGTGATGCCATGGAAACGATGAACAACCGGCGCCATTTTAATTAAAAAATGTTATGAAACCCAGCAACGAGTACACGACTCACGATTTGTGAGCGATACTACGTCGCTAGGAGGTGTCACACGAGACGACATCGTGTACGATGCCGGATGTGCGTCACAAAAACCGTGACCTCGACGATGCATCGCACGATAGATCGCCTCATGTAAAGCACCCTTAAGTAATACTTTTGGGGTTCATATCAGCGGTGAATTGACAGCTAGCATCAAACCTAGGAGTTTGTAATGGAAAGGTGTCTATCAGAAACCCCCAGTACAAACCCGGTAACCATTGAGTTATAATGTACAGGCACAGGAGAAAACAAGTTTATTTGAATAAAGACTCCCTCACACTCCCTCATTCATAAATATATTACTTAAAAATAGCCCTTGAATTTCCTACATAATCCAAAGCGTAATATCCCATGATGTCCATCGATTCAAATGGAGTGTTGTTCTGAGAATTTTCTCACAACGACGCTCGATAGATTATGGCCTGTCAAATAACCAATAATTTAAATAATTTTTTTAAAAAAGCTTGGAATCCCCTCTATTTTTGATAACCAGCCAAGGTAAAGCTGATAGCTGAGGGGTGCAGTCGTCTGATTTACCTTCACTGGTTGTCAAAGATAGGTGGGAGCCTGTCTTTTTTTTATTTATTCCCTATCCACATTTGCTTGCAGGGCAATTGCCCCCATTTTATTTCCTTTTGCAGCCCCCTTGCCCTTACTCTGACCATTTTACTACCATTTTACAGCACACAATTTCAGATCTCCATTGGCTTATTTGGGTTTTAGCTTCCGGGCTCAAGTTTGGGCCCCTGAACTGAACTTTTGACAAACATTCGGCTGAACTCGGCGAACACGAACATCCACAGGTTTGCTTATCACTATCCTTAAGTTAAAAATCAGATTAATCTAAATTTGATGATTCATGATCATAAATATGGCTGGAACAGTATGTAGTGAATCAAATAATTTGTCTCAAATAAGATGGATTACTGGTGAGCCAACATTAAAAGGAAAAAGCAACTTGACATTAGCAGACCGTCATGATTCAAGAGATTTTTTTTTTCTGTCCATGTTACGATTTTTTAACATATTTCTTGCCTTTGGTTTAATAAAAATCTATTGTTATAATAATATACTTAACATTGCTAGTCAATTGCTCATTTATATATTATGTGTGGAAAATGTAATACTGTTATTATCAGTTGTCACTTTAGTGCTAATAAAAGTGATGGGAAATAACATGCTAAGTAAATACAACCTTCAGTTTTAATGCTGCAGATGAATGAAAATAGAGAGAAAAGAGGACTCCCTTTGCTATGCATTGCTTTAGATAGTTGTAGTTACAGAAATTGTAACGTAAACGCTCCCATTATATGGACACCACCTCTTATATATTACATTACGAAATTCCTTAACGGGAGCCTGTCATCAGATTTTTCATAAAGGTTTATATTATCTCCTAACTTCCCCTGTATAACCCCCAAAAACATTTTATATTCTGCGGCACTTTATGTAAATCCAGACGGTCCGGTCAGATGGGCGTTGTGGCAACTCCGCATTAGACTACTTGTGTGGGGGTGAACTGTTCTTAATTAGGCCAAAAGTAAGGTTGCTTTTTTGCTAAATCGATGGAAGTTAGCAATTGTCTAATGTCAGACTGATCGAAGCCCTATTGTCTTTAAATTTGATTTGTCTGTTAAATGTGTATTGCTTCAGCCCCTTTGACTACATAATTCAGAGGAAAATTATGCAGTCGGATTGAATTAGCACCCTGCTGGTAAAAATTTGCCAAGATGCGTCATCGGGGTCTGGGGATGCTACCCATGGGATACACCAGCAGCAGAGAAAGTGATATACCAGGTCGAACATCCTACCCCAGCCAACTTTCCTTGACCCCTCCAGCCTTTCAAGGTTGGTTACAGTCAGGTCCATGGAATTCAAGACACTGGGTCTTCCATCACCCTGGTCAGCCCAGATATAGTCGCCCCAAAACATTTATTTTAGGCTCTGCCTACAGAAAGGAAGAGCAATATGGCTTGCATGAATTGGCGATATGTATGTGCAAGCGCGAGGTTTCTTCCAGCTATGTGGATGATGCAGCAGGAGTCATTCAAATTAATCACAGGAAGAGGACAGCAATCATTGGAGGAGGGGAGGAATAGACGCTGCAACAACGATGCCCATTGGACCAGATCGTCCAGTTTTATACAAAGTAGAGGAGAATGTAAAAAGGTTTTAGCGGGTTATACATTAGGAATTAGGGAATAAAATACACCTTTATGGAATGCAGCACAGGCACTGCTGAAGGTGCTAGTCTTAGTTCTCCCAAAAAATCTGGTGATAGGTTCCCTTTGAAACATGTCTTTTATTTATTAGTTGCTAAAAAAAAAAGAAAGCAAACATCTACAAAAACTCTGCAGACAAAGTTCAGAGACCATCTATATATTAAAAATGTATAAGGATATATAGGCAGAGGAGTTAATCAATAAACAGGTGAGTATCCAGACAAAGATATATTTATAGAGGTTAGGACACCCCGCAGTGTTGTCTTATAATGTCAGTAATGCATAATAAATATATATTCCTTGTACTGTTTTAATAGTAGACAAGAGTGGAATATTGGTTCAGAATAATGCTGAAAAGATTGCTCCTACCTGGGACCCTATTTGTGATGAGATATGCTGCCTTATTTACAAATTGATCTGCTTATGTTTTAGATGTGATATTAGGGGAATCTCAATTTAATTTCCACAGTTCTCTATTTATTTTGTAGACATGCCATTTACTGAGTACAGTAATGATATATACTGATGAGAAAAATTGTAACAAACTAACAATGTTTTGAACTCATGATTATCAGGCTCCATATCTCACCATCCACTATAGCTTTGAATGTGAGAATACCTTCATTTTATAGACAATAATCTTGGCTATCTCATACATAAAGTTGACTTATAATTATTTAACATATGATTAGTTATGCAGATACTTGTCATGTCATCGCTTTGTTTCTAAAATTACATTTTTATAGTAGTATTTTGTAATCCACCTTTGGCTTTCAACACTGTCTGAATCATACTGGGAATTTCTCAATCAGAATTAAGCATATCTCGATTCTTGACCAAAATCTAGTCCCAGGTCTCTTCTACATGGTCCAAATGTTGGTGCAACAACTCACTTGGGTACTCATACTGCTTTTTCTAAAATCTAACAAAAAGTTAAGATTGACTGACCTTCATGTCTTAAGCAAGCTTTACACGCTACGATATATCTAACGAAGTGTCGGCGGGGTCACGTCGTAAGTGACGCACATCCGGCATCGTTAGTGATATTGTAGCATGTGACAGCTATGAACGAGCAGAAATACTCACCTTCTCGTTCATCGCTGACACGCCGCTCATTTTCTAAAAAGCGCACATCCTGTTGTTCATCATACCTGGGCAGCACACATCGCTCCGTGTGACACCCCAGGAACGATGAACTGCAGCTTACCTGTGGCCGCAGCCAATGTGGAAGGAAGGAGGTGGGTGGGATGTTTATGTCCCGCTCATCTCCGCCCCTGCACTTCTATTGGCCGGCCGCAGTGTGACGTCGCTGTGACGCTGAAAGTCCCTCCCTCTTCAGGAAGTGGATGTTCGCCGCCCACAGCGAGGTCGTTTGGAAGGTAAGTACATGTGACGGGGGGATGCAACATTGTGCGCCACGGGCAAGAAATTGCCCGTGCCGCACAAATGATGGAAGCAGGTGCGATCGCAAATGCGATCGCACAACAAATTGTAAGGTGTAAAGCAGCCTTGAAAGTAATGATGGACCATTGTTTCTCTGCAACTTGCTTAAATGGTTGATATTCTGACTTAATAAAAAGTTGTGTTGCAAAAAGGCTGAAAACTGTATAGAACTGTGTACAAAAACTGTATGTCATGGATGTATCACAGCCTGTTATGGAGGTTTCTGCAGCTGCGGACTCTAGGACCCTGGGAGACGGTCAGTTATTTTTCTCTCAGTTGCCAGCCTCTTACTTCCTTTATAAACCTCTCCCTGGGGATATTTGGGTGTGGTTTATAGTTTGTTCCTAACTGAGCTGTGCAGAGGTCATCTTCTGATGCTCCAGGCTCCTGTGGTTGCTACAACTCAGATAAGTGTTTGTGTTTGCTATCTACCAGGGCTCTGGTGATTGCAGTTTTGTGTCCCCTGCTCAGCAACAGGAATAGTTATAAGGCATTCTTTGCCCCTTCCTGTGGGCTGTCCTATATGGCTGGCTTAGCCTCTTGCCCCTGCCATGACACTGTAGCTGCAAAATACACCTGATGGTTGCCAAAATTTACTGAAAATTTACTGAAAGGAGGTGATTCCACAAATGAGTAGTTGACAAACTATTCCAGTTTTAATGCCATTTAACTTCAGGTAACACCCTGATGAACTTAATCTAGAGCAAGGGTCTCAAATTTGGCTAGGTATATGGGCAGCACAAAAAAAATGAATTTGCAGAACAAAATGACAATTTTAGAGATACCATATTTTTTTCTGTACACCTTTTGAAAATGTCCCCATCCTTATCCTCACCCTGTAGTAATGTGGCCATCATTGTCCTCATCCTGTAGTAATATGCCCATCCTTGTCCCCATCCCTATGCTAATGTGCCCATCCTTGTCCCCATCATATAGTAATGTGCCCATTCTTCTGTCCTTGTAGTAATGTGTCAATCCTTGTCCCCATCCTGAAGTAATGTGACCTTCCTGTAGTAATGTGCCCATCCTTGTCCCCTTGTTGTAATGTCCCATCCTGTGGTAATGTTCCCTATTGTGCAGTTCTTCAAATACTAATAAAACAAAAAAAGATTCTTCTCACCTGTCCTCCATTCCCTTAGTGTTTTCTTTCATGCTTCTTGTGGCCTGCAGACCTGTAGACGCCATGACAATCGTGCCAATATTGTCAGAACTTTAATGCACTTAAATGTATTGCCGGTGCCACGCGGGGAATCTCTCTACACCAATTTACCAATGGCAGCTGCCGGCCAATCAGAGGCAAGTAGCTGACGTCATACACTGATATCAGCTTTTGGCCTCTGATTGTCCAGCAGCTGCTATTGGTACAGAGATCTTCTCTGCACAGCACCAACAATACATTTAAGTGAAATAAAGCAATGAACGTGTCGCGTCCCGGGGCAGCCGAGCTGTTTGGATCTGAACGGTTCGTGGCTCGAGGGGTCCCAGACCCATGGGCACCGTCAAACAGCTTTAAATGAAAAATAAAAATAAAGTCCGACTACGCCACTCGCGGTTTGCGGCCAGGGATAGTTGGGCTGCCGCTGCGGGTTCCACCTTGGCATCATGGATGGGGGCAGCGTGGATGGTGGAGCCCTCCGCGAGCAGGGCTTTTCCCCAGGGGTAGGTGAAGGGTTAACGAGGAGGCACAGTGCAATGAAGCAGTCCAGAGAGAGAGTGCAGTTTAATTATCTTTGCTTACTGGCTTTACGCCCTGGGGACGTACTGTATCTCAGGTGCGCCCGTGTCCCTGATGGCTGTGCCAGCCAACCTGGTACCACTCTACCTCCGATGCACTCTGGTGTATGTGGGTCCTCCCTGGCGTGGAGCACTTGGAGGTCCTCCTGGTGTCTGGGTCCTGCCGCAGGCAGCTTGGACTATTTAAGGGAATTTCTCCTGCTCCTCTCTTTGCCGCTGATGCCTCGGACGTTAGTGGTGGCAGATGAGTCCTGGAAACCCACCCGCCTTGCAGAGTTAACAGATGGCTTGAAGTCCTGGTCTGTTCTGGGATCTGCGTGCAAAGTACTTTGAGCCCTGGATGTCCACCCCACACGATCCCTTTGTCCTTGGAGCTTGCTCTCTCGATCTCCAACTACTTTTCTTCTCTGAGGGGCTGTTCTTTCTACTCAGGTCTTTGCAGATTCTTTGCTACTTTCGTTGTGTCTCAAGAGTCTGTGGTCTATTTTGACACCTTTCCTTTTACTTCTCTCCTCCACTCACAACCTCCCTCTTTCACTTCCTTTCTCCGACTAACTACCCACACTCCCCAGGTCCCTTTCTCCTCCCTCAGGTCTGGTGTCTTCCTCCCAGTTGGCTGCCTGTTATCTAACAGTGCTCAGCCCTGTCATCTGGCTAAATGAGTCTCCCAGCCGGGTACAGCGATTGTAAATGTTCTGGTGTGCTAGCGTGTGTGTAGTGACTGGCACAGTCATGAACCCAAGCTGTTACCTTGTTGTTATTTTTGTGACACCTGGTTACCGCAGGGGCGTCACAAACCAGGTGACCCCTGCACCGGCTGCAATCGTCAAGAGGTCTACATGCCTGTGGGCCACAAGAAGCTGCCTCAGGGGCTGCATCCAGGCTGCTGGCTGCGTATTTGAGACTCCAGATCAATAGCATGCGAAAGGGGTATAAATCTGTGAAATTAATAAAAGGAGAGTATTTTGCGGAATGTAGAGTTCAATACCTATTATGAGGTGTTTTCAATTTGTTTATTTACTCCTTGTATTCATATTTCTTCCTTTATGGATGTGTCTTTCATTTTAAATCTACAATTTGCTCATTGCAATAAGAACAAGGTAAACTATTTTATGAACAGTGGAGGTCAAACTTTTGCATAGTACTGTAAATTACTGTGCAATAGCAGGTTCAAATTTATGGATACATCTGTTTTTTGTTTTTTTTTTAAATTCTTTTAAAGTCCCTACTTTTATGTGCTGTAGCGTTGCCGGGGGATGTAGTTGTGAGCGAAGTACTCTTCTTTCACTGCCCACATGCTACATAATACTGTGGGTCCCGGTATGTGGTATGTGTGTATCTGTGGTGCTCTTTACCTGGGTGATACACCCCCACATACTACTTGTTGCCATACAGCAGGCCAGGACCAGATTGTTCAAAATGAATTGAGAGAGACCAATATACAGAAATATGATTTTTACTAACCTTTTAGATTGGTAACAACTATGTACAACAAATAGTAGGCACATTACTTATGGTATAATTCTCTTGTTATAAGCAGACATAAAGACTAGTGATTAGCGAGTATGCTCGGCACGTCTCAATACTCGATCGAGCATTGGTGTGCATGGGCACACTTTGTACTCAATCTATTATTGCGGGTG
The DNA here is from genome assembly GCF_048569485.1 of Anomaloglossus baeobatrachus. Classification (NCBI taxonomy): domain Eukaryota; kingdom Metazoa; phylum Chordata; class Amphibia; order Anura; family Aromobatidae; genus Anomaloglossus; species Anomaloglossus baeobatrachus. The sequence goes on from NC_134354.1 coordinate 465,680,204, forward strand.
CTAAAGCACCATGCTCATGTTCATAGCCTGCATATTTTGCAGCTGTTTTTCAGCCAATAAACATGCTGGGATTGCCCATGTTGGCTACTGGCATTATGTTTATTAGCCGGCCGCATTATCAGGTCTTAAATGTGATCCAAGGGTGTGATGCTCAGCACACTGTAGTTCAGGGACAGTTGATGTATAAGGGAGAGCTTAGATTAGAACAGGCATATAGGCATGGTTGTACACTTGCACCCTTTAGTTCTTTCCATGGGTTACAGTAGGGATTTTTTTAGCCTAGTTTAATGCAATAAATAAATAATTTTAAAAAATGGAGTTGGGTCCACCCTATTTTTAGGGTTGCAAAGCTATGCCACAGCAAGGCATACTGTGAAAAAAATTGTTTTTTGGCTAGATTGAGCTAATGGATTACACCGCCTGTATACTGTTTGGTAGCGCTACACAAAGCTGCGTAGGCAACGCAGTATAAGGTTGCAGAACTATTGCCACATCAAGGCACGCTGTGAAAAACTGTTTTTGGCTAGATTTAGTTAATAGTTTGAACTGCCTGTAAGTTGTTTGGTAAAACTACACAAAGCTGGGGATGCAATGCAGTATAAGGTTGCTGAGCTATTGCCACAGCAAGGCACACTGGAAAAAAAGAGGGTTTTTTTTTTGCTAAATTGAACTAATAGATTATATTGTCTGTAAACAGCTGTTTTATACCGTTACACAGAGCTGTGTATGCAATGCACAATTTACAATTAAATGCACCTATCACTGTACCTCACTGCCATAGAGCACTCTTCCTATTCTATTAAAGGCAAACTGGTGCTGTGGCGCCCTGGCCTAGCCAGGTCTTCACAGATAACATACAAACACCCCCACTAGACAGGGACATCAGCCAAACAAAAATCCTTGTTGCCTCCCTCCAGTGTCTGATGTCCACACCAGGTGGGGTGGAGTCAAGTGGTTGGCCCCACCCACTGAGGAGTTCACAGGCCTGGAGGCGGGAAAAGTGACAGTTCAGTGTTGGAGTTTGAAGTGAGAGGAGTGAGTACTTGGGTGTCTGGGTTTGTGGCCCAGGCACTGACAGCAAAGTTGGCAGACGGTGGTGGCCGTCTGCAGGAGTGGTGGAGCAACGCGGAACCGTAGTACCCGCCGGTACCGACCGGGGAGCGAAGTGAAGCCAGCACACACAGGCAGGGCCATCGGACCCCGACCCGGCTTGGAGCCGCCGACAATAGTCAGATCCGAATGTGACTGGAACCCCAGGGGTTTCACAACAGCAAAAGTCCTGATTGAAGGCAACTGCCCACACCATAAGGGTATACAGCTACCGCCTCAGGCTAGAGACCCATGGGCCAGCGTGTGCGGGCAAATGGGCTCCTCCGGTACCCATACACCGGGGAGCAGACTACCGTTGGGAATCCATAGTAGTCAGAAAGAGAACATCAAGGTGCAGGGAAAGGCAGCTGCCATCACCTGTTCGGGGAGAAGCACTGCAGCTGGCTGCGGGACCCGTCCATGCAGCCGTTTGGTTTACCGAGGACTTTGTACCTTTCTTGCTGAGTGAGTACACCCGTGCCATCCGGCACCGTGCCGCGCTGCCTCTGCAACCCTGCACCTCACCGACCCTGCCTCCCTGTCACAACATCACCGGGCCCCGGGACCACCGACCCCTACCCACGGTGGGGGAAAATAACATCCCAGCTGCTCCTTACCATCGCTCCTCGGATCCCCATCATCAGCAGGGGAGGTGCCTATCTTCACCACGACCCGCGGGTGGCGTCACGGACTAAGGGGCACTTTTCACACTGCGACATCGCAGGTGCGATGTCGGTGGGGTCAAATTGAAAATGATGCACTTCCGGCATCGCATGCGACATCGCAGTGTGTAAAGGCTGGATGATACGATTAACGAGCGCAAAAGCGTCGTAATCGTATCATCGGTGCAGCGTCGGCGTAATCCATGATTACGCTGACGCGACGGTCCGATGTTGTTCCTCGCTCCTGCGGCAGCACACATCGCTGTGTGTGAAGTCGCAGGAGCGAGGAACGTCTCCTACCGGCCTCACTGCGGCTTCCGTAGGATATGCGGAAGGAAGGAGGTGGGCAGGATGTTTACATCCTGCTCATCTCCGCCCCTCCGCTCTGATTGGCCGCCTGCCGTGTGACGTCGCAGTGACGCCGCACGACCCGCCCCCTTAACAAGGAGGCGGGTCGCCGGCCACAGGGACGTCGCACGGCAGGTGAGTGTGTGTGTGAAGCTGGCGTAGCGATAACTTTCGCTACGCCAGCTATCACCACATATCGCTGCTGCGACGGGGGCGGGCACTATCGCACTCGGCATCGCAGCATCGGCCTGCGATGTCTTAGTGTGCAAAGCCCGCCTAAATCCCCCAAACCAACCACCCCTTTCACTCACGGGCGAGGAGCGCCGCTCGAGTCCCCGGATCCGGCCCACTGCTCGAGCCACCGAGCAGCAGCAGCCGCAGCAGCGCCGGACCCGAGCATTAGCGAGAGCGCAGCAGTGACGGCGTCCTCCCCGCCCGCGACAGTGCCATGGCCCATGATTCAAACTATATATAGGCTGAGTTATGAGTTGCACTGGCCAATCACAGCCATGCCAATAGTTGACATGGCTGTGATGGCTCTGGAAGTGCACACAGCCTAAAAGCTTGCTGATTTACAGTTTGGGTTAACTCATACCTATTGGGCACACAAATTTGTCTGGATCATCATGAGATTTACAAAATCCTCAGAGAAAAAGACTTTGGAAAAGTAAATTTATATCTGGTCAATAGTGTCAAAGTAAAAACATTTGCTGAGCGACCGCAGCTAAATTACACTAACCATAATTCTGTGCAGCAGAAAACAACTGTATAAGTACTAAAATAATTTTCTACTACAAGCCTTTCTGAAACTATAGATATTTAACGGACATCAGTAAAAAAAAAAATATCGCCTGCCCGTAATTATCTAACGCTAAGACTGACTATATTCAGAAAAAATACTATAGTAGATATCGATTAATACAGTTTATGTTTACTGTTTGCCCTTTGAGAGTTGCCTGGGCAATGAGTTGGACTTGGACTCATTGCTGTAGTTTGGTTCCCTAGCACAATATTGCTGCCGTTTACATTTAGTAGTGCTAGTTCAGTTGCTGATATCTGTTTGCATTACAGTGTGCTGCAGCCGTATCCATACCTGCTGCAAGCCACCACACCGGCTACCTATCATGATACCTGCTACCTTGACGTATCATCACCAGTTACTGCAGTGCATGCATCCATCCATCCTTTTATCCTGGACAGAATCCATATACCAGCTGGTGCCGGAATCTTTTACCAGAGACTGTTGTTCCTGTACCCCAGGGGCTAGGTGATGCAACACTAGTCTTCCTGAGTGGCACCCAGACCCATACCTGTAGGGCAACACCTTCACCATCAAGAGCTCTGGAGAAGACCAGGCTCAGGTCCGTAGTCAAACCCCTCTGAGTTTTCTGCATGTTGTTGCCCAGCGGGTTCCCTAATATATCTGCTTACCCAGCGAGCGTAACAGTTTGCCCAGGGCATGAACCCCGCTGCCCCTGTGTTCTCGGCTCAGTGAGAACTTGCTCATTTGCGGGAGGAACAATGTTGACTCAGCACCGTTCTACAGGCTATGGATGCCCGATTGAGCTCTCTGCAGCTGGCAGATCTTGCAACCATCAATGCTCAATTTCCCAGCCTTCAATTAAGAGATATCTTGTCAGGAAAGTATGCAAGGTCGGGCGTTGGAGAATCTCTCCCCCATGGACGAACGGTTGACATCTCTGCAGTGAAACCAGTTAAGCCGCTACACCCCCAGTCTTGTTGCCTTCCAGTCCAACTTCTTTCCCAGCCACGGTACCAAGGGGATCTGAAGTTCTATCAGGGGTTTCTCACCAGTGCTAGCTGCACTTCCATCTGCTTCAGACACCATAAGACAATAATCCAGCACCAGGGAAAAAAGGCTTCATCATAAATTAAAATTTAACTTTTATTGGATCCCATATTAAAATCCATAGACAGATATATTAAAATTCTAGGAAACCTGACATGTTTCGGATCTAACAAATTTGATCTTTACTCATAGGTAACCTGGACTAGTGTAAGAGACATAATATAACTTAGTTAGGCTGAAATTTAAAATTCTTTTTTACTTCCATCTGCTGCCACAGCTGCTGCCAAAGTGGCCTTCCTGGCTTCTCACCTAGATGGTGAAGCTCTGGACTGGATCATTCCATTTCTGGAAAGAATGGATCCTTTAGTCTTCAACCTGCCTCTCTTCATGGAGATTTTCTGGAAGGTTTTTGATGAACTCGGTCGTTGCATCCATGATTGAAGCGCTGTTCCATCTTCAACAAGGGGATTTAACCATGGGTCAGTACTCCATTAAGTTCCACACCCTATCCTCTGAGCTGCACTGGACCAATGAGCCATTGGTCGGAGCATTATGGCGAGGCTTATCTGATAAAATCAAGGATGGTCGTTCTTTATCCTCCTCTCTGGATGACCTGATAAGCTTGGCTGTTCAGATTGACCTGCCCTTTCAGGAACACTCTTGTGAGAGGACCCATGAGAGGAGGCCATCGCACCCAGTAGCCTCTGTCCTGAGTTCCTCAGTACCACGTGTCAGTGTGTCTTCCATACCTGTGGTTACGAACCCATGGAGATTGATCGCATACGTCCAGCTCGCCGCTGCCCAGAGATTTGCAGCACCAATAAAGGGTGCTACTACTGTGGAAGCTCCATGCATCTACTCCACTTCTGTCCCAAGAAGCCGGGAAATTTCCCTGCCTAGGGTCTGTAGGATAGGCTACCCTAGGTGAATGCAAGTCATCTTCACCTCTATATATTTCTATGTCCATTACCAGTGGTGACTCTAGGTTCTCTTAAGTAGCTCTTCTGGACTCTGGTGCTGATGGGAATTGAATACAACAAGTTATAGTGGGTTGATACCAAATTCTTGTGCGTCAGCTGCAAACTCCTATTTCAGTGCTCTCGATGGACAAAAAGCCTCTGCCCGGGGTCATCCAATTTGGCCCTACGAGTAGGAATGCCTTCTGTGTCCTTCCTGGAATGTCACACCCGCTGTTTCTGGGTTTACTGTGGTTAAGGAAGCACGAACGAGTTCTGGACTGGAGATCTGGAGATGTGCTCAAGTGTGGTTACGTCTGCCACCAAAACTGTCTTGTCTCTGTGCAGTCTCCTCGATTACCTGTCAGACCCTCTAATCTTCTGGATCTGCTGCCCACCTACTGGGGTTATACGGATGTCTTTGACAAGAAAGAGGTCAAGACTCTGCTGCCACACAGACAATATGAATGCACGATTGACTTTTTCCCTGGGTCTTCCCCGCCTCGTGGTCATATCTATCCCCTATCTCAGACTGAGACGCAAGCTATGTCCGAACACATTAAGGAGAATCTGGCAAGAGGTTCCATTCAAAAATCTTCCTCTCCGGCCGAAGCCGGTTTCTTCTTTGTTAAGAAACAGGACAAGTCACTTCGGCCATGTATCGACTACAGAGGGTTCAATTGAATCAGAGTCAAAAAGAAAAACCCGCTGCCGCTCATACCAGAACTGTTCGACCGACTTCGAGGATCCAGGGTCTTCTCCAAGTTGGACCTCAGTGGTGAGTACAATCTGGTTCGCATATGATCAGTCGATGAATGGCAGACTGCCTTCAACACCCGAGATGGCCACTATGAGTATCTGGTAATGCCATTCGGACTCAGCAATGCCCCGGCGGTCTTTCAGGAATTTGTCAATGACATCTTCCGAGATCTGCAGTACACGTGTGTAGTGGTGTATCTGGATGACATTCTCATTTTTTCACCAGACTTTCCTACGCACAGGAGAAATGTCCGTCTGGTGCTGCAGAGGTTAAGGGAGAACCGTCTTTATGCCAAATACGAGAAGTGTCTTCTGGTGCTGGTGCTGTTCTCACACAGAAGTCTGCTATGGGTAAGACTGTAACCTGCAGTTTCTTTTCCAGGGCTTTCTCTCCAGCTGAGCGCAACTACTCGATTGGTGATTGGGAGCTGTTGGACATCAAGATGGCTCTGGAGGAGTGGCATTATCTGCGAGAAGGAACGATGAACCCTATCATCATTTACATTGACCACAAGAACTTGGCCTACCTACAGTTGGCTCAGAGGTTGAATCCACGCCAAGCCAGGTGGTCACTTTTCTTCACTCGTTTCGACTTACTGCTGCACTTTCACCGTGCTGAAAAGAATGTCAAAGCTTATGCACTATTGCAGTCATTTCTGTCGGCTGATCAGGAGGAGAAGCCTCAATACATAATTGAGCCATCCATGATGGTGATCGTGGCTCTCATAGATGTGTCCCAGTTTACTCTCCATAAGACATTTGTGGCTGAAGCAGACGGGAAGCGAGTTCTTCAGAGGATCTCGGCCTGAGACAGGGGATAGAAAAGACCATGAGGTGGGGAAGACCCAGGGAGTAAGTCAATCGGGCAGTCATATTGTCTGTGTGGCAGCCAGTGGTGGACAGAAGCAATGGACAGAAGAAATCATTGCAGCAGACATTGAAGTATTATTGGTGACCAACACTATGACAAGATGTCCTGAACTTGTGTCGACCTATCCCTCATGTGCCCATAACAAGACACCAAAGAAGCTTCCTGCTGGTCTTCTGCTCCCTTTGCCGATGCCATTTCCCCCCTGGAATGGACTTTATCACAGCTTTGCCGAAGTCCTCCGGTTGCACTGTCATTTGGGTAGTAGTGAACAGATTCTCTAAAATTGCCCATTTTACGCCACTGACCGGTTTGCCCTCTGCACCTTCATTCAGCACATCTTCTGGCTGCATGGGCTACCACTCCACATTGTGTCTCACAGAGGTGTCCAGTTCACGTCTCAATTCCGGTCGGCCACCTTCAAGCTGCTGGATGTCACTGTGGGCTTGACACGAACAGAACGGGTGAACCAGATTATGACGAACTTTCTGCAACACTTTGTCAATGAGCATTATAGTGACTGGGTCAAACTCCTTCCTTGGGCAGAGTTCTCATATAATAACCACAAAAGTCTCTTTTTCAGATCGTGTACGTCAGCAACCCAGAATTCCGTTCGCAGTGGCACTCACCTCCGGCAATCCTGCAGCTGATTCCCTTATTAAGACATTCTCCGACATCTGGGCAGAAACCAAGTCCTCCCTGGAGCAGTCCTCCATTCGTATCAAGAGGCATGCAGAGGAGAGATATCTAGACCCTCCTCCGTTCCGAACTGGAGACAAGGTATGGCTCTTTTCCAGATACGTCTGGCTCAAGCTACCATCCTATAGGTTGGGTCCCTGCTTTATCGGTCCCTTTGAGGTGCTCTAACGGATCAACAGGATTTTCTACAAGCTCAAGCTCCCGTCTTCTCTACGCATCCCCAACTCTTTCCATATGTCACATCTTAAACCTGTCATCTTCAGCTGTTATCACAGGGATCTAGGTACTTCTCTGTCTCCGGTCAGTGATGAAGACATCTACAAATTATCCTTGTGGCAAAGGAGGTCAGAGGTAAAACTTACTACCTGGTGGATTGGAAGGGGTTTGGTCCTGAGGAGAGGTCATTAGCCAAGGAAGAATATTAATGCCCCTTTTCTCCTTAAGAGATTCCTGAAAAATGGGGAGCATAAGGGGGCTCCTGTAACACCCATGCTGGCATCCTCGCACTCTGTTGCTCTCCTTCCCCAGTGAGACTGTTGGTTCCCTCACCTGTGCAGGCGTCCTGCTGCTGTGGTCCTGTCCTCATCCCATGCTGCAGCCTCATGGAGCATCTGTACTCCTGAGAGGCTTCAGGCCTCTGCCTGTAGGACACGCCCGTGACCGTGCACCCTTTCTTAAAGGGCCAGCATCCTCCTAACATGGAAGTGCCTCTTAGGTCAGCTGGGAGGCTGCAGGTATTTAAGGAAACTCTGCCCTTTGAGAGCTGCCTGGGCAATGAGTTAGACTTGGACTAATTGCTGTAGTCTGGTTCACTAGCACGATACTGCTGCCGTTTATACTTAGTGCTAGTTCAGTTGCTGATATCTGTTTGCATTACAGTGTGCTGCTGATGTATCCCTACCTGCTGCTGCTGCAAGCCGCCACACCTGCCACCTATCATGATACCTGATACCTTGAAGTATCATCACCAGTTGCTGCCATCCATCCACTCTCACTCCCATACCCCTAGGGCCAGCCGACGCAACACCAGTCTTCACGAGTGGCACCCAGATCCATACCTGCATTGCAACACCTTCACCATCAGGAGCTTTGGAGAAGACCAGCCTCAGGTCCATAGTCAAGCACCTCTGGGTTTTTTGTGTATTGCAGCCCAGTGGGTTCACTAACATCTCTGCTCGCTCAGCGTGCATAACATCCAGCATCCATGCGTCCCTTTCCAGGGGGGAAGCATCTTGCTAAATTTACTCTTGTACCGTGGGTCTAAGAGAGTGGCAATCCAGTAGTCAGCACTATTTGTAATCCTAACAATACGGCCATCATGTTACAGATAGTGCAGCAAGAAAGTATTCATGTGTTGGATGGTTCCATGAGGTCCAAGTCCATGTTGTGTAGGTAGAAGGTTAACACTCATGCTCCATCCCCTAACTCCAACCACAGACAACAGAGACGGGATCAATATCTTCTTAATCTTCTGAGTTGTATGCGCCCATTACCTCTTCGTCCTCCATTTGTTCCTTGGCTCCTGCACCTTCACTACCAGCTTGTCTGTTACCATAAGCCCACCTCAATCAATGGACACCACCCTCCCATGACACCTGCTGACTGTGCAACAACTGTCTGGACCTTGTGGGAAATGGTATCCCTTCCACATCCTTCTCTGCTTCCTCCTCTTCCTCTGGGACCACCACCTCCTCCCGCAGACTATTCAAAGTGTGCTTAAACATGTAGATGTCCAGAATAGTGATGACAATGATGACATTGTCAGCACTTACTATCTCTGTAGCCATTTACAAACTGTACATGAGGGTGCAGCGGTCCTTCTATGCACACACCACAGCTGTGATTTGCCCCACATCCGGATTGCGGTGTCCCAGGCTATGTGTCATCGCATAGTGCACCAGGGCATACTGTTGCTGCCACAGTGGTTATAACATGTGTTGAGTGGAATTCCACATTGTCGGCACATCAATCACTATCAACCAGTAACCGGTAGGCCGAAAGACATTTATTGCATTGCAAGTCGATTAGCCGCCAGGTTTGTCTCACAAGCTTTGTGGATTTCAAGACTTGGAGAGCAGCCACTGCGTTCTCCGATACAGATTAATTTTAGCACTCCCTGATTATGTTGAGGCCTGGCTGAGCTGTAAGGAGGTGGGGGGATTCTCTCTGCACTCTCTGAACACATGTTAGATTAAGGGAGAGGTTAAGAACGCAGGTGGAGGACCTAGAGGAGATGGAGGAAGCAGAAGGGGACAGCCACCAGAGTAACCCCGTGTCCTATCAGCAAAATGTAACGCCCTTTTCTTGCTCATCCAGGTATCAGTGGTGAAAAGCACTCTTTGTAGACACAGTTTTTCAAGGAAAAGGTAATCTTGGATGCAACATGATGGTGTAGCACAGACACAGCTTTATTAAAGAAATAATGGTGACTGGGCAACTGGTACTCTGGGACCATGATGGCCATCAGCTTTCGGAAATCGTCTGTATCCACAAAGGCAGAAAGGCAACATTTCCTTGGCCAACATATTGGATATGTTGAAGATCAAGCTCTTTGCTTTGGCATGTGTAGGAGGAAATAATTTTTTCTATGACCAGAACTGCAGGACCAAGGGCTGGCTAGTGTGCTGAGAGAGGGCAGAGTAGGGTGTACAGGACAAACTGGTGGACTGTGACAGAGGTGCAGGCACAGATGTTATGGTGGATTGCGAAACGTGGTGTGCTCGGCCTGTGAGATTGCTCAAAATCCATAGGCATGTAAACTTCTATAACAACTGGAGGGCTCTCACTCACATCAACTTTAGTTGGTAAACAAGTGGAGATTCTGCAGGCAGAGACCTGGGTGAGAACAATTTTGAGGGTGAAAGGAGGAGGAAGAAGCATGGGATGCAGTTTATGGGGCATTGGGTAATTGGCTATGCCCAGTAAGCTGCATTTAAGCACAGTAAGATTCCCAGACTAACGCACATTGGTTGGTCATGTGATGGTTCATGCATGTAATAGACAAAATATTTGTATTTCTGCCTCTACTGAGTTGTCTTTTATAAAGTTTGCAGAGAACATGAGTTGGGAATTCCATTCCGGTCGCAAAAAAGCCCAGGCAAGGCAACCCTTGCTGCGCATGCAAAATGTAGATCTGTCACTACTGCTGGACACAGCCAGAGTTGTGGCTGATGATGTAGTGGTTGTCCTGGTTCCATCACTCCATGTCTGCGTTGGAAGCACCTCGTCTTCCTCCTCCTCCTCCTCTGCTGAGCTACTCAGCTGCGTGCCTCTGGGCTCATGCCAAGTGGGATCTACAACTTCATCATCATCCTTTCTGTTGTCCCAATCCTCTCCCTGACAGTCACTCTACTCCTCTATCAGACCTGAAATCACAGAACAGTAGGCATGCGTCTCAGGTATTTGAGTCTCATCATTATCTCCTCCACTCCTCCACCCCCGGGGATTAATGTCTGTGGATTAGGGCCTGGATCCTTCTCAGACCCTACTTTGTCCAGGCCCAGATCCAATTGACAAAGATATTGGGCTTTGGTGTAGATGCTTTCCTTCTCTTCAGTCTGTGAATCTTTAGAGGAGACCTCTGATGCCCACTGGATAGAATGTTTGAAAAACTCCCCACAGTCAGTTGGGCGGTTGGAGAGTTGTGACATGGGGAAAAAGAAGTGTAATTGGGGGGTCACCTCTGAGGAATGAACTGTGTGTGATGTTGAGGTGCAGAAACAGGAGGAGCTGCCACTTGATGCAGCGCTTGCCATTCATTCTAGCACATGCTGTTTCTGGACCTTATTTACAAGTTGAATCAATGTCTGGATGCCAAAGAAATGGAGTGGGGTAGCCTGTCCAGTAAAAGAAGTTGTTCTCAGTTCTCTAGGACAAGTCGGTGTTTGTTCAGTAGAGCTTTGACTAATATTAGAATGTCCCCTATGTAGACCTCGAATATCCTGCCTATTTCCCCATCCAAGAAAAAACCCTTATAGATAATGATTAAGGGATCATAAACTGTACACCGTGAGAAAAACCCTTAAAATTTCAAATCTTTAATGATAAAGTTTAAAATGGATATCCCAACATGAATAACACACACATGTATACATACAACAAAAAAAGGAAAAAGTGCTGCAGTGCAGACTGGGAGTGGTCAACGCCCCTTCACTTCTCCTTACCTAGCCTGCGGAGGTCGGCACCCTAGATTGCGTAAAGGCGCCCCCGCTCACCGTCGGCTCGCCCTCCTTTCCCTGCACTAAATTAAGAAGTGCAACTAGTCTGGGAATGTAGGAGTGCTCAATTAAAATATTGCTGCACTGCAAAAATTTACAGGGTTACAAGGAATATCTATTGATATCTGACACACATGTGGGTGTGACTCTACAGAGATGCTGAAATGACCGATACAATATAGTATGAGATGCTTGAGATTAGAATAGCCACCTCAAAATGAAGTTTATCAGTGGACACCGTGCACCCGTTTGGATGTATCCCCTGGAGCCACCTAAATGGATATCAATTGTCCTGTGCATTCAATAAAGGCATATAATTGGACACATATTGTGGTGCTGCAACACGGGTTACTACAATATACGCAAAAGACTCTAATAAGCCTTGCCTTCGCCTGCTCCCACAAACAAATCAATGAGAGTCAATCAATAACTCAACACATGACTCCACAGTAGGCACACAGATGGATGGTCCTCAGATGTAATGACATAGTTAGCCATAGCATGGAAAAAACTTTCACTCCAGTCTATTCACTGTAGATGTAACAATAACATATAAAAGGTACTTAGCTTTTGGTGTAAATATGGACAAATCGCCAGATAAACGCTAATACAATTATCAAGTATACAAGTATTAGCGTTTATCTGGCGATTTGTCCATATTTACACCAAAAGCTAAGTACCTTTTATATGTTATTGTTACATCTACAGTGAATAGACTGGAGTGAAAGTTTTTTCCATGCTATGGCTAACTATGTCATTACATCTGAGGACCATCCATCTGTGTGCCTACTGTGGAGTCATGTGTTGAGTTATTGATTGACTCTCATTGATTTGTTTGTGGGAGCAGGCGAAGGCAAGGCTTATTAGAGTCTTTTGCGTATATTGTAGTAACCCGTGTTGCAGCACCACAATATGTGTCCAATTATATGCCTTTATTGAATGCACAGGACAATTGATATCCATTTAGGTGGCTCCAGGGGATACATCCAAACGGGTGCACGGTGTCCACTGATAAACTTCATTTTGAGGTGGTTATTCTAATCTCAAGCATCTCATACTATATTATATCGGTCATTTCAGCATCTCTGTAGAGTCACACCCACATGTGTGTCAGATATCAATAGATATTCCTTGTAACCCTGTAAATTTTTGCAGTGCAGCAATATTTTAATTGAGCACTCCTACATTCCCAGACTAGTTGCACTTCTTAATTTAGTGCAGGGAAAGGAGGGCGAGCCGACGGTGAGCGGGGGCGCCTTTACGCAATCTAGGGTGCCGACCTCCGCAGGCTAGGTAAGGAGAAGTGAAGGGGCGTTGACCACTCCCAGTCTGCACTGCAGCACTTTTTCCTTTTTTTGTTGTATGTATACATGTGTGTGTTATTCATGTTGGGATATCCATTTTAAACTTTATCATTAAAGATTTGAAATTTTAAGGGTTTTTCTCATGGTGTACTATTTCCCCATCCACCATGAACTTGTGATTTACCACTCATGTTTGATATACCCTTCAGCTTTGAAACAGATGTTTCACAACTCTAGGCCCCACCTGTTGTACACCTGACACAAAAGAAAAATTCTGCATTTCTTGGCTGAGATGGCAATATTGGGATGGTCCATGGAAGTACCAATACCTAGTTAGATGGTTCACTGGCAAATATTTAGCAGGCATTAAAAAGTACCAATACCTATTGAATTGGATCACTGGGAAATTTTTAGCAGCTACTAAAAAGTAGCAATAGCTATTGAAATGGTTCACTGGAAATTTTTTAGCAGCCACCAAAAAGTACCAATACTTATTGAGATGATTCACAACTAAATTTTAATTTATTGAGATGATTCACAACCAAATCACCTTTTTCCACCGCAATCAGAGGCCTAGTGACACGATAACGGGGAGCCGATGGTTGCCATTGTAGCAACAGGTCATGTGATGACTCCTGTCGCTATCATGACATAGTTCCTGTTGGAGCCGACAGAGCAGCGGCTGTAACATGAATGCTGCATTTCTGCTGATCAGAACTGTGCAACTCTAATCAACAGAAATGAATCTGCGATCAGACTGCTGATCCTTAAAGTCCCCTAGGGGACTAGTAAAATATAAAAATAAAAGTAAAAAAAAAAAAAATTAAAAAAAATAAAAAAGTCTAAAAGTTCAAATCACCCCCCATTCACCCCATCGAAAATTTAACAGTTAAAAAAAATAAAAAATATACACATATTTGCTATTGTCACGTTCAGAATAGCCTGATCTATCAAAATATAATATCAATTACCTGATTGGTAAACGGCGTAGCAGCAAAAAAATTCTAAATGCCAAAATTAAGTTTTTTGGTTGTCATAAATTTTGTGCAAAATGCAATGAGGCGATCAAAATGTAGTATCTGGAAAAAAATGGTACCATTCAAAAATGTCAGCCCAAGATGCAAAAAATAAGCCATCACTGAACCCTATATCCTGAAAAGTGAGAACGCTATGGGTCGTGCGCCACTTTTTTTGGACAAACTTCAGAAATTTTTTTTAACCCCCTAGTTAAAAGTAAACCTATATATGTTTGGTATCTATGAACTCGTGCTGACATAAGTTAGTGTTAACATATAGTGAACACGGGGAATAAAATACCCCCCAAACTGTTGTGGAATCACACTTTTTTTGCAATTTTTCCGCACTTCAAATTTTTTGCCACTTTTCAGTAAAAATCATGGATTCTTTTAAAAGTACAGCTCATCCTGCAAAAAAAAAGCCCTCATATGGCAAGATTGATGGAAATATAAAAATGGTACGGCTCTCGGAAGAAAGGGAGCAAAACCCACACACAAAAAAAAAAAAATCGGAAAATTGTAGGTGTGAAGGGGTTAAATAATTAAAAAAAAGTCTTGAGATCCCCAGTAATTTTGATAACTTGCCAATGTAAAGCTGACAGTTGAGGGGTGCATATCGTAGTTGGTTGCTTTACCTGTGCAAGTTATCAAAAATAGGAGGGATCTCAAATCATTGTTTTTGTTTTCATTCTTTCCTCATTTGTCCCTTCCTTTTGCCCCTAGCCCTTACTACATCCATTTTACAGCTATTTTACAACACAGAGGTTCGGGTCTCTATTGACTGAGCTCGGGGTCTTGGGTAAAGTTTGGATTCCGAACCTTACTTTTAACTAAAAACCACCAAAACCCGGCAAACCCGAACTTCCATGTGTCCGCTCATCTCTATCCTTTGTAAACATGTACTAATTGAGTATATTGAAACAACCAAGTTTAGATGGACATAGAATGATCCATGTATGTACCATTGATGAGTATTTGCAAATATGGTTAGTATGCAAGTGAAAAGGGAGAAAATATATGTCAACATATATAGTGGACCCAATGATCGCAGCAGCCAAAAAAGGCATGCACTCTCCCAAATACCTACATATAGTACATTTGACAAAAGGATTCGCAGTACCCTGGGCCAGGAGTCATGTTGGTTATCCCTAGCTGCCAGATCAGTAATCTGCAAACTTCCTACTACCTGCTGGCATGGTTGGCATTTTTCTGATTAGTAAACCTGGCACGATGTTATGTCTGCAATGTGCCATAATGATAGAGTTGCATCAGGCCTGCAAAATAGTAGAGGGGTTGGGCACACAGGGAGTTAGGAAATGGTTTTGTCCTACCAATCTGACCGCTGGACCAGAATCCAGTGAAGCAATTTAATAATCTTTAGTTTTTCACATGGACCCTTTTTTATATGGATTTTGATGCAGGTCTTCTTCAAAATACACTTTAAAAATATTCAGTGTGCAAGCCCTAAAGGCTGCTTTACACGCAGCGATATCGTTAGCGATGTTGCTTGTGAAAGCACCCGCCCCCGTCATTTGTGCATCACGGGCAAAACGCTGCTCATTGCGCACAATATCGCTTCCACCCGTCACACGTACTTATCTTCCTAGCGACGTCGCTGTGGGCAGCGAACAACCACTTCGTTAAGGGGGAGGTTCGTGTGCCGTCACAGCGACGTCACACAGCGACCGAACAATAGAAGCAGAGGGGCGGTGATCAGCTGCATTAACGACATGCCCACCTTGTTGCCGGAGGATGCAGGTAAGCTGTTGTTCGTCATTCCCGGGGTATCACACGTAGCGATGTGTGCTACCTCAGGAATGACAAATAACCTACATCCACAACGACCAATGAGATTTTGAAAATGAATGACGTGTCAACGATCAAGGATTAGGTGAGTATGTTTGATCGTTAACACTCGCTTGGAGCTGTTACACGCAACGACGTCGCTAACAACGCTGGATGTGCATCACGAATTCCGTGACCCCGACGACATATCGCTAGATATGTCGTTGCGTGTAAAGCTCCCTTAAGGATATAATGCTTCAGAAATATGCTGGCATTATTTTGCATGAAGCATCTTCTTTGCCATCTTTTTGGTAGTTTTTGCTGGCAGTGTCTTGTTTCAGGCCCCCTTCACATGTCAGTGATTTCGGTACGTATTTTGAAGTTTTTATACATACCAGAATCACGGACATATGCAGACCTATTAAAATCAATGGGTCTGCGCACACATCAGTGATTTCTAACAGACCATGTGTCTGTGGCGCCCTGGACAAGCCAGGACGTCACAGGTACTACGACAACACACCCCACACCCCGGCTAGGCACATCTAGGTCAAACAAAAATCCTTGTTGCCTAGCTCCAGGGGCTGATGTCCACACCAGGGGGTGGAGCCAGGCGGTTGGCCCCACCCACCGAGGAGTTCACAGTCCTGGAGGCGGGAAAAGGAAGGCAGAGCAGTTTTGAGTTTGAGGAGTGAAGTGGTAGCGGAGCAGATTGACGGTGTCCGGGTGCGTGGCCCGGGCACATACAGCAAGGTTGGCAGACGGTGGTGACCGTCTGCAGGAGGGGCTGATTGACATGAACCGTAAGGACCAGGGACGGGCAGTGGCCCGCCGGTACTAGATCGGGGAGCGAAGAGAAGCCAGCACCATTCGGCAGGGCCTACGGACCCCGCCCAGCCTAGGAGTTGCCGTAAAACCGGTCAAATCCGTTAGCGAAGGGAACCTCTGGGGTTTCCCAGCAGTCAAGACCCGATTGAAGGCAACAGCTCAAACCGTGAAGGGAAATACAGTCACCGCCAAGGCTACAGTTCCCAGGGCCAGAGCCTGCGGGCAAAAGGGGCTCCCTCAGCCTCCATCCAAGCTGGGGAGCGGGTTACCGGTGGGAAGCCACCAGAACCGAGAACATCACACAGGTGCAGGGAAAGGCAGTCACCGCCAACCTACCGGGAGAAGAACCACCGTAGCCGTCTGTGGGACCCGTCCATCCAGCCGTTTGTTTTACCGGAGACTATGCATTCATCATTGGCTGAGTGAGTACCACCATGCCGTGCGGCACCGCGCTGCCCCCGTGACCCTGCACCTCACCAGGCCCCGTAACCCGCCTGCCATTCCTCCCTCACCGGGCCCCGGGACAACCAACCCCCCTACCCACGGAGGGAAAAACAACATCCAAGCTGCTCCCCGTCCCGGGATCCCCGTCCAGAGCAGCGGTGGTGTCACAACCTCACCACAACCGTGGGTGGCGTCACGGACAATAAATCCCCAAAACCATTCCCCTTTTCACTCATGGGCGAGGAGCGCCGCTCGAGTCCCCAGGTTCCGGCCCACCACTCGAGCCACTGAGCAGTGAGCGAAGCAGCAGCAGCACCGGACCTGAGCGTGGTGAGCGCAGCGTCCTTTCCCCGCCCACGACATGTCCCTGTGGCACACACGCGTGTCCGTGTGTTCCGCATGGAGAAAAGTCTGTTTTTCTCCGTCATCACTGATGTCACACGGACCACACAGTGGAGTGATCTGTGTGACACATACCGGAGAACACAAGTGTCTTTGAAATAAAATGAATTTCTATACTCACCTGTCTCCAGCGATGCTGTTTTCGATGTTGCTGTCAGTTGCTTCACAGCCAGCTCATTATGCTAATTACATATTCACTGCACTCACCGCAGACACAGAAGTAACAGTGCTGGAGACAGCTGCGTCGGAGAGAGCAGCACCATGGACAGCAGCGCTGGGGACAGGTGAGAAAAAAGTTCCTGATCTCCGTGTGCTATCACAGATTGCACACAGAGAATACAGATGTGCCAAAACCACTGATCTCCGTGTGCTATTGTGACGCCCTGACACTGCAGATAGTCACACATAGGTCCCCGCATAACACCTTCCCTCACCTAGGTTACACACAGCCAACCAGAAAACCCTAGTCACCTCCCCCAGGAAAAGACAGGCAGACCAGTGGGCAGGACCAGGCGGAAGGAAACGCCCACCTAGGGGTCTGGAAAACCCGGGGCAGGAAAGTAGTAGTTGAGAGTCGAGAGTTGAGAGTTGAGAGTGGAGAGTGGAGTGAAGTCCAGGCCTTTGCTATAGGCCTGAGGCTGAACTGACAGGTCTCAGGGTCGGAGCCCGGACACATTGGCTAGGTGGCAGATGGTGGGCCCGTAGCTAGCAGGAGATGGGAAGATGGCTCGGCAGATCTGAGGTGGACCGGGACAGGGTTGGAGCCCGCCGGTACTGACACCGGAGACCCGACCGGAAACCGTGCACAGAGGAGGTACTCGGACCCTGAAGCCAGGACCGGAACCAATGGCCTAGTTAATTAACCGATTGAGGGCAGAATTATAGGTCCTGTCCCAACCTAAGTCCAGAAAAGAGACAACCACCCACAGAGAGGGATAGGGCATCCGGCAGGCCTGTAGATCCTATGGGTCAGCTTCCGTGGGCACAGCTCCCAACAGTATTACCGGGAGCAGACTCCCGAGTTCCAGACTGGGAAGTGCGCAACACTACAGAACAGTGCAGAGGGAAGAGATACGGACCACCAGCCCGGGTGGGGGACCAGAATACACCCGGCTGCGGAGGCCGGCCACCATCACCTTGGTTAACCAAAGGACTTGTCTGACTTCTTTAATCGTGAGTAAGCTGAGACTCTCTGGTCTGACCAGGCGCACCGGTCCCTGCCATCACCATCCCCTGCACCAAGTCACCGGGTCCCGGGGCCACCATCCCTACACACGGAGGGGTTAACAACAAGCTGCCATCCCATCATCCCGGGTGTCCCACAACAGCAGCGGTGGTGCCACATCTCACCACACACCGTGGGTGGTGTCACAGACAGTTTACTACCATCCCCGTACAAATACGGCCCCATTTAGTCGGAGTGTCCGCGCAACCCCCAGGTCCGGCAGGATCCCTTGAGCCATACCGTAGATCCGGATCCAAGCAGTGCCGGCTGCTGGCACGGGGGTGGCACACTATCACAGATAGCACACAGAGAATACAAATGTGCCAAAACCACGGCACATGGAGGGCCATACGCACCTTTAACACATCAGTGAAAAACGTGTGTGTTTTCACTTACGTGTGAAAGAAACTTAAACTGTAGGTATAAACTAGTTAGCGGCTTTCAAAGGGAAGATGCCTGAAGAATGGTCAGGTCACTTCTTTTAGCAGCTTTTGAAAACTTAAGGGGACAAAAAGAAACTCAAAAAGACTAAATATATGCACAGTAAGTAATTTTAACATTGCTGTGTATATATGGTGCCCCTGAGGGTCCAGTCACCACAGAGGTACTGCACCTCAACCAGAGGTGTGGTACTCCATTCCTTGGTAAGGAGGGGGCACAGGCTGTTGTCCATAGACCCATGGGACAGCTAAACCACTCTGGGCCAGGTTTAGAGCAAGATTGTTCCTAAGAGAGAGCACAGCCCCGGACCCTGTGGTGGGGCTTAAGTAGTGAGTGGAACAAGGTAGAAGAAAGAAGGACGGAGCTAGAGGAGTGAGGACATTGGAAGGGAGAGAGAGGTCCTGAGGACTGGAGCCGGTTGAGCTCGTCTCAGGACAAGAAGGGAGATCAGAAGGAGAGAAAGAAGGGGTCCCAGAGTCACGGGCAGTGAGAGATCCACCTGTGCGGCTGGCATCCACATCTGATGCACCGATGTGGAGGGACTAGGCCGCAAGGGGGAACCGGCCCTTAGACTAGTGGAGAACAACCAGGCTCAGGTAGTGAACCGGAGGCTGAGGTATCTTTATATGCCGAAACCGCAGCCACATGCGAATCCCCTGAAAAGGTGACTACAGAGGGCTAAGGGATAGGGCAGAGGAGCCTCCCAAACAGGGCCCATGGACACCGACTCAGAGCACTGTGTGTGAGGTGCAGGCCAGGAGGGCGAAGCCAGCGCAGGAAGACGACCAGAAAAGGGACTGCAGAAACGGACACCGATTTTGTGTCTCCAGATTACCTGGAGATTGGCTGAATCCCGTTACCACGGGACTCAGCACTCCAAGGGCAGTATTTGACCGGCCGACTGTGATAACCTGGAACTGCCAACTGTGAGTAAACAGCTAATGACTGCATCCCTCTGTGTCCTGGATTCATTGTCTGCACCGCCAGCCCCGCGCTATTCAAACACTTCATCTGCTAAAGCATATGTACGGCTGACCTGGGGCACAGCTCCACTTGTGGGGAGCTGTACCATCATTGCTGCATCACCATATGCCCCAGCCGTCCCATCCAGCAGCGTCGGCCAAATATTGCCGAATACCACAGGTGGCGTCACGACTCATCCCCCTGTAAATATCCCTCATTGAAACGACACCGCCAGGGTCACGGAGTTGGGCCCTGCCGCAGTGACCTCCCAACAGAACCGGCCCAGTTCTGAATGCCCTACGGCCCTAGTGGGCGTGTCATATATGTTCACTCTTTTTAGAATCTTTTAGTAAATTTTTCAGGTGGATTCCATGCAAAAGCGACCTGGAAAAGATGTGTGCATATTCCATTAGGGCTTATGCACAGCGCAGTCTGTGCAGGAAGAAGCACATTTCTAATGAGCCTTTTGCAGATGTGCCATTTGCACATGACATTCTATCATAAAAGAAATGCTTTCAGATATCCAAAGAATGTAGCAAAATAATTTTGTTTTTAATGGAGCAGAAAAGTTTAAACGTTTTTTTTGCTTTGCTAAATAATGGACAAAAGTTCCTTAGACTTATCAGTGTGTTACCAGTACTTATAGAAACAGAGCCTCGAGTAATGTACAGCCATTAAAAGATTGGCCTGCAAAAGAAGGATTATTTCTTATCCCACTGGGATACTGCAATGCAGGACTCTTGCAAACACATGCTGAGATAATGAGACAATTCAGTTACAATTTGTGCTTCAAATCCCCTGATAGCAATACTACAGCATCGTCCTACAAAAAAAGTAATTGATGTTACTGCCATCTCTGATCATTTACAGGGATGGATCATTGATCGCACGAGTGGTGTATATGTGTGTATATATATATATATATTTTTTTATATATATATATATATATATATACACACATATACACTACTCATGCGATCGATGATCCATCCCTGTTAATGATCAGAGATGGCGGTAACATCAACTACTTTTTTGTAGGACGATGCTGTAGTATTGCTATCAGGGGATTTGAAGCACAAATTGTAACTGAATTGTCTCATATATATATATATATTTTTTTATATATATATATATATATATATATATATATATTAAGTATATATATATAAAGTATATATATATATATATATATACGGCGTGTGTGTAAATATATATATATATATATATATATATTATTTTTATTTTAAACAAAATTCGTCAATACAATGTCAGTGTATGGGAAATGATGATACTCTAATAATATCCTATTGAACCAACTTCCAGAGAGCTTTCATGTGTACTATTATATGTCTTCTGACACCTTTTTATGCTGAGCGAAGTTAATTATTTTTGTAGCTGGCCCCACAGAGTTTATTTGTCATTCAATCCTCCGCTGCAAAAAAAACTAAAGCCGTGACTGGTATTTAACGCGTGAAAAATGTAATAGCATGCAGGTGCACTAAATTACAGTGTTATCATGAATCTGAACACAGTGCTAGTCGCGCTAGAGGTAAGAAGATGAAGTAATCACCTTTCCATCCCCAGGTGTTGCTGTATTTTCCATGTTCCTGCATACAAGGACAAATCAATTAATTCTTAAATGATAAACCAGTAATACTGACACGACTCGGCTCTCATTGTCCTTAGCTGACCGGAGCATAAGGCTGTCACCATATTCCAAGCTTAATTAGCACTTTAGGAAGCAAAGTAGTTTCAGAGAGTAAAAAAAATAAATTTCTGTTCTGCTGGTATTCTATAAAAGTATGCTCACAGATAGTGGATGAGCTGCTCAGCAAACGATGCACACAGATTACCGCTAATTACCACCGTATTCAATCGTGGTTACGGTAGGGATCACACGACTGTATTTTCGCTGTGAAAAAAAAAGTTTAGATTTTGATCAGGGCGGGATCCATTTTTCTTGAAGGTGGAGAAAAAAAAAAGTTTCTTCATCTACTCCATTCTGTCAGTCAGTGACAATCAGTCCGTATTTGGATATCATCCACGTGGGTCCTTTTTTTCATGGACCTATAGGCTTAAATGACTGAATGCCATCCAATTCTCTGAGTAAGGGCAGAGTCACTCGCACCCATACAAGTCTATGGGTGCGAGATAAATGTTAGACTATACTCGGATGTCATCCCAGTGCAGCGCGATATACGCACAGGCTGACAATGGAGGAGATGTGGGGATTAATCCCTCCTTCTCCTATGGAGCTGTGATTCGATCTCAGGAACAGATCAGAGTCGCATGACACTCGGACTGCACTTGCAGCAGAGCCTGAGCCGAGGGTCATTAGCATATCACATCCGATGCTCTCGCATTAGAAGCAATAGAGAAGGGTGACTCTGCCCTTATACAGAGCACATGAATATGCTGGACTACCTGGTAGCAGGCCATATAGTCCTCTAATGATAATCTACTGCTGATTAAACAGTGATTTTATCAAAACTACACTAAGTAGCTCAGTAAGTGACATATCGCTGGAATCATGGTCTCCGCTACTACGTTATGCTGCTATCAGATTAAGTGACAAAAAACAAGTGACAGATCGCTTTTAACACATGTACATCACATAACATATTACATAAATATACTCTTTACATTATCGGGCCTCAACTCTAGGTGGCACTAGACGCTATATGGCCTCGGCTCTGCTACATGCAGGAACCACATCAAACTAGCAGCAGTAAATTATAACAATTCAACAACATTTGCTATACAGGGGAGAAGCATAACACAGTAGGGTTGGGGTGAACGTGGCCACTTACTACACATGGACTACTTGAGATATATATATTCATCTGCACTGCCCCATTGATTAACACTGGTGCAAGTGTGATTTGATTTTTTGTCTTTATGGTGTTCATTATGCATAAAAAATTATCTGGAAAGATACATGAGTATCCAGATCACTCTGATTACCACAATACCAAACATGAATTGATTTTATTTCTATTTAAAATGTAAAAAAAAAATCAGAATGTTTGTAAAAAAAAAAAGGTTTTTTTGCTTTTTGCTGGAATTTTAAGATTTATTTTTATTTTATTTTCCTTTCATTATTTTTAATGGGTGGAAAGAGAATTGATTTGAACTTCATTTAAACTAACAAGCAAAAGGGTAACAATGTTTTGATCTTTTGACTTTCTGGCTCCATATCTCACCATCCACTACAGCTTTGAGAATGAGACTATATTCATTTCATAGATAATCATCTCTGCTATCTTATATATAAATTTGAATTTCTACTATTTAGCATATGATTAGTTATGCAGATTCTTGTCGTGTTACTGCATTGTTAATGTTTTGCTCCTGCAAGTCTAAATTTAAATTTTTATTACTTTGTTAGTATTTTGTAATTCCACCCTTGTCTTTCAACACTGCCTGAATCATTCTGGGCATATTCGTAATCAGATTCAAGCATGTCTGATCCCAGGTTTCTTCTACACATCTCCAATGTTTGTGCATACAGGTCAGCTCTCTTGGGTATGTATAAACCTTTTTCTTCAACTGTAACCATAAATGTTTAATTGATGTCTGGAGACAATGGGGGGCCAATTCAGCTTCCGTACTTCACTGTCATTGAACCATTTAATTGCCAAACTCAATGTATGCTTTGGGTCATTGTCCTGCTGAAACACAATGTTGTCCGTTTCATACCCATAGTACTTGATTGTATGAAGTAACTCGTCTTGTAGGATACTCACATATAGCTCAGCATTGAGACCACCATTAATCCTGGCCAAGTATTCAACACCTTTGGCTGTGAATCCCCCCCATATTTTCAGGTTTCCTCCACTGAACTTGACAGTTCCTTCAATTTCTCGATCCGTTTGCCCCTTTTTTCCTTGTTTCTTCCAGACCGATTTGCACCCATCAGATCCTAGTCCATTAACTTTTGTCTCATCGCACCAAATCACCTGTTTCCAATCTTCTACTGTACACTTTTCATACTTTTTTGCAAACTTGAGACAACACTTATAATATTGAAGTTGAGGCTTCTTCACCTTTTTTTGGGCCACCATTCAAGACTTATGTAATGTGCCTCACACAGTGCTTGTATGGACGTCTGTTCAATATTATGAAGCATATAAGTCACTTCCACTGACATGTTTATTGTGGCGCCCCTGAGGCTCCAGTAGCCACAGGGTACTGAGCCTCAGTTAAGGTGTGGTGCCCATCTCAGGTGAGGAGGGGGTTAACCACCGGTGTTGTCACATTGCATCTTACATACAGTTAGGTCCCTTTTCACAGGGAGTTGGATTGGGGCAGACTGGGGTGGCCATCACGAGACATGGGACTTTCCAGTCGCCAGGACAACCACCTGGGGGGTGGGTGCCACTTGGGGTAGAGGTAGGCGCAACCATCTCACAAACTTCAGTCTAGTTGGGACCACAGATCTGGCAACACAAACCACTTGGGACTCTTCTTCTTCTTCACGGGGCCCAAGGCTTGGAGCGGGAGCTCAGCTCGGGTTCCTCACTTCTAACGGGGACACCCTGCAAAAAGGACACTCTCTCTCAAACACCGATGGTGGCTTTCCGATTCACCTGGGATTGACCGGAACCCATGACAGGCAGAGGCCAGTAACCTGGGGTGCAGCATCCAATCAGTGAGGAAAAAAAACCTGGAGCCACAGCTGCTAACTGAGACTCTTATTACCGACGCCATCGCCCCACGCTTCGACGCTCCCAGGGACTGCCATCCCCATTGTCCTCCCGGGGCACACTCCACCTATGGGGAGCGATAACACCTTGGCTGCATTAACATTGGCCCAGCGAGGATCCCTGCAACAGCAGCTAAATACCTGGCCGCGTACCACAGGTGGCGTCACGACAAACCATCCCCCAACTTTCCACTCCATTTGTGTACGCCTCGGGGCAACGGAACCGGGCAAGGCCACCCATGACATCTCCAGACCTTACCCTCAATGGCCCAGCTATGAGTAGGCTAACCCCCTGCCCATGGGGCGCTACATTTATCACACCAGAACTGATAGAACTTGTGATGAGCCAACGTGTTGACTGCAATATTTTGCCTGGACGTCCACCTCTTGGCTTTTGAATGGATGGACAGACATCATTTCAAATTCTTCAAACTGTCATGACACTCTTGATGCAGTTTGGCAATTTTCTTGACCGAGAGACTGTTATCAATGAGCTGGATGATGTTGTTTCTCTTTTCTTAGGAATCTTCTTCATGGCTGCTCCTCAATTTGAACCAGTGGCCTTTTGCTTAGGAATCAACCTAATAAAACCTTTAGTTATTAGGGCATGTGAGAACAGGTTGTAATTTGTAGTATGTGGGAAGAAAAAAATGTCAAGTACCAGGAGCAAAACAGGGACAATGGAGTGACAGGACAAGAATATGCATCTAATCATATTCTAAATAGTTGCTAGTCAAATTTATGTATGATATAGCCAAGATGATTGTCTATAAAATTAAGGTAGTCTTGTGCTCAAAGCGGTAGTGAATGGTGAGATATGAAGCCTAAAAGTCAAAAGTTCAAAACATTGTTACCCTTTTGCTTGTCACTATATTTTTTTCTTTTTCTTTTTAACTTTTTTCCTTTATTGATTTACATTTTTTTATTATCAATTGATACTATATATTATTTTCTGTATTACCATGGCCTACAGCTGAGCTTCACAGGAGCACCAACATGACAAAAACAGGGGTCTTCAGCAGACCCCTAGCTGGCATTGTAACACATCGGTCCCCTGCGATCATGTCACAGGATGTCAATGGGAGTTAGTGTGTGCGGGCATTGGCGCTTGTTTAATTAAAATGCTGCTAGCAGAGATTGACAGCGTTGTCTAAATGGTTAACAGCCGCACCCTGAGATCTGTTCCAGCAACTGTTGTTATAGACAGATTATGGCTATGCTATATAGCTAGTATTGGCTGCGAGTGGTGAAAGTTCAGATCTTGAGCCACCTCCACACACAAAGACCCCTTCCCAGGATGTGAATACAATGTCTGTTTTCAGGAAGGTGTAAATGATATGTAAATGATGAAAAAATCAAAATGATGTTTCCAAAACATCTCAATTTATTCAGTATGAACACCAGAAATACACAAATTTATGTGCCTTGGCTGTTATCAATGAGTTTATTATTCATTGTCTGATGAATGTTCTGCCACACTGAATGCACTTATTCACATAAAATCATCAAAATGCACTGCTGGCAATGTCCTTTACAATTGCCAACCAATTAAATCCCAGAAATGATTTATGGAAGACAAGAATGGAGATGCTGCAGGCTATGATATTTTTAGGCAATATAGGCTAACAGTCATTACTAAATAATTCAAACAATTTAACAGATAAAATATCATCACCTACAACCAGTTCTTACATCATGGGTGCACTTTATTTCTACTCATGTCTAGTTATGATGAATGTACTTCAGTTAACATTGAACTTCAGTTAATGTAAGAGAATTTAATTTCATTGATGACCCTGTTTGTTTGAAAATATGCAAACATATTCATTTGTCATCAAATTCTGGCAGAAGATAACCTCAAGTGCCCTACAATTATTCAATTAATTTATCAAGAGGTTGGATGCAAAGAAGGAACCGGCAAAAGAAAAAAGAAAAAAAACTCAAACGATTGCCTCAAGTAAAAGGTCTTACGCTGTCTCATAAATATTCATTAGTGTGCATTCTTCTAATCAGCTGAAAAGTTTCACCCTTGAAAACTGGTTAAAAGCCAGTAAAAAAAGCTTGCATTGGAATGACATTGTATTACAAAAAAAGAGAAATACTCTTTCATAAAAATACATCATTATTTTTACAATAGTGGTAATATGAAGCAATGCTCTGCTTCGGCCAACATATTGCCAGCACTTCAAATTAACTTTCCAAGCAGTTAGTAAGCCATCTAGCAATCATTTCCAAATGACAATATTGCATAGTAACACAATAAGACCATATAACTTATTATCAGGTAAGACTAAAAGCCACTTTACATGCAGCAACATCGCTAGCGATGTCGCTGCCGATCGCACCCACCCCCGTCGTTTGTGCACCACGGGCAAATCGCTGCCCGTGGCGCACAATATCGCTAGAACCCATCACAGAGACTTACCTTCCTAGCGACGTCGCTCTGGCCGGCGAACAGCCTCTTTTCTAAGCGGGCAGTTCGTGCGGCGTCACAGCGACGTCACACGGCAGCCGTCCAATAGAAGCAGAGGGGTGGAGAGCAGCCGCAAGAAAGACACTCCCACCTCGTTGCTGGAAGACGCAGGTACAGTGTTGTTCGTCGTTCCTGGGGTGTCACACGTAGCGATGTGTGCTGCCTCAGGAACGACGAACAACCTGCGTCCAAAAGCAGCAATGACATATGGGAAATGGACGACGTGTCAACAATCAACGATTTGGTGAGTATTTTACATCGTTAGCAGTCGCTCGTATGTGTCACACGCAACAACGTCGCTAACGAGGCCGAATGTGCGTCACGAATTCCGTGACCCCCAATGACGTCTCGTTAGTGATGTTGTTGCGTGTGAAGCCCTCTTTACAGTAATTGTAGGCATCAAATTTCATCTACGCAATATACAACTAAAAATAAATGAGTCTGAAAATAATGGTCAAGAGCAAGAGTGTCAGGCGACAATTATTGTTATTTTATACATACAGTATATATATATATATATAGTTATAGTATATACACAGGGTGGTCCCAAAGTAGGCGGACAGTGTAAAGTGAAATTGACTCAGTTGCCCTTAGCAACCAATCAGATTCCACTTTTCATTCTTCACAGACTCTTTGTAAAATGAAAGGTGGAATCTGATTGGTTGCTAAGGGCAACTGAGTCAGTTTCACAGATCCAGTTTTCACAGATAAATCTCCCCCAAATCTGTTTTCCTTTCAGATAATTCAGATAACCCATAATGGCAAATAATTTAAATACAGATCAAAGAAAATGGATTTGAAAAGAGTATTGGAAATCTCAAAATGCTGAAACCGTTAGAGCAAACTGGTATTATCTTCTGTTCACCTACTTTTGGACCACCCTGTATATATATATATATATATATATATATATATATATATATATATTATATATATATATATATATATATATATATATATATATATATATATATTATATATATATATATATATATATATATATATATATATATACATATATACAGTATATATACTGCCTACATGTTCTGTTGTACGGAGATTGTTATTACTCATATCTAGCGCTTCCAAACATTTTATCAAGCACTTAAATTTACTGGATTTATATGAGCTATGAAACAAGAAACCTTATTATGATAAGTCCGTCTACATTGTCTTTGCGCACAGAAATCTCAAATCTCTCTATTGCACTTATAAAATCACAAGCTCTACCTTTTTGTGTTAGATTATCTAAGTGCACATTTTTTATCCATGTTTGTTTGTCCATTTGGCAGCCTGTTCCTAGTATGATCTAAAATCCCCCATCCATATACTGGCCCTATTGGGAGATAAGGATCTAGCACACATATTTAAAAGTCTGGCCCTCAGGCTGATTTTATTTCAGGCACCCATCTTTGTGTATGGAGGGCTATGTGGGGACTGCAAGTAGGGTGGGCCACGACTTTGTCCAAGATATTAATTTTGGCCCTCTGTGTGTTTGTGTTTGATATGACTGATCTAGCATGTCAGATTTAAGGGTACCACTAAACGACGTACCAGCGATTCCGACCACGATATGACCTGGTCAGGATTTCTGGTGCGTCGCTACATGGTCGCTGGTGAGTTGTCAATCAGGCAGATCTCACCAGCGACCAGTGACCAGCCACCAGCCCGCAGCGACTCGTGGAAACAATGCTGCGATTGGTAACCAAGGTAAATATCGGGTAACTAAGCAAAATGCTTTGCTTGGTTACCCAATATTCACCCTGGTTACCAGCGCACACCGCTTAGAGCTGGCTCCCTGCACTCGTAGCCAGGGTACACATCGGGTTAATAAGCAAAGTGCTTCGCTTATTTACCCGATGTGTTCTCTGGCTACGTGTGCAGGGAGCAGGGAGCCGGCACTGGCAGCCTCAAAGCGGCAGGCGCTTGTATCCAAGGTAAATATCGGGTAACCAAGAAAAGCGCTTCACTTAGTTAGCCGATGTGTACCTTGGTTACCAGCGTCCGCAGCTTCCAGATGCCGGCTCCCTGCTCCCTGCACATTCAGACCGTTGCTCTCTCGCTGTCAAACACAACGATGTGTGCTACACAGTGGGAGAGCAACTACCAAAAAATGAACCAGCACTGTGTGTAATGAGCAGCGATTTCACAGCAGGGGCCAGGTCACTGCTTAGTGTTACACACAGCGAGATCGCTAATGAGGTCACTGGTGCGTCACAAATTCCGTGACTCAGCAGCGATCTCGCCAGCGATCCCCTTAGACTGGTGATACTTTTGTTCTATGGGAGGTAAGTAAATGTCAGATAAGTTCTGTATGATAAGTAAATCAGATGTCCAATCTCTCCCCTGTTGTAACATACAAATTTACCCAGGCACTGATTAGATAATACTGCAGTTGCATCCCCCTCCTTCCTGTGTAATATTTCCTTTATGGTGAGCGAAGATTTACCCATCTTAGAAGGGGCATTGTTCAATATGCTGATGAAACTACACTTTATACTGTTATGTTTCTATGTACCAACATTTCAGACATTAACACATTTTGTTTTCTGATGGTTTTTCTCCAATTTTCTGCAGTAAATAAGTATTCAATTGTTTATATTTGAGGTTTCATTAGATGCAACCTTATGTCACAGCTGTCTCCCTGTTGTTGGAGACTAGTGAACGCCTTTAGACTGCAGCCTCCCATCTCCACCTTGCTTTCTAAATTTAAATGTGATTTGCTTCTTTTAGTACTGAAATGGTTAATGTCAGATTTGCTGCCGGCAGCTTTTCCAGCAGTTTCTAGCTGAGAGTGTTTCAGTTGCAGTAGCTTTGTAGTCACACCCTTCAGGTTTAAATAGAGGTGTTCCCCAGCAATCTCTGCTGAAGATACAAATCCATTTGTATTCTGGCCTTCTTGGTGAAAGGAGCTGAGTTGGAGCATTCCAGAAGCTGGACTTTATCTTTTTGTGTTGCTGTTTTTTGCCCTCTTTGTCCTCCCTCCCCTCTTGTCTTATTAGTGCAGTAGTGGGTTTAGTTAACCTCACCTTCCTCTCACTAGTCAGGGCATATATAGGCTCAGCGACAGTTGCGGAGACTGAATAGGGACTGACTAGAAGAGTAGAGACAACTACAGGTGAGGATAGGAGGTGTCCCATCTACCCTCTGACTAGCACCAGCACCCTCCACTGTTATTGTGTCCCCCTTTTGGTTGTGGTGTTTGTTTTTTTTTTGTTGTTTGTTGTTTTGAGTCAGACTCTTTTTGGTCTAAACGTGCTTGCCATGCTTCTTGCTTGACACCTTAAGTTCACTCCTCTGATTGCAACATTTGCTTGCTGTCCTCCGTCTCGTCCTCAGGGGCACTTCTTTTAGCTTTTACACTCTTAATCTAACTGTTCTTCATGTGGGTCACTGGGTATCGCAAGGTCATCATATT
Organism: Anomaloglossus baeobatrachus; assembly: GCF_048569485.1. NCBI lineage: Eukaryota > Metazoa > Chordata > Amphibia > Anura > Aromobatidae > Anomaloglossus > Anomaloglossus baeobatrachus. The sequence continues at coordinate 465,710,616 of NC_134354.1, forward strand.
GTTATGTCTCAAGGCACCACAACCTTACAATGTGCCTAGAGACTAAAATAAGAGATGCTGAGGACCAGACATCGGGCTATGAGCAGTGGAACAGAGAAAGAGGTGAGCATGAGGCATTAGGGGATTTTTGTTTTTTCTTGCATCTTATTTCTATTATGCTCTGGGGCTGGAGAGATCCCAGATCATAATAAGGAGCATTCAATTCATGGCCAATATCTTTAATGTGCATTAAATTTCCTTGGAAAATGTGCCCAAATTGATACATTTGAATGTCATCACTATTTCAGCCTAATGTATATTATTGTAGACTACAGACTTATGTCATTTTATATTTATATTCTAATGTATGTTGTTATCATATAAAACTAAATTAGTATACTGCATCTTTACAATAACACAAAAAAGAGAATTATCATCATAACATCTATAGTTGTTATTGGTCCACAAAGAGTGAAACAATTTTTAACAGTAACCGCTGACCTGCTTTGAGGCACCCTACTGTAAAATAACAGGAAGGAACCTGTGCAGTTTATTTCAAGAACACCTGTTAAGATAAAAATAGTATCTCCCCAGGAAACATTCTGTGCTGCGTCTCTGCCTGACTTCCCAGATGGTGTCTCCAGGATAGAAAATACAACATTCAAAATGAATAAACACTTCAGAAACAAAAATGGTTAAAGCATCTCATAGGACAAATTGATTGAAAAGATCCTGAGTTTAATTGATCTGCTTTTACTCTTGAGGAAATTCATGCAAGACGTTTTGAATATTGCTAAAAATATTAAAAAATGTAGTAGATGAATAAAATTATTATTATTATTTATCATAGCGCCATTTATTCCATGGCGCTTTACAAGTGAAAGGGGGTATACATACCACAATCATTAACAATACAAAACAGACTGGTATCGGAGGAGAGAGGACCCTGCCCGCGAGGGCTCACAGTCTACAGGGAATGGGTGATGGTACAATAGGTGAGGACAGAGCTGTTTGCTCAGTGGTGTACTGGATTGAGGGTTATTGTAGGTTGTAGGCTTGTTGGAAGAGATGGGTCTTCAGGTTATTCTTGAAGGGGAGAGTCTGATATGCTGAGGTAGAGCGTTCCAGAGTATGGGGGAGGCACGGGAGAAATCTTGTACGCGATTGTGGGAAGAGGAGATAAGAGAGGAGTAAAGAAGGAGATCTTGTGAGGATCTGAGGTTGCGTGCAGGTAGGTACCGGGAGACTAGGTCACAGATGTAAGTAGGAGACAGGACAAAATAGGACAAAACTATAAGGAATTATTGGAATGCCACAAATAATCTAAAATATATTTATTTAATGAGCGACTATTGAATATTTGTTTCAAAATATTAGTCTTTAAAACTCGTGCTCTCGTCTTGGGTAGAGATGAGCGAACCGGTCGTGGTTCGGCTTGAGTTCGGTTCGTCAAACGGAGGTCCCGTTCGAGTTCGGTTCGTCGAACGTTCGACGAACCAAACTCGAACCTATAGGATATAATGGGAGGCAATCACAAACACATAAAAATGCATGATAAATGTACACAAACAGTTAATAAACATTGCCATAGTACTTACCGGTCCCCACGATCCCTCCTGCACTCTGTCTCCTGCCGCTATTCCATCCGATGATCGCTGAATTCTCCCGGTGACCAGCACTGCCAGCAGTGATGCAGGACCTATCGTGACGTCAAAATAGCCATGTGACCAGTCACGTGGCTATTATCTCATTGGCTACAGACTGGTCACATGACTATGACGCGTAATGTAGGACCTGCGAGTGCATCTCTCCGGTACACGGTGCACATATGTGTATCGCCGTGTACTGGTGACATGCTCTAGCACAATGTCGACTCCCCAATCTGTTGGGGACCGGCTGACACAGCCGGTCATTAATGGAGATCACCGTTGCCATAGCAACGCAGTTAGCGGTGATGTCACCGCTAACCGCGGCTCCGGGAGCACCGTTGCTATGGTAACGCGTCTGTCAGCGTTACCGCTGACAGCCAGCAGCACTGATCACTCACGGAGTGAAGGCTGCACAGGGAGCAGCAGCGTCTTCCCCCATGCAGCAGTGATGTAGCAGAGCTGCATTTGTTGAACGAGAAAGACAGAAGACCATGGATCGTGGAGGGCTGACAGGGGGTAATAAAGATGGAGTCTCTAATGTGTCTGTGTATTTATTTCTATTAAAAGTATTTTTTCTCTGTGTGGTGTCTTTTTTTAACCCTTTATTGGAGATTCTTAATGGCCGGGTCAAACGTGCCTGACATTAAGAATCTCTGGCTTAATACTGGCTAGTAAAACAAAGCCAGTATTAACTCATGATTACCCAACAAGCCACCCGGCTCCAGGGCTGTTGGAAGAGTTGGATACAGCGCCAGATGATGGCGCTTCTATGAGAGCGCCATTTTCTGGGGCGGCTGCGGACTGCAATTCGCAGCAGAGGCGCCCAGAAACCTCAGGCTAACCTGTGCTGCGGATTCCAATCCCCAGCTGCCTAGTTGTACCTGGCTGGACACAAAAATGGGGCGAAGCCCACGTCATTTGTTTTTTAATTATTTCATGAAATAAGTGAAATAATTAAAAAAAAAACGGGCTTCCCTATATTTTTGGTTCCCAGCCGGGTACAAATAGGCAACTGGGGGTTGGAGGCAGCCTGTGGCTGCCTGTGGCTGCCTGCTGTACCTGGCTAGCATACAAAAATATGGCGAAGCCCACGTCATTTTTTTGGTGGGCAAAAAACTTCTGCATACAGTCCTGGATGGATATACCAAGTAGTCTACAGACAATTGTTAGCGCTTGACCCCAATAACCATTACATCTGCAGCTAGGTTTGTAGGCAAAAAATCCCCTTTAATTTGCCTGGAATCAGAAATGAATTTTAATTTAGATTTTTTAAAATAAAAAATCCCCAATAAACCAGCGCTGATAAGAGGTTTTTTTATTAATATTTTATACTTTTTATTGCTATCCTTGTTTTAGACACAAATTTATTCAAAACAATTCACACAATAGAACAAGGAAAAAGAAAGAAGAATAAACCACATATGGTAGAAATAAAAATAAAAGTAAAAATAAAGAATAAGTAATTGATAGTGCAGCAAACAGATACCAGGTGTCTGGTTGCAGTACCCCGGCCGGTAGTAGAGCAATTATTAAATCTAGTATCGTATATTAAGTGATGCTTCAAGGCATATGATATTTAATGCCAATTGAAACTATCACTGCAATATGATTTTTCAGATACCTGGAGAGTTTTTTCAATCCATAAGCAAAAAAGTTTTTAATAGAGGCTTAAATTATAAGCAGCAATTTCAGCGTTCCAAGTGCCTTTAAATGAATTTGAAGAAACTGCACTTCAGGATTGTAGTGAGGATGAGGTGCCCCAGCTCATCAAGTGTTCCAATAGGAGTTTACCTCATCCTCACTACAATCCTGAAGTGCAGTTTCTTCACATTCATTTAAAAGCACTTGGAACGCTGAAATTGCTGGCTGAACTTGACTGCAGGTAAACTCCTATTATAACACTTGATGAGCTGGGGCACCTCATCCTCACTACAATCCTGAAGTGCAGTTTCTTCAAATTAATTTAAAGGCACTTGGAACGCTGAAATTGCTGCTTATAATTTAAGCCTCTATTAAAAACGTTTTTGCTTATGGATTGAAAAAAACTCTCCAGGTATCTGAAAAATCATATTGCAGTGATAGTTTCAATTGGCATTAAATATCATATGCCTTGAAGCATCACTTAATATACTATACTAGATTTAATAATTGCTCTACTACCGGCCGGGGTACTGCAACCAGACAACTGGTATCTGTTTGCTGCACTATCAATTACTTATTCTTTATTTTTACTTTTATTTTTATTTCTACCATATGTGGTTTATTCTTCTTTCTTTTTCCTTGTTCTATTGTGTGAATTGTTTTGAATACATTTGTGTCTAAAACAAGGATAGCAATAAAAAGTATAAAATATTAATAAAAAATCCTCTTATCAGCGCTGGTTTATTGGGGATTTTTTATTTTAAAAAATCTCATTTAAAATTCAGTCCTGGATGGAGTATGCTGAGCCTTGTAGTTCTGCAGCTGCTGTCTGCTCTTCTCTACACAGACAGACAGCAGCTGCAGAACTACAAGGCTCAGCATACTCCATCCAGGACTGTATGCAGAAGTTTTTTGCCCCCTGAAAAAATTATGTGGGCTTCGCCATATTTTTGTATGCTAGCCAGGTACAGCAGGCAGGTACGGCTGCCCCCAACGCCCAGATGCCTATTTGTACCCGGCTGGGAACCAAAAATAAAGGGAAGCCCTTTTTTTATTATTTCATGAATTTCATGAAATAATTAGAAAACAAATGACGTAGGCTTCGCCCCATTTTTGTGTCCAGCCAGGTACAACTAGGCAGCTGGGGATTGGAATCCGCAGCACAGGTTGGCCTGAGCTTTCTGGGCCCCACTGCTGCGAATTGCAGTCTGCAGCCGCCTCAGAAAATGGCACTTTCATAGAAGCGCCATCTTCTGGCGCTGTATCCAACTCTTCCAGCACCTGCCTGCTATACCTGGCTAGCATACAAAAATATGGCGAAGCTCACGTCCTTTTTTTGTAGTTTTTTGGCAAAAAAAATAAAAAATGCTTCCCTGGATTTTCCATTGCCAGTGAAGGTAACACCAAGCAGTGGGGGTTAGCAGCCAGTAGCTGCTTGGATTACCCTTAGCTAGCAATACAAAAAATGCAGCGGGAGCCCATATATATTTTTTTTAATTATTTATTTAAATAACTAAAAAGAAAATGGGCTTCCCTGTATTTTGATTGCTGGACATCACAGTGCTGTAAAAATAAATCTTTAAAAAAAATGACGTAGCGCTCCGTGGTATTTTTGATTCTCAGCGCAGATAAAGCAGAGCGCTATGGGTTGCCACCTTCATCTGCCTGCCGTTACCTTGGTTGGCAATCAAAATACAGGGAAGCCCATTAATTTTTTCTATTTAAAAAATAGTTAAAAAAAAATGACGTTGGGTCCCCCCATTTTTGATAGCCAGCTAGGGTAAAGCAGATGGCTGTAGCCTGAAAACCACAGCTGGCAGCTTTATCGTGGTTGGGGATCCAATGTGGAGGTCCCCCCAGGCTCTTTTTTTATAATCATTTTATAAATATTAATAATTACACAAAAAAAGTAGGGTCCCCCCCAAATTGGATCACCAGCCAAGGTAAAGCGGACAGCTGTGGTCTGGTATTCTCAGGGTGGGAAGGTCCATAGTTATTGGGCCTTCACAGCCTAAAAATAGCAGGCCGCAGGCACCCCAGATGTGGCGCATTCACTAGATGCGCCAATCCTGGCGCTACACCCCAGCTCATCCCGTGCCCTGGTGCAGTGGCAAACGGGGTAATAAATTGGGTTGATACTAGCTGTAAGGTCACCTGACATCAAGCCCAGCAGTTTGTGATGTCATGGCGTCTATTAGATACCCAACATCATAAACTGTCAGTACTAACAAAAAAAAAATCGACAAAAGAAATTTATTTGAAAAAACAGTCCCCAAAACATTTCCTCTTGCACCAATTTCTTGTAAGAAAAAAAGATAAAGGGGTCCCACGACGACTCTGGACCGTCTAGAATATGGGGGGGAGACACTCAGGGAACGTATACCCCATATGTTAGGAGTGCAGAGCCTTCATGTGAGGAGTGTGGGTGCAATGAATCTGCACTCACTCTCCCCGGGTCCACAGCAGCAGAATCCATGTCGTAATGGTTGCTACCAAAGCTGCAATGCCCTGCTCATGAGGTAAGGGCATGCCTAATCAGGAGAACTATTCTACATTTCCAAATATTGGTATTTGCTGATATTATTGCTATTCCACCTACTATATATTGGGGATAGGATCTTGGAGATGGAATACCCCTTTAAGTCCAGTTATCCAGCTGAATGAATACTTAACAACAGAGCTCGCTATTTAGATGTGTTTTCTTGTGGCGTATAACGGACTCTCATGTTTGGTAGTCGTTCAGCAGGGAAACTATAAAAGCAAATCCCTCCATTTGGAAATGTAGTATATAGCTCTCCTGATCAATTATGTTCCTTACCTCATGAGCAGGGCATTGCAGTAATAATAATAATTTATTCATTTATATAGCGTTATTAATTCCATAGCGCTGTATGTCTTTGGAGTGTGGGAGGAAACCGGAGGAAACCCACGCAAACATGGGGAGAACATACAAACTCCTTGCAGATGGTATCCTTGGTGAGAATTGAACCCAGGACCTCAGCGCTGCAAAACTGCAGTGCTAACCACTGACCCACCATGCCACCCACTTAGCTTACAGATGCATAACCACCACTCACTGTGTCTGAACACAGGAAGCTGAGCTGACAGCCGCTCTGTGCATGCGGCAGCATCTATTGTGAAGGAGAGGGCCGCGGGGGGATCAATGCTGCACAGGTACCGTGGGACACCGGGGAACACCGGTGGGGTTATAGGCGGTGACCTTGCAGGGCCTGGGGAGGAGTTTTTTTTTGTGTCATGGCACATGCGACAGAAATCAGAGGAGTAGAGTGAATGCGGCCGGCGCGCTGCTGTGCGCGCGGCCATCTTGGATTTCTGGGAGGGCATCAGGGGGGGCACTTTGGCGACACCGGGGGACCGGGGAGGAGATTTATCATGTTTGTTCATGCCAGATGGGAGAAAAATAATTTTTTACCGGCGCTGTCATTTACTGTAACGTGATCATCGGTGTACGGTGTATACCTGTGATCACGTGAGCGGGGGCCGGAAAAACCATCCTGAATCATGATCTCCAGGGTCTCAGCTAGCCCTGAAACCCCGGAGATTTTCTGACGCTGGGGGTCGTTATTCACTTATTTCTGCCTGCTGTTTATAAACGGCAGATCAGAATAAGGCTACATTAACACGACCGATCCATTTTTGTGGTCTGCAAAAAACAGTCCGTTTTTTTTCACGGGTGCATCCGTGTGGCATCCGTTTCCGTTCCGTAGACGGTCCGTATGTCATCTGTTTGTCATCCGTGTGCCTTCCGTTTTTTTTGTGTACTGCAAAAAAACTGAAGGAGGGTAAATGCATAAATTTACCCAGGAACCATAGCTTCATCCTACATGAGGCGGTCACATGTTCACTCCAGTGCCATTTTCTACTGCTTTTCACAGCATAGAGCGCTCTGGTGATTTTCTTGTGCTTGTGCACTTCATATCAGTCTTTTCTGTCATTATAATGGCAGAAAGACACATAATGTCCCACTCTCCTGCATTTTGTAATTTTGCACCCTTTGGTGCCTTTCATGTGGCACTAAGGGGTGTTTAGCTTTGTATTTAGCCACAAAAATGAAAAAAAAAATGACGTAGGGTTCCCCCTATTTTTGTAGCCAGCTAGGGTAAAGCAGACGGCTGCAGCCTGCAGACCACAGCTGGCAACCTCACCTTGGCTGGTAATCCAAAACTGAGGGCACCCCACGCTGTTATTTTAAATTAAATAAATAATTAAAAAAAAAAACACGTAGGGGTCCCCCCAAAATTGGATCACCAGCCAAGGTAAAGCAGACAGCTGGGGTCTGATATTCTCAGACTAGGGAGGTCCATGGTTATTGGACTCTCCCCAGCCTAAAAATAGCAGGCCGCAGCCGCCCCAGAAGTGGCGCATCCATTAGATGTGCCAATCCTGGTGCTTCGCCCTAGCTCATCCCATGCCCTGGTGCGGTGGCAAACGGGGTAATATATGGGGTTAATACCAGATGTGTAATGTCACCTGGCATCAAGCCCTGGGGTTGGTGAGGTCAGGCGTCTATCAGATACCCGACATCACCAACCCAGTCAGTAATAAAAAAAAATAGACGACAAACACATTTTTATTTGAAAAAATACTCCCCAATACATTCCCTCTTTAACCAATTTATTAGAAAGACAAACAAATCCAGGTCTGGTGTAATCCAAGGGGTTGCCATGATGATCCACACTGTCCCAGTCAATGAAGAGCAGGATGTTCCCCATTGGCTGGGAGAGCAGTGCAGTGACCTGAGCTAACATCAATGGGTCAGCCCAGGTCACTGCAGGGGTTGACAAGTGCTGCTGTCAGTGAGGTACATTACCTGCGCTGATCTCCTGCACACTGAATTCAATCATCTTCACAGCCAAGTATCGCGAGCGGCCCGTGACGTCACCGCTAGTCAGTCTCGGGTCGGAAGCGAGAGAAGGTGATGTGACAAGCGGCGGCCATGGAGGACAGTGACAGCGCTGAGGTCGGGACTTCATCACCGCAGGTAAGCCGAGCGGGACCATGTGTGCAGAGTGCCAGGAGGACGTCAGTGTCGTGGACTGCATGGCTGGGGACGTGTGTGTGTGTGTGTGTATGTATGTGTACATGCCGCATGCAGGAGGGGGCGGAGCGAGCTGAGCGAGCTGAGCGGGGAAGTGTGGGCTTACTGCACGTAACTAGGATAAACATCGGGTTACTAACCAAAGCGCTTTGCTTGGATACCCGATGTTTATCTTGGTTACCAGCTTCTGGAAGGCTGCCAGCGATGTCTCCTGCACACTGTAGCTGTAAAAAGCCCTGCTTTTTGCTGCTAGAACCATTCTCGAACGTATCTAGAACTATCGAGCTTTAGCAAAAGCTCGAGTTCTAGTTCTATCTAGAACAGCCCCCAAAATCACTCGAGCCGGGAACTGGAGAACCTCGAACCGCGAACCGCGCTCAGCTCTAGTCTTGAGACTCACACAAACTTGTTCACCAGAAAACAAATTTTCTGCAAAAAATCTGACGAAAATGGTAAATTAGAATTTTAAAGGTTCTGCTCATCATCTCTAGTAAGAATCATATATGGCAACTCATAACAGGATGAACTCAGAGAATGTATGCCTTGGGCAGACAACAATGAGGTCCTTCTGTCAGATGAGTTTTCACACTATCGGCTGTAAGGATAGCAAGAATAGAAAATGTCGTTTGATCTGTCATAATTTATCTAACTTCATCCGTTATCAGTGGTTTAAAAAAACATGGTGTTTAATAGAAACCTTAACACCCCTTGTGGATGGAAAAATAGTAATAGGGTTATAGTTTTACACAAATACTTCAGTATAATTGAGGGTGACAAAGGTGCACTACAATCAGCCAAAAAGTAAAGGTATATTATTATTATTATTATTTATTATAGCGCCATTTATTCCATGGCGCTTTACAAGTGAAAGAGGGTATACGTACAAGAATCATTAACAGTACAAAACAGACTGGTATAGGAGGAGAGAGGACCCTGCCCGCGAGGGCTCACAGTCTACAGGGAATGGGTGATGGTACAATAGGTGAGGACAGAGCTGGTTGCGCAGTGGTCTACTGTACTGAGGGCTATTGTAGGTTGTAGGCTTGTTGGAAGAGGTGAGTCTTGAGGTTCCTCTTGAAGCTTATATTCCATTTATAGGTTATCATAGCATTACAAAGTGAAAATACCTTTCAGGGCACATTGATTTTTAGAGTCTTTTTATGAAGGCATAATAATTTTATTTTTTCACCCCTTATATCCTTACTTATAGAGCTAAAGTCTCAAACAAAAAGTATTCCAAGGAGCATGATTCAGTGACACAAGAAGTTTGCCATTCATATGTAACTAGAGTCAAATGGGCTTCGGTCCAAGATTTGGATCTGGGCCCCCCCTGCATATTAGACAGTTGTTTTGGCCCTTATAGAAATCTAAATGTTAATAAGACATACTTATTGTCCTCCCCTCCATTAACTAGCAATGCCCCTCACTTTGTATTATTGTCTCCCATGCTGGGACCCTTCCAGGTATATACGTCCTCTATTGTGGGGTTCTTCTAGGTATATATGTCCTCCATCCTAGTATATATGTCTCTTGCTGTGGGCCCCTTCCAGGTATATCATCCCCATCCTGGTATATACATACCATATTTTTGTGTTTTATAGGACACAGCGGATTACAAGATACACCCAAAATTTGAAATTTGTTAACATGAGGGCCCGACTTATAACCCTAGTGCCTCTTTTATTAGCTCACCAGAGGGGAGTGGCGGATGTGGAGCAGGTCAGGAAGGTCAGAGGAGGCTGGGTAGGCAATGCTGCGGGCTCAGAGGAGGGGGTGTTGTGGCTCAGGAGTAGAGTTGAGCGCGGTTCGCGGTTCTCCAGTTCGCGGTTCGAGTGATTTTGGGGGGTGTTCTAGATCGAACTAGAACTCGAGCTTTTTGCTAAAGTTCGATAGTTCTAGTTACGTTCGAGAACGGTTCTAGCAGCAAAAAGTAGGGCTTTTTACAGCTACAGTGTGCAGGAGCCATCGCTGGCAGCCTGCCAGAAGCTGGTAACCAAGATAAACATCGGGTATCCAAGCAAAGCACTTTGGTTAGTAACCCGATGTTTATCCTAGTTACGTGCAGGAAGCCCACACTTCCCCGCTCAGCTCACTCCGCCCCCTCCTGCACGCGGCATGTACACACACACACACAAACACACACACACACACTCACACACTCTCACCTGTCCCCAGCCAAGCAGTCCACGACACTGACGTCCTCAGCGCCACATGACCCCGCTAGGCTCCACCCACTTCGCACTCCGCTGCCAGCACACATGGCTCCGCCCACCTGGCACTCTGCACACATGGTCCCGCTAGGCTCCGCCCACCTGTCACTCTGCACACATGGTCCCACTAGGCTCCGCCCACCTGTCACTCTGCACATATGGTCCCGCTAGGCTCCGCCCACCTGGCACTCTGCACACATTGTCCCGCTAGGCTCCGCCCACCTGTCACTCTGCACACATGGTCCCGCTAGGCTCCGCCCACCTGTCACTCTGCACTCATGGTCCCGGTATGCTCCGCCCACCTGGCATTCTGCACACATGGTCCCGCTAGTCTCCGCCCACCTGTCACTCTGCACACATTACCCCACTAGGCTCCGCCCACCTGGAACTCTGCACACATGTTCCCGCTAGGCTCCGCCCACCTGGCACTCTGCACACATGGTCCCGCTAGGCTCCGCCCACCTGTCACTCTGCACACATTACCCTGCTAGGCTCCGCCCACCTGGCACTCTGCACACATGGTCCCGCTAGGCTCCGCCCACCTGGCACTCTGCACACATGGTCCCACTAGGCTCCACCCACCTGGCACTCTGCACACATGGTCCCGATAGGCTCCGCCCACCTGTCGCTCTGCACACATGGTCCCGCTAGGCTCCACCCACCTGACACTCTGCACACATTACCCCACTAGGCTCCGTCCACCTGTCACTCTGCATACATGGTCCCGGTATGCTCCGCCCACCTGTCACTCTGCACACATTGTCCCGCTAGGCTCCGCCCACCTGTCACTCTGCACACATTACCCCGCTAGGCTCCGCCCAGCTGTCACTCTGCACACATGGTCCCGCTAGGCTCCACCCACCTGACACTCTGCACACATTACCCCACTAGGCTCCACCCACCTGTCCCTCTGCACACATGGTCCCGCTAGGCTCCGCCCACCTGTCAATCTCCACACATTGACCCGCTAGGCTCCGCCCACCTGTCTCTCTGCACACATGGTCCCGCTAGGTTCCGCCCACCTGTCACTCTGCACACTTGGTCCCGTCAGGCTCCACCCACCTGACACACTGCACACATTACCCCACTAGGCTCCGCCCACCTGTCACTCTGCACACATGGTCCCGGTATGCTCCGCCCACCTGGCACTCTGCACACATGGCCCCGCTAGGCTCCGCCCACCTGTCACTCTGCACACATGGTCCCGCTCGGCTTACCTGCGGTGATGAAGTCCCGACCTCAGCGCTGTCACTGTCCTCCATGGCCGCCGCTTGTCACATCACCTTCTCTTGCTTCCGACCCGAGACTGACTAGCGATGACGTCACGGGCCGCTCGCGATACTTGGCTTTCAAGGCGGCGGTCATTGAACTCAGTGACAGGTGCTGTCAGCAGTGCAGGAGATCAGCGCAGGTAATGTACCTCGCTGACAGAAGCACTTGTCATGCCCTGCAGTGACCTGGGCTGACCCATTGATGTTAGCTCAGGTCACTGCATTGCTCTCCCAGCCAATGGGGAACATCCTGCTCTTCATTGACTGGGACAGTGTGGATCGTCAAGGCAACCCCTTGGATTACACCAGACCTGGATTTATTTTTCTTTCTAATAAATTAGTTAAAGAGGGAATGTATTGGGGAGTGTTTTTTCAAATAAAAATGTGTTTGTCGTATATTTTTTTTTATTACTGACTGGGTTGGTGATTTCGGGTATCTGATAGACGCCTGACCTCACCAACCCCAGGGCTTGATGCCAGGTGACATTACACATCTGGTATTAACCCCATATATTACCCCGTTTGCCACCGCACCAGGGCGCGGGATGAGCTGGGGCGAAGCACCAGGATTGGCACATCTAATGGATGCGGCACTTCTGGGGCGGCTGCGGCCTGCTATTTTTAGGCTGGGGAGAGTCCAATAACCATGGACCTCCCTAGTCTGAGAATATCAGACCCCAGCTGTCTGCTTTACCTTGGCTGGTGATCCAATTTTGGGGGGACCCCTGTTTTTTTTTTTTTTAATTATTTATTTAATTTAAAATAACAGCGTGGGGTTGGATTTTTGGATTACCAGCCAAGGTGAGGTTGCCAGCTGTGGTCTGCAGGCTGCAGCCGTCTGCTTTACCCTAGCTGGCTACAAAAATAGGGGGAACCCTACGTCATTTTTTTTTTTTCATTTTTTTGGCTAAATACAAAGCTAAACAAAACACCCCTTAGTGCCACATGAAAGGCACCAAAGGGTGCAAAATTACAAAATGCAGGAGAGTGGGACATTATGTGTCTTTCTGCCATTATAATGACAGAAAAGACTGATATGAAGTACACAAGCATAGGAAAATCACCAGAGCGCTCTACGCTGTGAAAAGCAGTAGAAAATGGCACTGGAGTGAACATGTGACCGCCTCATGTAGGATGAAGCTATGGATCCTGGGTAAATTTATGCATTTACCCTCCTTCAGTTTTTTTGCAGTGCACAAAAAAAACTGAAGGCACACGGATGACCAACAGATGACATACGGACCGTCTACAGAACGGAAACGGATGCCACACGGATGCACCCGAGAAAAAAACCGGACTGTTTTTTGCAGACCGCAAAAATGGATCGGTCGTGTTAATGTAGCCTTATTCTGATCTGCCGTTTATAAACAGCAGGCAGAAATAAGTGAATAACGCCCCCCATCGTCAGAAAATCTCCGGGGTTTCAGGGCTAGCTGAGACCCTGGAGATCATGATTCAGGACGTTTTTTCCGGTCCCCGCTCACGTGATCACAGGTATACACCTTACACCGATGATCACGTTACAGTAAATGACAGCGCCGGTAAAAAATTATTTATCTCCCATCTGGCATGAACAAACATGATAAATCTCCTCCCCGGTCCCCTCCGGTCCCCCGGTGTCGCCAAAGTGCCCCCACTGATGCCATCCCAGAAATCCAAGATGGCCGCGCGCACAGCAGCGCGCCGGCCGCAGTCACCCTACTCCTCTGATTTCTGTCGCATGTGCCATGTACCAAACTCCTCCCCAGGCCCTGCCAGGTGACCCCCTATAACCCCACCGGTGTTCCTCGGTGTCCCACGGTACCTGTGCAGCGTTGATCCCCCCACGGCCCTCTCCTTCACAATAGACGCTGCCGCATGCACAGAGCGGCTGTCAGCTCAGCTTCCTGTGTTCAGACACAGTGAGTGGTGGTTATGCATCTGTAAGCTAAGTGGGTGGCACAGTGGCTCAGTGGTTAGCACTGCACTCGTGCAGCGCTGAGGTCCTGGGTTCAATTCTCACCATCTGCAAGGAGTTTGTATGTTCTCGCCGTGTTTGCGTGGGTTTCCTCTGGGTACTCCAGTTTCCTCCCACACTCCAAAGACATACAGTGCTATGGAATTAATAGCGCTATGTAAATGAATAAATTATTATTATTACTGCAATGCCCTGCTCATGAGGTAAGGAACATAATTGATCAGGAGAGCTATATACTATATTTCCAAATGGAGGGATTTGCTTTTATAGTTTCCCTGCTGAACGACTACCAAACATGAGAGTCCGTTATACGCCACAAGAAAACACATCTAAATAGCGAGCTCTGTTGTTAAGTATTCATTCAGCTGGATAACTGGACTTAAAGGGGTATTCCATCTCCAAGATCCTATCCCCAATATATAGTAGGTGGAATAGCAATAATATCAGCAAATACCAATATTTGGAAATGTAGAATAGTTCTCCTGATTAGGCATGCCCTTACCTCATGAGCAGGGCATTGCAGCTTTGGTAGAAACCATTACGACATGGACTCTGCTGCTGTGGAAATGGGGAGAGTGAGTGCAGATTCATTGCACCCACACTCCTCACATGAAGGGTCCGCACTCCTAGAAAATGGGGGATATGCTCCCTGAGTGTCTCCCCCCATATTCTAGATGGTCCAGAGTTGTCGTGGGACCCCTTTATTTTTTTTTTTACAATAAATTGGTGGAAATGTTTTGGGGACTGTTTTTTCAAATAAATTTCTTTTGTCGATTTTTTTTTTTTGTTAGTACTGACAGTTTATGATGTTGGGTATCTAATAGACGCCATGACATCACAAACTGCTGGGCTTGATCTCAGGTGACTTTACAGCTAGCATCAACCCGATTTATTACCCCGTTTGCCACTGCACCAGGACACGGGATGAGCTTGGGTGAAGCGCCAGGATTGGTGCATCTAGTGGATGCGCCACGTCTGGGGTGCCTGCGGCCTGCTATTTTTAGGCTGTGAAGGCCCAATAACTATGGACCTTCCCACCCTGAGAATACCAGACCACAGCTGTCCGCTTTACCTTGGCTGGTGATCCAATTTGGGGGGGACCCTACTTTTTTTGTGTAATTATTAATATTTATAAAATAATTATAAAAAAAGAGCCTGGGGGGACCTCCACATTGGATCCCCAACCACGGTAAAGCTGCCGGCTGTGGTTTTCAGGCTACAGCCATCTGCTTTACCCTAGCTGGCTATCAAAAATGGGGGGACCCAACGTCATTTTTTTTGTAACTATTTTTTAAATAGAAAAAATGAATGGGCTTCCCTGTATTTTGATTGCCAACCAAGGTAACGGCAGGCAGATGGGAGTGGCAACCCATAGCTGTCTGCTTTTTCTGAGCTGAGAATCAAAAATACCGCGGAGAGCTACGTCATTTTTTTTTAAAGATTTATTTTTACAGCACTGTGATGTCCAGCAATCAAAATACAGGGAAGCCCATTTTGTTTTTAGTTATTTAAATAAATAATTAAAAAAAATATATATGGGCTCCCGCTGCATTTTTTGTATTGCTAGCTAAGGGTAATTCAAGCAGCTACTGGCTGCTAACCCCCACTGCTTGGTGTTACCTTCACTGGCAATGGAAAATCCAGGGAAGCATTTTTTATCTTTTTTGCCAAAAAACTACAAAAAATGGACGTGAGCTTCGCCATATTTTTGTATGCTAGCCAGGTATAGCAGGCAGGTGCTGGAAGAGTTGGATACAGCGCCAGAAGATGGCGTTTCTATGAAAGTGCCATTTTCTGAGGTGGCTGCAGACTGCAATTCGCAGCAGTGGGGCCCAGAAAGCTCAGGCCAACCTGTGCTGCGGATTCCAATCCCCAGCTGCCTAGTTGTACCTGGCTGGACACAAAAATGGGGCGAAGCCTACGTCATTTGTTTTCTAATTATATCATAAAATTCATGAAATAATAAAAAAAGGGCTTCCCTTTATTTTTGGTTCCCAGCCGGGTACAAATAGGCAACTGGGGGTTGGGGGCAGCCGTACCTGCCTGCTGTACCTGGCTAGCATACAAAAATATGGCGAAGCCCACATAATTTTTTCAGGGGGCAAAAAACTTCTGCATACAGTCCTGGATGGAGTATGCTGAGCCTTGTAGTTCTGCAGCTGCTGTCTGTCTGTATGGAGAAGAGCAGACAGCAGCTGCAGAACTACAAGGCTCAGCATACTCCATCCAGGACTGTATGCAGAAGTTTTTTGCCCACCAAAAAAATGACGTGGGCTTCGCCATATTTTTGTATGCTAGCCAGGTACAGAAGGCAGCCACGGGCTGCTTCCAACCCCCAGTTGCCTATTTGTACCCGGCTGGTTACCAAAAATATAGGGAAGCCCGTTTTTTTTTTAATTATTTCACTTATTTCATGAAATAATTAAAAAATAAATGACGTGGTCTTCGCCCCATTTTTGTGTCCAGCCAGGTACAACTAGGCAGCTGGGGATTGGAATCCGCAGCACAGGTTAGCCCGAGGTTTCTGGGCGCCTCTGCTGCGAATTTCAGTCCGCAGCCGCCCCAGAAAATGGCGCTCTCATAGAAGTGCCATTATCTGGCACTGTATCCAACTCTTCCAACAGCCCTGGAGCCGGGTGGCTTGTTGGGTAATCATGAGTTAATTCTGGCTTTGTTTTACTAGCCAGTATTAAGCCAGAGATTCTTAATGTCAGGCACGTTTGACCCGGCCATTAAGAATCTCCAATAAAGGGTTAAAAAAAAGACACCACACAGAGAAAAAATACTTTTAATAGAAATAAATACACAGACACATTAGAGACTCCATCTTTATTACCCCCTGTCAGCCCTCCACGATCCATGGTCTTCGGTCTTTCTCGTTCAACAAATGCAGCTCTGCTACATCACTGCTGCATGGGGGAAGACGTTGCTTCCCGTTCAGCCTTCACTCCGTGAAGGCTGCACGGGAAGCAGCATGCAGCCTTCACTCCGTGAGAGATCAGTGCTGGTAGCGGTAACAGCGGTAACGCTGACAGACGCGTTACCATAGCAACGGTGCTCCCGGAGCCGCGGTTAGCGGTGACGTCACCGCTAACTGCGTTGCTTTGGCAACGGTGATCTCAGTTAATGACCGGCTGTGTCAGCCGGTCCCTAACGGAACGGGGAGTCGACCGTGTGCTAGAGCATGTCGCCGGTACTCGGCGATACACAAATGTGCACCGTGTACCGGAGAGTGCAATGACAGGTCCTACATGACGCGTAATAGTCATATGACCAGTCTGTAGCCAATGAGATAATAGCCACGTGACTGGTCACATGGCTATTTTGACGTCACGATAGGTCCTGCATCACTGCTGGCAGTGCTGGTTACCGGGAGGATTCAGCGATCATCGGATGGAATAGCGGCAGGAGACAGAGTGCAGGAGGGATCGCGGGGACCGGTAAGTGTTATGGCAATGTTTATTAACTGTATGTGTACATTTATAATGCGTTTTTATGTGTTTGTGATTGCCTCCCATTATATCCTATTGGTTCGAGTTCGGTTCGTCGAACGTTCGCCGAACTGAACTTGAACCGAACCACGGCTGGTTCGCTCATCTCTACTCAGGAGGGTCAGTTTTTTGAGGGTTGGCGATACTGCAGGCTCATGGGGTGTCTTAGCTGCGGACACCATTGATCTGCCGGCAGGATCGGAGGAGGTGGTGTTGCGGCTCAATAGGGTCAGCGTGCATCAGCAGAAGGTCAGCGATACTGTGGGCTCATGGGGTGTCATGGTGGTGATCACCATTGATCTGCTGGCAGATTGCGGGCTCCATTGAATCGCCGGCTGTTGATGCGATGGACTTCAAGAAAATGGCTGCGGAGGCAGCGCGTGTACAGATTGGCCTCTGCAGTTATTTTCTGGCGTCAACCGCCAGCGATTCAAAGTAGCCTATAAATAAATGTCTCGAGCTACTGACCAGTTTTAATGTCTGCAAGATGAGTGTACAATTTCACATTTGCCACAAGAAAGATAGTCACAGTAGATATGATTTACATAGACTGTTAAAATGTTTCTTGTAGAAAAGATTTGTGTTTTTATTACTTATGAAATAATTGTGCAGCAACAGCGCTGCAAGTGTATAAATAAATTGACTGGGCATCACCATTCCCCAGTTGCATTTGAATAGAAGCTGTTGTACAGTATTTGGAAACAGGCATTAAATAGTGTTTCAAGCTGTGGTGTACCCCTCTATACACTGAATACATCTGGCTGCTGATGGAGCTCATAAATGCTGATCGGTTAGGGTATCATTGTTGGAATCCTATGATTTTATATTGGTATCTCATCTGAAACATGGGTCATCAAAATCATAGTAGCAATTGAAGGATATATGCAAATGATGTCATCCAGGTTTATTCCTACCTGAATCCACCTGAAAAAGTGCAGCTAAAGGGCTCATAAAATCAATATGTGCACAGCAATGTCAAACTGACATTCCTGTGGACTAAAGATGGGTGGACCCACAGACACCCGGGATCGGCGTGTCCAACTGGGTTTATAAAAATATTGATGCCAGATATCTGGCCAGATGCCTGTCCCCATATATGTCTCTGGAAACCAGAATACGGCGCTTTAAAATGTTGCTAGAAAGGATAGGGGGATTGGAGCAAGTGCATTATACTTACCGAGTGTTCCGCACTGCTGCAAAGCTACTTCTGGGGCCGCACTGCTTCCCTGGCCCACTGGTAGTCCCTGCATCGCTGATTAGTTGCAGTCAGACACACCCCCATCCTCTGTGACAGTGTGTCTGACTGCAACCAATCAGAGGTGCTGTCTGGGACCTCATGTGGACTACGTCGGACCTTGGTGTTTTGGGAGTTAATAAAGGGGTGAAGGAGGGTGTTTGTTTTTTTTGGTTCCATTTAAAATAAAGGATTTTTTTGGTGCTTGTGTTTATTTCTTTTCACTTACAGACCAGTAATGGGGGGGTCTCATAGACGCCTCCCATTACTAATCTAGGACTTAGTGGCAGCTGTGAACTGTTATTAACCCCTTATTACCCCGATTGCCACCACACTAGGGAAATTGGGATGAGCTGGGTAAAGTTCCGGGATTGTCACATCTAATGGGTGCAACAATCCTGGGTCGCTGTGGGCTGCTTTTTTTAGACTAGGGGACCCAATAAGCATGGACCTCCCCAGCCTAAGATTACCAGCCTCCAGCTGTCGACTTTATCATGGTTGGGTATCAAAATTGGGGGGGGGGACCACATGCCGTTTTTTAAAAACAGTTTAAATAATTAAAAATTAAACACCGCATGTGGTTTCTCTTATTTTGATACACAGCCAAGATAAGTGCATGGCTGGGGGCCTGCAGCCTGTAGCTATATGCTTTACCTGTCCTGGATATCATAATATGAGGGGACCCTATGCCAGTTTTTTAAAGTTATTTATTTATTTTTACACCAATCTACAGTGATCCGCAGATAGGGTCTGTGAGTGCCAGCAGTCAGACACACTGTCACACAGAGTGGGGGTGCCGTCTGACTGTAACCAATAACAGACCCGGGGACTGCTGATGGGCTGAGAAATCAGTGAATATGTATGAATAATAATGAGCAGCCCCAGATGTAAATGACGCAAAAGCAGTGTACAGGTGTGCCGGAGACTTTAAGTATAGCTTTATACTTTTTTTTCTTTATTTTTCTTTTTTTTTCATTACCCAAGTTGCTTGATCCAGATTGTTTCCTGGAGATCCCTGAGAAGTCTGGGTCTGGCACTCGGGTACTTTCGAACCCGCACGGATCTGTACTTTTACAGTCCGGGGCCACCCATCACTACTGTGCACATGTTTTGCTTATGTCACTTCTTTTCACCATTTCAGACTTTAGAAATTAAGAAACATGTTCATATTACGTTTATTATTAAGACTATAGAGCAAAAGCTGCTGGAAGAATGACGCCAAAGCCACTGGCAAAACCGCTTTAGGAAAATGACCGCCAGCTTTTTCCTGCAGTCCCTTCACCTGGGACAACTCACTTCTAAGTGACACCATGTTCACGTTGCTATGCCTGTCTGGCATCAGATCCTTAAGATGTTTTGTATTTTTTTTTTGTTTTTAACAAAGCGTGTTTCCAAAATGTTTGTAAATTGTTACATTTACATATAGTATAATAAGTACTGTATCAGAGTAAAGATATTGCAATCACACCCAAGTCTTGAAATCTGGCAACGCCCACCAGGGTACCTTTGCTGCATTTGACGATAGTGATATTACAAATTCCGATTATTGGGAATCTCTTTACATATTTTCCTTCGCTGCATCTACATTTTCTAGCTTTACATACATACCCTTTTTACTTTCTTGCAAAACAATTATACACATCTATACTTTACCTAATGTTTACCTTACGTAGTTAAAGGGGTTATCCGGCTTATTTTGAATTTTTTTCATTATTACCCTATTGGGCTACATTGGGGCAGGTAAGTAGATAGTGACCACTTACCTGCCCTGCTGTCAGCCCCTCTCCCCCGGCTCAGAGTGGTCATGTGACCGCTCCTGCTGTGATTTTGCTGCTTCCGGTCATTTCATGTCAACATGGGCAGGGCCATGTTGACATGCAAATCTGGAAACAGCATGTCGCCTCCCTGCTGGGCAGGTACAGTGCGAGGAGTCACCGCCCCCTTCCCTGCACCCTCCCACACATTCCCCTGCACCCCGTACTCTGCCCACAAACTCCCCCTGCACTTCTGTGGGACCCGTGACCTGGGGGCAGGGCCTGGCGGTGGCTGCCGTGGTGTCAGCACCAGCACTGGACCCCCTGCTCAGGATTGCACATTCAAATATACCGGCATCACAGATCACAGATGCCGATATATTTGAAAGCGCTGATGAGAAGGAGCGCTGCTTCTCATCACTGTCCCGCTGTCTGTGCTCTCTTCAGCACAGCGGTGACGTCACTACTGTGCTGATATGGCCAGAGCACAGACAGCGCGCAAACGTGCATGAGCGGTGGGGACTGAGGACGGGTGAGTATGTACTCCCTATGGGGGAGGTCGGTGCACAGCCCGATGTGTGTGTGTGTGTGTGTGTGTGTGTGTGTGTGTGTATATATATATATATATATATATATATATATATGCGGTGCACAGCACAATGTGTGTGTGTGTATGTGTGTATGCGGTGCACAGCCTGATGTGTGTGTGTGTGTATGCGGTGCACAGCCTGATGTGTGTGTATGCGGTGCACAGCCTGATGTGTGTGTGTATGCGGTGCACAGCCTTATGTGTGTGTATGCGGTGCACAGCCTGGTGTGTGTGTATGCGGTGCACAGCCTGGTGTGTGTGTATGCGGTGCACAGCCTGGTGTGTGTGTATGCGGTGCACAGCCTGATGTGTGTGTATGCAGTGCACAGCCTGGTGTGTGTGTATGCGGTGCACAGCCTGATGTGTGTGTATGCGGTGCACAGCCTGATGTGTGTGTATGCGGTGCACAGCCTGATGTGTGTGTATGCGGTGCACAGCCTGATGTGTGTGTATGCGGTGCACAGCCTGGTGTGTGTGTGGGGTGCACAGCCTGATGTGTGTGTATGCAGTGCACAGCCTGATGTGTGTGTATGCGGTGCACAGCCTGGTGTGTGTGTATGCGGTGTACAGCCTGATGTGTGTGTATGCGGTGCACAGCCTGATGTGTGCACAGCCTGATGTGTGTATGCGGTGCACAGCCTGATGTGTGTGTATGCGGTGCACAGCCTGATGTGTGTGTATGCGGTGCACAGCCTGATGTGTGTGTATGCGGTGCACAGCCTGATGTGTGTATGCGGTGCACAGCCTGATGTGTGTATGCGGTGCACAGCCTGATGTGTGTGTATGCGGTGCACAGCCTGATGTGTGTGTATGCGGTGCACAGCCTGGTGTGTGTGTGGGGTGCACAGCCTGATGTGTGTGTATGCAGTGCACAGCCTGATGTGTGTGTATGCGGTGCACAGCCTGGTGTGTGTGTATGCGGTGTACAGCCTGATGTGTGTGTATGCGGTGCACAGCCTGATGTGTGCACAGCCTGATGTGTGTATGCGGTGCACAGCCTGATGTGTGTGTATGCGGTGCACAGCCTGATGTGTGTGTATGCGGTGCACAGCCTGATGTGTGTGTATGCGGTGCACAGCCTGATGTGTGTATGCGGTGCACAGCCTGATGTGTGTATGCGGTGCACAGCCTGATGTGGGGCTGTTATTTGCAATGCTGTAGTGATAACAGGTCAGGTGCTGGGGCAGAATATACTGACAGGGAATGTGTCTGCAGGGGGCAGGCAGAGGGCAGGGCTGGACACTGAGGTGGGGCTGAACAGTGAGACCAGGCGGTGCCAGCTGTGACTGGGAGGATTTGCACAGGAAGTGGTCAGTTTGCTTGTGCTGAATGTAAACAAGGAGCTGCAGAGAATAAAGGGATAATTCAAGAGGAACAAAAGTTAGAAAACAAAAAATAACAATGTAGGGGTGTTTTATATGACAATACAGCACAGATTAGCTTAAACTCAAAAATTTTTGTTATGTCGGACAACCCCTTTAAACATTGCAGCTTCTAGACAGCAGCAAAAATTCTCTGTTAAAAATCCAAACGGTTTAATGGAATGAAATGTACTAACGGACAAATGTCTTGATGAAATTGGAACCTATGCTCATACCCTAAGGATAAAGAAGTAAAGTAGAAAATATTGGATTTGCTTGATTGACTGTTATTCTTTATGTTTTGGAGAACAGCTTGCTTTTACTTATCTCAGCCTAATTTACACATAATGAAGTAATTGCAGCTATTCAACTGGGAAGTATTCTCAGCCCAGCTCTCCTTTCCTCAGATCTATTTCTAATAAAAGACAATTAGAGCTTCACGCTGATCTACACAACTTTTACTTCATTAAGAAAGATTTGTCAACAAAAACAGTTTTATTGGTAGAACTCAAGTAGCATTTTAAGAGAGGCATTTATATAAGCATTACAGTGAGAATTAAAATGCGGAGCCAATGCTGCTAAAGCATAGGTATATGCTGACTGACTGGTTATCTCTTAACATCAATTTTTACATTTTCAGCTCTGCTGGATATAAACTATCTCAGTTTTTGAACATTTATTTCTAAGATTACGATATAATTACAACTTTTGAACAACATGCAATGACTCCTACAGCAGGACATAGGAAGTTTGTAATTTAAACATGAGATGCTACGGTAGGTGGGTAAGTGGCATACTCCTAGTTCCTGTATAGTGTTGTCTTGTTATTAATCGTTTATTAAATCATCGTTTATTAAATCAAAGAATACAGTTACGCCCACAAATATTTGGACAGTGAATGAATCTTCGTAATTTGGACTTGGCATACAGAGACAGAGATGAATTCTCCATCTAGCATTTCTGGCAAAAGCCAGAAGGGCCCATCTCAGTCACGTAGTGCTTGAACTAGTGGCACAATGCTAATGGTGCCAGACCATGTGGCCACTATGGGGACCGTGAGTCAGGGGGGCCCAGTGCTAACACCGGCACTGGGCTTTCTGCCCTTGGGCCACCCACCCATTATTGCACTTTCAATTGTATCGGCACAGAGACCGGAGCAGAGGGGAATCGATGAGAGGTGAGTATTTAAGTATTTAATCAGTGAGCACAGGGTGGCTAGAGGACAATGGGGATGCATTAAACAATATGGGGGCTGCATTATAATATATGGAGAAACATGGGGGTGCATAATACTATTTGGAGGAATATGGGGGCCGCATAATATTATATGGAGGACTATGGGGGCTGCATATTTCTATATGGAGGACTATGGGATGTGCATTATACTATATGGAGGACTATGAAGGCTGTATAATATTATATGGAGGAATGACTATGGGGGCTACATAATATTATATGAAGGACTGTGGGGACTGCATTATACTATATGGATGAATATGTGGGGCTACATAATACTATAGGGAGGAATATGGGGCTGCATTATATTATATGGAGTGATAAGATGGTGCATTAGATTATTGGGGAGGGCATTAAAATACATGGAGGACTATGGGGGCATTAAACTATATGAATGACCTTTGGGTGCAGTTTAATATATGGAGCACTATATGGTTGTCACAGTTGTGGATTTTACTGTGTTGCGGTCACCATTCATTCCTGTGATAGTTGAAATGGGGTACAGTAGGGTCATCATACTGTGTATGTAGAGAGTACAGTGGAGGAAATTACTGTGGAGGTATCATACAGTGTTTTGTGGGGCACTCTTGTTGCCATTATACTTTATGACTACAGTGAAAGGGGAATCTAGGGCTGTCAATAGTAGGAACATTATTTTGTAAAGGCTGCAAAGTTGTGAAATATGCTCTTCTGTGACCCAGTTGAAAATTATCATTGTTATTTTTTTGGTGTGGGGAGCCAAGAAGAAATTCTGCTATGGGGCCCCATAATTTCTATATATGTCCCTGGCTCAACCTATCATCACTAGAGATGAGCGGTGTTCGAATCGAACTGTTCGCCAATCTCAAATTCGACCTGTTTTAGGCGATGTTCGAGTCGTTCGACGAACGCGAACAATTAGCTTCAAGTTCGACAGTTCGAGGTTATGTTCGATAACGGTTTGATCACCAAAAGAGTAACTGGCTTTTCACAGTAATACTGTCATTCAATGTAATACAGTGGAACCTTGGTTAACGAGAACAATACGTTATGGGAGTGTGCTTGTTAATCAAGTTACTCGTTCAGCAAAGCAAGATTTCCCATAGGAAATCATTGCAATGCAGACAATTCGTTCCACAACTTATTAAATGTCCCATCCTGGCCCCCCCTGGCCATTCCACACATGCACAAACACACACAAACACGTACAAACATGTACAAACACACACAAAAACACACAAACACACACAAATACACACAAACATACACAAACATACACACACACACACACATATTATGCTCACCTTACCTTCCATTCCATCGCCGGCCTCCAGGGACTTGCAGTTCTCCAGTACAGGATGTGTATCGGATAACCATGCGATCGATACCCCGGAGCTTCTGCTGCCAGCGCGCAGGAAGTTTCTCCCTCGTCGCAATGGTTACCCAATACACGTAGTTCGCCACTACAGGATGTGTATCGGGTAACCAAAGCGACAAGGGAGGAACTTCCTCTGTCAGACGCTACTGAAAGGCAGCGCGCTGGCCAATCAGAGGCAAGCGGCTCCTTCCTTTGACGTCAGCGCTCTGGCAGCGGAAGTTCCGGCATCGGTCGCGATGGTTACCCGATACACATCCTGTAGCGTTGAGCTACGTGTATCGGGTAACCATCGCAACGAGGGAGGAACTTCCTCTGTCAGACACTACTGAAAGGCAGCACGCTGACCAATCAGAGGCAAGTGGCTCCTGCTTTTGACGTCAGCGCGCTGCCAGCAGAAGCTCCGGGGCATCGGTCACATGGTTACCCGATACACATCTTGTACCGGAAAAATGCAAGTCCCAGGAGGCCGGCGATGGAACGGAAGGTAAGGTGAACATAATATGTGTGTGTGCGTTCGTGTTTGTGCATGTTTGTATGTGTTTGTGTTTGCCTGGCATTGTTTGCAATGGTGTTCGAAGGTGTTCAAAAGTGTTCGACGAACGTTAGGATTAGCTTGATTAGCTTGAGCACATGATGGCGCTGCACAGTGAAATCAGCAGGACCAGGGGACGTCTCACTGTGCTGTACTGTACCGCCCTTTGGCATGGCTTATTTCAGCTGTGCAGCGCGATCATGTGTGCAATGTAAGATATTTCTGCCTGGTGTATATGATGCTGGACAGAGAGTGGAGTTGATGGTAGATCAATCGTCTGTATCAGGCCTGCGGAGGTGTTCGAGTAACACCACTCCTTCTTTCCTAATCAAATATATTTGTGTCTTTCAAATGCCATTACACTTGAACAGTGTGGCTACAGCACTAGAACAGAGAAGTGCTAGTCAGCTCAGGCCTGAACATGCAGCAGCGTGATGAGGTCAGCAAGTTGCTCATCACACTGCTGCTGGTGCCACAGAGAAACTGGTAAGTGCTTCATTAAGGAGAAATGTTTTATCAATGTAGATGAGTGGGGGTTAAGGCAATAATGGTTAACAATTGTGAAAGTGGGCAAAGTTTTACGAAAGGCAGTGGGGGGTAATTTATTCAGACATCCAGTGTATGTGTGTGTGTGTGGGAGTGATATTTTGAAGACGGACAATGTGGGGTGATATTTTGGAGAGGCAGTGTAGGGGGAACATTTTGTAGAGGGGCAGTGTGGTGGGTATATTTTGGAGAAGGTTGTGTGAGCGGATATTTTCCAGAGAAATAGCATGGGGATATTATAGAGAGGGCCAGTGTTGGGGAAATTATATGGAGAGGCGCAGTGTGGGGGGATATTTTGCAGAGGGGCAGTGTGTGTAGGCAGATATTTTGTGAAAGAATCACAGCAATTATTTATTCAGGGATGGAGCATGGGAAATATTTATATGTATTGGGTTGTATAATGATACTTTTATTTTTAAGGGTCGCATGTCAAGAAGCGCTGCTGTAGAAAGCGAATAGGGAAGTCTGCAGAGACGAGCTGTGGGTATCAAACGTATCATGGCACCTGTACTTCATGGAAACAAAAGGGATGAGAACGACTTCAATCAAAGGAAATGTCAACTATAAGGTACCTGGATATAAATGTTAATATGTGATACTGCCTGCACCTTATCAGTACTGTGGTTCCTATATGGTCCATAGTCTGATAATTGCTGTTAGCGAAAAACCCCCAGCATCTGCTTACCAATGTAAAAAAAACATACTGGGAGTTGTAGATTCATGTAATACAATTTTAAATGGGGTTGACCTGACATTGCAATTGATTGCTGTTTTAAGCTTGGTGATTTATTCATATCCTTTAAAAAAAAACTTCAAGTTTATTAATTCCAAGTAAAAAAAAAATTCCTATATGGACTAAAACAATCTCTCCATATGCCTTATAGCGCCTTACATGTTTCAGAGTAGAATTCCTTAATCATAGTCAAATTTGCCTATGAATAAGGAGTTCTTCTCTGAAACATGTTAGGCACTATAAGGCATATGGAGAGATTGTTTTAGTCCATATAGGAATTTTTTTTTACTAGGAATTAAAAAATTTGAAGGTTTTTTTTAAAAGACAATGTGCTGGATATGTTTCCCTCCACTCCTCCTTTCCAATGATTGTGACAGCTGTGGACGCCAACCACGCATACCGTGCACCGACCCAGGTGGATTCTAGACACAGAGACTGGTGAGCTGGATATATTGTATTTTTGTTATTTTTACTAAGATTTATTCATATACTGACGGCGGTTCTGGCATATCTTCTACATATTTACAATCCAAAACAAGCATCACAGCTTTGTTAAAATTTAAAAATCCTCAAACCTTGGAGTTTTGAGATTGAGGAGACTTTGGCGAGATTCTGCTCCAAAAATGCAATGTAAATAAGCATATTTTCACATTTATTTTTTGGTGCAGGAATTGAGAGGATCTCTCCAAATCCTCTTCAAATACTCAAAACTTGGCTCTAGTGATGTGTTAATGTACTTATCGTGGTTCTGGTTATGTATTTATGTAAATACTCTTTACATGAGGCTGACGGCTCACATCCTCATGATGTCTGATGTTTCATTTTTGTTATAAAATAATACAAACTTCTGTTGCACCTGATGTCTCTAATTGTCTGCATCTCTGACATTATCTCAGCAGTGCTGTAGTCGATGAGTTAGCTGCTGAGCTTCTTGATTTGGTTGAAGCACTTGTGATGTATCAATGATGCAGACAATAGCTGACCTGGCGAAACTGAGTAAAGCTCAATGCACCTGTCTGTGATTAGCCACCGCCCTGCTAAACACACCTACGGACAGTACACTTGCTGCAGGGCAGGCAGAATGTCCAAAGCGTAATGAGCAAGCTCAGGCCATGTGTCCAATTTGGAGGTGATGGTGCTAGATGTTGTGGTGTGCTGAGGATATTTTCACACATTTTGACCAGGCTGACCCTCCCTTCCAAGGTGGTGCTGGTGCCCCAGCTGCATTGGCGACTTCCTCCTTCTCCTCCTCTGCCTTTTACTTTCACTGAGCCCTCTCTGTCTGGTGGGAACGTCATCAGTAGTAGAGATAAGTGAACTTGTTTGGTTTGCGTTCACCAAATTTAAATTTGGCACAAGTATTTCCCTATCTGGTTCTAAGTCATATATCCAAGCATTTTTGGGAAAAACGGGGTAATGATCCACTTTGTTCATTTTGCAAAATGCTTTTCTAATAACATATGATGCTTTTGGATAGGATTGTGGTGGTGTATAATGAATGGATGGATGAGTTTAATGATGGGAGGGGTTGGGGAGAGGCCAGAGCAGCGGTGCCCTTTTTTTTTCTTAATTTTATTTGTGGATATTCCTGCAGCCAATTACAGCACAGAAAACATCCACAAGGTTCAGACACAAGGCCTTGTGTCATTAGCTGCCTAAGTCACATGTCCCTCTGCATATAAAATGAGCCTGTTAAAAATTTAGCAGTAAACCATCTCAATAGGTATTGCTACTTTTTACAGACTGCTAGAAATTTTGGCAGTGAACCATCTAGATAGGTATTGGTACGTTTTAGTGCCTGCTAAAACTTTGTCAATGAACCATGTTAATAGGTATTGTTACTTTTTAGAGCCTGCTAAAAATTTGCTAGTGAACCATCTCAATAGATATTATTGCTTTTTAGAACCTCCTAATAATTTGCCAGTAAACCATCTCAAATGGTATTGGTACTTTTTAGTACCTGCTAAAATTTTGCCAATGAGCCATCTAACAAGGTATTGCTAGTTATGTGGACCATCCCAATATTGCCATCTCAGCCAAGAAATACAGAATTTTACTTTTGTGTTAGGTGTCTGAGAGGGGTGGGCCTACGGTTGCAAAACATCTATTTCAAAGGGAAAGGGTACATCAAACATGAGTAATAAATAACAAGGTCATGGTGTAAGGGGGAATAGACAGTGTGTTGGAGGTACTTTATATGTGGGAGACAATCTAATGTTAGTCAAAGCTCTACTGAGCAAACACCAACTAATCCTATCCCAAGAGAAATGAGAACAACTTCCATAACTGGACGGGCTACTCCACTCCATTTCTTTGGCAGCCGCACATCTCATCAGCTGCATCAAGTGGCCTCTGCTCCTCTTCCTGTATCTCAACATCACTCACAGTTCATTCCTCAGAGGTGCCACCCCAAATACATTTGTTTCCCCCTGCATCACAACTCTCCAACCTCCCAAATGATTTTGGGGAACCACAGAATGGCAAGTCTGCAGAGTTGTTCGCACATTCTATTCCATAGGCATCTGAGATCTGCTCCGAAGATTCACAGACTGAATAGGAGGAAAGCATCTGCACCAATGCCCAAAATGATTGTCAGTTGGATCCTGGCCCGGGCAAAGGTCTAAGCAGGATCCAGACCCTCGTCACCAGTTGTTAACCCCCAGGGGTGGAGGTGATGATGATGAGACTCAGATAACTGAAGCACATGCATACTGTACAGGTCAGGAAAAGGAGGGTGACTTTCAGGGTGAGGAGTGGGACAACACAGAGGTTGATGATGAAGTTGTAGATCACAATTGGTGTGAACCCAGAAGCACACAGCTGATGAGCTCAGCAGAGGAAATGAGGAGGAAGAAGAGGTGTCTCCTGCAAAGAGATAGAGTGCTGCAGCCAGGACAATCACTGCATTATCAGCAGTGGCTGTGTCCAGCAATGGTGGCAGGTCGATATTTCACATGGGCAGCAAGGGTTTCCTAGCCTGGGCCTTTTTTGAAACTGGAATGGATGACCCAATTCGTGTTCTCTGCAAAGTTTGTAAAAAATTACTCAGTAGGGGCAGAAATACAAATAATTTGTCTACTACATGCGTGAACTGTCACATGACCAACCAACGTGCGTTAATTGGGAATCTTACTATGCTAAAATGCAGCCTAGTGGGCATAGCCAACCACACGATGCCCCATGAATCGCATCTCTTGCTTCTTCCTCCTCTGTTACCCTAGAAACTATTCTCACCCAGGTCTCCACCCACAGAACCTCTACTTGTTTACCAACTACAGTTGGGGTGAGTGAGACCCCGCCAATTGTTATGGAAGTGGACATGCCTGTGGATTTTGGCCAATGTCACAGACCGAGCACACCACATGTTTCACAATCCACCATAACATCTCTGCCTGCACATTCCTTGCAGTCCACAAGTTTGTCCTGTACACTCTACTCCACCCTCTCTCAGCACACCAGCCAGCCATTGGAGAACTGTTCAGCGAAAATAGGCAAGTTCACCAAATATCAGCGAACCGAACTTTGAAAGGTTTGCTCATCTTTAGTGATAACAGAAGTGAACAAAAGTAGATCGGTGCATTCATTCCATTTGTGTTATCTGAACAAGTCCACTCTTAAGGGTCTAGAGGCCCCTCGTAAAAAAGGGGGGTCCTGTCACAATGGTTTCCTGTCATTAGGAGACTTGTGACAGATTTGGTGCTGAAGTTTCCCTTTGCCTCGTAAGATTCTGGAATTTAAATGTGTTTTTCTTTCTTTTGGTGCACCAAGGGTTAATGTCAGTTTTCCTTGTTAGCAGCTTCTGGATCATTCTCCTCACATGCTGCAAGTTTGTGATCACACCCATCATCTTTAAATAGTCGCATGTACCATCACATGATGCCAGTTATAGAGAATCCACATTCCTAAACTTGCCATTGAGGAGGAAGGTTGCTGCTGGAACCCTTCCTTTGTGTAGTCCTATTGGTGGAAGCGGTTCAGGCTGCAGTTCTGGTGTCTGGCTGCATCCGTGAACTTGGTATATATACTTTTGTTTATTCCTCTCATTTTGTACTTTCCCTTATGTTTTATTATAGCAGAGGTGGGACTAGTGCTATCGCCGGCCATCTCACTAGTGAGGGTGAGTTCAGGGCTAACAAGGGACTAGGTATCCTGCTCAGCAATGAGGTGAAAGAACAGCCTCAGACGAGTGCAGGAGGTGTCCCCTCCCCTCTCTCTAGCATCAGGGTCCACCATTGTTTCTGTGTCCCCAGTGTACCCTGTTTGTGGCGGGGATCGTCAGGGGTTCTCTGTTGTCTGATGGAAATCCAATAGTCAAAGCTTGACACCTGCAGGCTCAGAGTGCATTGCTGTCTATCGACATTTGAATGACATTAAACACTATAACAGGAGATCCAGGAGGACCCCACTACTGACATAGAGACATACAAAGCTGGACTGTAGATTGCCAAAATGTATGTGAGTAAGCCAAAATCCTTCTAGGAAAGCATTTTGCGGACAGATGAAACCAAGATAGAGCCTTTTGGTAAACCACATCATTCTACTGTTTACCAAAAGCTAAATGATGCCTACAAAGAAAAGAACACAGTACCTACAGTCAAATATGGTGGAGGGTCAAAGATGTTTTGGAGTTGCTTTGCTGCCTCTGGTACTGGGTGCTTTGACTGTATGTAAGGCATCATGAAATCTGAAAATTATCAAAGGATTTTGGGTCATAATATTAGGCTCAGTGCCAGAAAGCTGGTTTTGCGTCTTAGGTCATGAGTCTTCCAGCAGGACAATGACCACAAACATACTTCAAGAAGTACCCAGAAATGGATGGAAACAAATTGATGGGAGCTCTGAAGTGGCCAGTCACAATCTAAATCCCATTAAACACCTGTGAAGAGACCTTAAAATTGCTGTGGGGAGAAGGCACCCTCAAATATGAGAGACCTGGAGCAGTTTGCAAAAGAAGAGTGGTCCAATATTCCAGTTGAGAGGTGTAAGAAGCTTTTGGATGTTTATTGGAAGAGCTTGATCTTAGTTATTTATTTCAAAGGCTGTACAACCAAATATTAAGTTGAGCATGGCAACAATTTTGGCCAGCCAATTTTGGGGCTTTTATTTACATCTTTTTCTCCTTTTTTTGTTGTAACAATACACAAAAAGAAAATAAACATGTATATGACAAAATGTGTAAGTCCAATACTTTTCTGGAAGAAACACTTTAATATCTGAAACAGTTTCAATGGTGCCAACACTTTCAGCCATAACTGAATATAGATATCAAGTAGGTGAGAATGTCTGATGAATTGCTTAGCCAGGCCAAGGGTGCATCGAACATCTTATTAGCATATTTCAAGAAAAAATTATTTCAAGCAAAAGCAGCAATGGATTTGGACACACTAAAGGTTAGATTTTTATTATGGTTATAGTTATAGTCCCTAAGAATCATTACTGGTTTAAATGGTCATTTGTGCTGATAGTCTCCTTTCAAGTAGTGTACAGTATGAATCTAACATTTTACTATTTTATGCTTTTTCTGGTTTTCACGTCAATGAAAGAAATGGTTGCTCTGATGCAAAACTTAAATTGCCATAATAGAAGGTGATTTATGTCACACGTTGTCCTCAAGTCATCCTTTATGTATTACTGCAAGGTACTGTCTGTTCTTTACAGTTTTCGATAAATTGTAACTTAAGGGGCAACCGTACTTGTGCTTTATTCATACCTGAGTGAGACCCTTTCATACTGTGATAGCGTTTTTGTCTTTGTTTTTTAAAAACATTTTTTGCACAATGGGGCTTTACAATCTAGAATCTTTGGAAATAGTTACTTTATATCAATTATATTTAGTTCTTATTCTGGTCACATGTTTTAGTTTTTCATCATTTTCTTCCCCCTAGTGTTTTGTTGACCTTTAAAGAGAATAGGTTTCACACTGATATCAACTAGTGTGCCATCTTGTACAACTCCAACACATGAACTTCTTTTCCTTCTATTTACCTAATCAGCTTTTGTGAGCTTTCTATTTCAAGCTACTGACATTTATTTTGGTCACCACATGGTTTTAAAAACTGTGAGCATATGACAAAATAGGAAACAATTTACACCCTTGATTAACACAAAAATGTATCAGACGGATAACATTTTCACTATTTCTTTGCTAGTGCGTAACCTTAAGGGAACCTGTCAAACCGTAGTTTCTCACCACATACGGGGTATCAGGCTACTTAGGAAAATTGCACAACAAATTTTGGGGTCCATTTTTTCCTACTACCCTTGTAAAAATAAAAAAAAGAAATTGGGTTAAAGCAATATTTTTGTTGTAAAAATGTATTTTTTCATTTTCATGGCTCAACGTTATAAAATTCTGTGAAGCACCCTTGGGTACAAAGTGCTCTCCACACATCTAGATAAATTGCTTGGGGGGTCTAGTTTTCAACATGGGATCCCTTGTAGTGGTTTTCCACTGTTTAGGCACATAAGGGGCTCGACAAACACGAAATAGCATCCAATCTAACGATTCCAGACATTTTTGCATTCAAAAACCTAAATGGCTCTCCTTACCTTCCTAGTTTTGTTGTGCGCCCAAATAGTGGTTTTCCACCACATATAGGGTTTCAGCGTACTTAGGAGAAATTGCACAACATATTTTGTGGTTCATTTTTTCCTGTTACCCGTATGAAAACTGAGGTTAAAGCAATGTGGTAAATTTTTCTTTTTACATTTTTACGGCTCAACATTATAAAATTCCGTGAAGCACCTGGGGATTCAAAGTGCTCACCACACTTCTAGATATGTTTCTTGGAGGGTCAAGTTTCTAAAATGAGATCACTTGTTGGGGGTTTCTAGTGTTTAGGCACAACAGGGGCTCTACAAACGCAACATAGAGGCCACTAACTATTCCAGCCAATTTTGAATTCAAAAAGCCAAATGGTGCTCCTTCCCTGTCCTGCTGTGCACCCAAACAGTGGTTTTCCATCACACATGGGGTATCAGCATATTTAAAAGAAATTGCTCAACAAATTTTGTAGTCTATTTTTTACAGATTTTCTTGGGAAAATGTAAAATTTTAAAGCTAAAATAACATTTTTGGGGGAAAAAGTAAAATTTTCATTTTTACACATCGCTTTAATTGCTGTGAAGCACATGAAGAGTTAATAAACTTGTTGGATGTGGTATTGAGTAGAGATGAGCGAACCTGTTTGGTAAAGATTCACCAATTTCAAATTTGGTACAAGCCCTAGCCTGGTCGGCCCGGGCTCATTAACACAAGCACTTTCCCCAAAAATCGGCAATGTTCAGTTTTGTTGGATAACTGATCACAGTCTCCAAAAATGCTTTTCTAATAACATGTTATGCTTTTGGATAGGATTGTGGTTCTCTATGATAAACCGGAGGATGTATTTAATGAGTGGAAGGGGTGGGGACTTTGGAGAAGCCAGAGAAGCACAGTGCTTTTTTTCCCCTCAACATTATTTGCGAATGTTCTTGCAACCAATCAAGGTGTAGCAAACATTCACAAGGTTCTGACACAAGGGCATGTGTCATTGGCTGCCTAAGTCACATGTCCCTCTGCATATAAAATGAAGATATGCAGCGTCTGCGCCGTTTTGTGAATGTTAACCCCTTAACGAACCATGTCGTACTGGGTACGTCATGGATCGTGTGCCGTTAAGCCCCGCCCCCTGCCGCGGGCAGGCCGTGATCTGCGCACATATCAGCTGTTTTCAACAGTTAACATTTGTGCCTGCTAGCCGCCGGTGGAATCGCTTCCACCCGCGGCCATTAACCCCTTACATATCGCTGCCAAAATCTGGCAGCGATATGTATATGCGCGCCGCCATGACAGTCACTTACCCCGCCCCCACCGGAAGTCACGTGACATGATCACGTGACTTTCGGTAGTTGCCATGGTAGCACAGGGTCATGTGATGACACCTGTAGTTAACATCACTCACTTCCTCTCAATGCCGGAATACAGCCGGCATTGAAAGTAAAGCACCAAATTTGCAGTTCTCAGCTCTGTAGCTGAGATCTGCAGATAGTGCAGAGCGATCAGATTGCTGATCACTATAGCCCCCTAGGAAGACTAGTAAAAAAAAACAAAAGTAAAAAAAAAGTTTTAAAAAATTTAAAAAAATAAAAAAAAACCTAAAAGTTCAAATCACCCCCCCTTTCCCACCATTGAAAATTAAAGGGTTAAAAAAATAAAAAATATGCACATATTTGGTATCGCAACGTTCAGAAATGCCCGATCTATCAAAATATAAAATCAATTAATCTGAACAGTAAATGGCATAGCGGCAAAAAATTCCAAATGCCAAAATTACGTTTTTTGGTCACCGCAAATTTTGCGCAAAATACAATGACAAGCGATCAAAACGTAGCATCTGCGCAAAAATGGTACCGTTAAAAACATCAGGTCGAGACGAAAAAAATAAGCCATCACTGAGCCTCAGATCCCGAAAAATGAGAACGCTTCGGGTTTTGGAAAATGGCGCAAAACATGCGCCACTTTTTTTGGACAAGCTTGTGAATTTTTTTTAACCCCTTAGACACAAGTAAACCTATACATGTTTGGTGTCTACAAACTCACACTGACCTGAGGCATCACATAAATGCATCAGTTTTACCATATAATGAACACAATGAATAAAATATCCCAAAAACTATTGTACGATCACACTTTTTTTGCAATTTTTTCGCACTTGGATTTTTTTTGCTGTTTTCCAGTACACTATATGGTAAAACGTATGCTTTCCTTTAAAACTACAACTCATCCCACAGAAAACAAGACCTTACATGGCAAGATTGATGGAAAAATAAAAAAGTTACGGCTCTTGGAAGAAGGGGAGTAAAAAAAAATAAAAACGCAAAAATGGAAAGTGCCCGGGGGCTGAAGGAGTTAAACATTAGGGAAGAAGCTGCCACCCCTGCTGCCGCCAGTGCCGTAGTTAGCTTAGCTAGGGGTTTAATGACAGGTAGTTGAGATAGATAGGAGAGCGATAATGTAGAATAGGTACATGCAGTGTAGGGAAAAGCGTGTGCCACAAATCTGCATTCCATGATAGGGATTGAAACTTGTGAGTGCCTGCTAAAGAATTGCTAGTGAATGATCTAAATAGGTATTGCTACTTATTACTGGCTGCCCCAAATTAGCCAGTGAATGACATTTCTAGATATTGTTAATTAGTAGTGCCTGCTGTAAATTTGCTAGTGAACTACCTAAATAGGTCTTGGCACTTTTGACTGACTGCTGTAAATGACACATTGGACCACATTTCTAGGTATTGTTAGTTAGAATTGTTAGTTAGAATAACTAATCATTTGCAAAATATTTGCAAATATGTGATAGCCAAGATGATTGCCTATAAAATGAAGGTAGTCTTAGGGTACCGTCTCACTAAACGACGTACCAGCGATTCCGACCACGATACTACCTGGTCAGGATTGCTACAGGGTCGCTAGTGAGCTGTCAAACAGTCTTCCCAACGACGCAGCAATGATACGGCGGTTGCTGGGACTCTGTCACATAGCACGATTCAAATCTTGATTTGTAACATAGGCGTGCATCTACAATGCCTTTTCCGCGCCCCCTCTGCTCCGATTGGTGGTCGTAACTGCATTGTGACTGGGCGACCTTGCCTTTAGAGAAGGCAACATAATAGCACTTCCATCCTTCTCCATCCCTGTCCATCCTACGGTCCCGATGCAGAATGGACTGTATTACGATCTGCTGCTACACACGCGGTCCAGGACAAATTAATTCAGCCCTCTGAAATGTACTGCGATCTACAAGCCAAAACAGAGGAAGGAAGCAGCCAATCCAAACGCAGTAGTGATCATTAATCAGAACAAAGAGGGCGCGGAAAACAACAAAGATGCACGCATACATGAGTCACGAACGAGGTTGTTGGGTAAGGTGTTAAACACACCAATGCGTGCTGCCCTGCGGGAGCCTGACAACCAAAAATTGAACCAGAACAGTGTGTAACAATCAGCAATTTCACAGCAGGGGCCAGGTCGCTGCTTAGTGTCACACACAGCGAGATCGCTGATGAGGTCACTGGTACATCACAAAACCTGTGACTCAGCAGCGATCTCGCTAGCGATCTCACTATGTGAGAAGTACCCCTTAAGCTTATAGCTGATGTGTATGGTAAGATAAAGAGCCTGACAGGCTAAAGTTCAAAACATTGTTACCCTTTTGCTCGTCCGTGTAGATTATACAGTATTTTATTAATTTGGTCCGGTGATGAATCCTCCCTATTGCAGGTTTTTAATGATGTGAATAAAAAATATTTTTACTTAAATTTTACTTAAATCCATTTACAGTACACAAGAGATACACTTTTTGGATTTAACGTTTTGGGTTTAACTATGTAGAAAAGGGCAATATTTTGAAACGCACTTATAACAAACCTAAAATTGACAATAGCTGTATATCTTTATTAGCAATGAGTGAGCATGCTCAGCATTGCTCAATACGCTATCAAGCATTGGGGTTCTCAGGCATGCTTTGTACTCAATGGAGTATCACGGGTGCTTGAACGCCATACTCAAGTCCCTGCCCAAATGTTTCATGGTTGTTTTAATGCCACTAAACATGCTTGGATTGCCTGCCAATCACAGTAATGCTGTAGACATGTTGGCTACTGGCATTATTGTGATTGGCTGGCTGGCACTGCATCACATTATTGGGTTTTATATCAGACCTGGGAGTGTGATGCTTGGCACACTGTAATTCAGGGAGAGTTGATGTAGAAGGGAAAACTAAAGGCGGCGTCACACGGTATGATATATTGTGCGATCGCATGAGTGATCGCACCCGCCCCCGTTTGTGCGTCACGGGCAATTAGTTGCCCGTGGCGCACAATGTCATTAATCCCTGTCACACGGACTTACCTCTCTAACGATGTCGCTGTGGGCGGCGAACATCCTCTTCCTGAAGGGGGAGGAACGTTCGGCGTCACAGCGACGTCACACAGCGGCCGCCCAATAGAAACGGAGGGGCGGAGATGAGCGGGGCGTAACATCCCGCCCACCTTCTTCCGTCCGCATTGCCGGTGGCCGCAGGTAAGTTGTGTTCGTCGTTCCCGGGGTGTCACACGTAGCGATGTGTGCTGCCTCAGGAACGATGAACAACCATCGCACAGAAGGAGGAACGACAGTATGAAAATGACAACGTGTCAACGAGCAACGATAAGGTGAGTATTTTTGCTCATTAACAGTCGTTCGGACTTGTCACACGCTATGACATCTCTAACGATGCCGGATGTGCGTCACAAATTCCGTGACCCCGCCAATATATCGTTAGATATATCGTACCATGTGACGCCACCTTTAGATTAGAGCAGGCATATAGACAGGGTTGTACACTTGCACCCTTTAGTTCCTTTCATGTGGCACTAATGGGTGTTTTTTAGCCTGGTTTAATGTAATAAATAAATAATTTAAAAAATTGTCATGGTGGCCACCCTATTCTTGATAAGCAGCTGTGGGCTAGTATTTTTAGACGGAGAAGGTCCATAGTTATTTGGCCTCTTCCCAGCATAACAATAGCAGCCCACAGGTCCCTCAAAATTGGGACATCCATTAGTTTTGCGCCAACCCTGGTGCTTTACCCTGACTCTTTCTGATTTCCCTGTTTGAGGTAGCAATCTAGTAATATTTTGGAGGGTTGATGGCAGTTGTGAATTATCAGCTGGCATCAAGTCGAGAGGTTAGTAATGGAGAGGAATTTATCAGACCCACTACTAACCCAGGAAGTGTAAAGTTAAAAAAACACACACAGGAAAAAATAGTTTATTTGAATAAAGACACCCCCACATTATACCATGATCACAATTTATAAAAAATAAAAAATAACCATGAAGATCCAATGTATGGTGTAGTGGTCTCAAGTTGTCCTCAGAATCAGTACTCCAACCTATAGAACCTCGTTCTCAGAACAAGGCTACCTAGGTCACATCAATAACTCAGTGACTTTACCGCATATAAGAAATTCCAGGTCTGGAGCTGACCGGGAGTAACCTCTGGAGTCACTCTTGGTTAGCACTAGATCCAGAGTTTCTCACATGTGGTGATGTCAGTGAGTTACTAACAACACCGCATGTGAGAAATTCCAGATGGTGTCCAGCCCGAGTTACCCTTTGGAGACTTGTTCTCTAAACGAGGCTTCATCAGTTGGAGTATGTATTCGAGTGAAGTCATGAAACCCCTTCACTATGGATTTCCTCAGATCTTTCATTGCTTTTTTTTAAATAAATCGGTAAACGAGTGATTATATAGGGGAGTCTGTTGAAATAAACTATTTTTCCTATGTGAGTTTTATTAACTTTAATTTTACTGGGTTACTAATGGGGGTATCTGATAGACTCCTCTCCATTACTATCCCCTCGGATTTATACCAGGTAACAATTCACAGTTGACATCAAATACAAAAAATATTACCCCGAATGCCAACACACCAGTGCAATCGGGATCAGCTGGGCAAAACAACAGAATTGGTGCAACTAATGGAGGCGGCCATTTTAGAGTGGCTGTGGGCTGCTATTTTTAGGGTGGGAATGGCCATATAACCATAGGCCTTTTCAGCCTGATAATACCAGCCCGCAGCTGCCTGATATTGCTTGAATCAAAGACACCACTTCAACCACGGAAATAATTCTTATTTCTTATCATTGTATGAAACATGGAAGGATTATTTGGACATTAATTTCTGCACTATCAGGTATCCTTTACTACGGACTTGGTAATACATTACGATATTCACCCTACCACCTTGTAATAATGTATTACCTTGTCAAACAGCCATATGAGTATTTTAAGTGTGGTATATTTGTATGAATATTATTCTTATCAGAGTCTGTTTGAAGGTTTGATGTATAATGAAGTGTTATAGTATGTAGCATTTACTGTGAATTTCATCCTACGGTCTACGTTAGATTTATTCTAATTGAGCAAAAATTGATTGTTGTTTTATGTTTTATATATAATTTATCTAGTTTGCAATTAGGTTTGTTTTGCACATATATTTTTGTAGCTGATTGGGATAGTAAAATATTAACACCTAAGCATTCGTAGGAATATTTTTGGGATGGTTTATACAATTAGAATAGCCTAAAATGTCTGACAATGCAACATGCTGTTAAATAGGCTGCTATTTAACACCACTTCCCACCTATGCAGAGAATTGTGGTCACTTGGACATTAAAAAGGCTGTGTTTTTATTGCAAAGCTCGATTTATAGATTCATTGGATTCATTACACACCTAGGGGTCCTCTGAGCGTTATAAACAGATTTCAGGGCAATTAGAGGCTTGGCAATATTGAATATAAAATCATTTAAGAAAATTCAATGAAGTTTTGAAATTTGAGTCACTCCTCATTGACCTTTTGTCGACAGCGCTGCAGACAATAACTGAGGTCACCTTTGTACTGGTTGACAGCACTAGCTTACTGATTGTCAGCCATGCTGTTGATGTGATTTCAGGGCTACCAACAATAGCGATATTTGGAGCAGTGATGGAGACTCAGCACCCTAGAGGGGTGAGTTAAGAATATTTTTTTTAAGCAAACTGCAGCTAATGGACAGAGACCCTTTGAACGACTCATGAAAATGATGATTACATATTTGTGAATTGATAAATTAAGTTTTACTTTCTATGCTGGTATTACAGGAAGAAAATATGTCTCCAACAAGCAGACCCCAAGAAAAAAGCTACAGTATTTTAGGAAAATAAAGCCTCATTGTTATCTTCTACATACTGATGAATATCCATTTAAAATGGTTGTAATTTGTCTTTGACTTAATACAATAATTACAAGCTACTTCATTTAATTAGTATTAACACTGAAAGCACCTTGAAGTAATTATGAAAATCATAACAACACTGACATAAATACTCTTTAAGGAATTTTTCACAGATCAGCTATTGTGGTACATGTGCTATCCATTATTCTTGTGATCAGATGCAACAATAAAAGTGAGACACAGACCAAGAATGAATCCAGCACCGACCATTTTTCATATATGAGAAATAGTAGGTAGGGAAAGAAAGGCGCAAAATAGGGTCTTACCCGGTTTATGGGTTTAGAAGAGTAAAGGAATGAATACACTCACCTGATCGGGTTGTGCCAGTCACAACCCCTGTGCAGACATATGTGAGTGCTGGAGTGGTTCAGCAGCGGCCCCGTTGAGAAAAACGGTGCTATATAAGTTCAAGATGGAAAACGGGTTTCATGCCGCGCTATAAACCATGAGCTGGTGTTATTAAAAATAGATATTCTTTTACTGAGTTATTCCTACGCGTTTCAGAGGCATGTGTGCCTCCTTCTTCAGGGAAAAGAAATCATCTGATTTTCCCAAGATGATTTCTCTCCCTGAAGAAGAAGGCGCACATGCCTCTGAAACGCGTAGGAATAACTCAATAAAAGAATATCTATTTTTAATAATACCAGCTCGTGGTTTATAGCGCGGCATGAAACCCGTTTTCCATCCTGAACTTATATATGAGAAATAAAAATTGATGTGGGAAACAGTTGACAGACAATATTACAAATACATCTTTCTGCAACTTCGATCTATTCTATTTTCAGTCTTTATGTATAAAGCATGAGCTATGAAAAGATGATAGTAATGTTGTGTTACAAGTAGCGTGAGACGCTAGCTATGGTTATGTCAATGAATTATCATTTCTCTTTTAACCTCAATTGAAGACAGAAAAAGCTATTACCTTTAGTAATGACCTGTCTTACCAGACATAATAGAGCTACCTTCCACCTATAATCATGTATACTCCTAAATATACTATGCAGAAGATTATATGGAACGGAAAATCTGTCTTTCTTTACTAGACATTGTGCCTCCAAAAGTTAAAATTACCTTGGAAATTTGAAACTAACCGTTTAAGCCCCTTCTTCTAATGAGGATGGAACTCTGGTCAAGAGAAACAGATTTTCTTGCTTCGCAGCCACCTTCAGTCATAATTCCCGATCATTATTCCTGATTATGTCTCATTGAATGGAATTAAGTCTTCAATACAGTCTCCTGTTATTGATATGTTATTGCCTCCCGAGGAGTGATATATAAGAGGCTTTCTGGGAAAAGCATAGTCTGCTGATTAAGAAGCAATTATTTTGACAGTGAATTATTTAATTTTCTACGAGCCGAGTAAAACCTTGTTTATATCTAAATAGGTTTGATGTTGTGAGATCACTTTACCACAATTTTAAATGAAGATCATATAGTTTATCATACAATAGAATGTGAATTGTAAAAAAAAAATAACAGGATGTCGTTTTATGAAATTAAAGCAGAATAGTATAAGATATAGAGAGTTCAGTTCCTTATTTGTTTGTATTTGGAGCATACCAGACAGACAGTAAAAAGAATGAAAGTGGTCTTCCCATCTCCAAGATCCTATCCCAATATTTAGTAGATGTCATAATAATATTATCAAATACCTCCAATTAGAAATATGGTATAGTTCTTTTGACTCACGATGTTGCTTACCTCATGTGCAGGGCATTGCAGGACCTTAGTTTAATTATTAAATTCATCTAAAGATAAATATAAAATGTCACCAATGTGGGAGATATAAACACTGAACCAGTAAAAAATATAAATTAAGAAATAATTGTAATATAATCTGCTGTGGTAGAAAAAGGGGTACACTATATATTTAATATCATGTGCATATCAAATCAAGGACACATCCCACTAGCATAGTGCCAGTTCGGAAAAGTCTGTATGACTCGATGGTATTCTCAACAAAGTGCCGTGAAAAAAACATCTGTCTATGCTTAGTGGTGCTGACAGGACCAGTGGTGAGTGGGGCTGGGGGCATGCAGATCTGGTGGGGGGGCTGGGGGCATACAGATCTGGTGGAGGAGCTGGGGGCATACAAATCTGGTGGGGGGCTGGGGGCATACAAATCTGGTGGGGAAGCCGGGGGCATACAGATCTGGTGGGGGGGCTAGAGGCATACAGATCTGGTGGGAGGGCTGGAGGCATACAGATCTGGTGGGGGGGACTGGGGGCATACAGATCTAGTTGGGGGGACTGGGGGAATACAGATCTGGTGGGGGGGACTGGGGGCATACAGATCTGGAGGGGTAACTGGGGGCATACAGATCTGGTGGGGGGCTGAGGGTATGCAGATCTGGTGGGGGCTGAGGGTATGCAGATCTGGTGGGGGGGCTGGGGGTATACAGATCTGGTGGGGGGGCTGGGGGTATACAGATCTGGTGGGGAGGGGCTGGGGGTATACAGATCTGGTGGGGGGGCTGGGGGTATACAGATCTGGTGGGGGGGCTCAGTGGTGTAGCTACTGCTTTTGCCACCCGGGGCGGTTGTCAAATTTTCCTCCTCCCTCCGTTGGCCGTCGATAATCCAGAAACCTTCAAAAATCCAGAAAGCCATTAAAATATTTATATGTCATGGAACTACAATCAAAGATCTAATTGTAGAATGCTGCTATTAGTCCTAGACTTTCACCTTTTTACACACATATGTAGGCCTATTATACACACACACACACACACACACAGCTCTGCTGCATACATACAGACACACACAGCTCTACTGCATACATACAGACACACACACACCCAACTCTGCTGCATACAGACAGACCCACCCAACTCTGCTGCATACAGACAGACCCACCCAACTCTGCTGCATACAGACAGACCCACCCAACTCTGCTGCATACAGACGGACCCACCCAACTCTGCTGCATACACACAGACCCACCCAACTCTTCTGCATAGACAGACCCACCCAACTCTGCTGCATACAGACAGACCCACCCACTCAACTCTGCTGCATACAGACAGACCCACCCAACTCTGCTGCATACAGACAGACCCACCCAACTCTGCTGCATATATACATACAGACACACACAGCTCTACTGCATAAATACAGACAGACACACACAACTCTGCTGCACATATAGACACACACTCGGTTCTTGGGGGCCCACACACTCGGCTCTTGGGGGCCCACACACTCAGCTCTTGGGGGCCCACACACTCGGCTCTTGGGGGCCCACACACTCGGCTCTGTGGGGGGGGCAGAGCATACACCTGGGGGAGGGGAGAAGCCCATACAGCTCACTGGGCCCATAAACCGGGTGGCTGGGAGGGAACATACAGGTCGAAAGGGGGGGTTACCGCTCGGTCACGGAGGAGAGGGAGCCCACACAGCGCCGGTGGTCGCTGGCTGGCACTGTGCCTCCTTCATCTGTGGGACTGAGCAGGCCGAATGGTAGCTCTGCCCACAGATG
Organism: Anomaloglossus baeobatrachus; assembly: GCF_048569485.1. NCBI lineage: Eukaryota > Metazoa > Chordata > Amphibia > Anura > Aromobatidae > Anomaloglossus > Anomaloglossus baeobatrachus. The sequence continues at coordinate 465,754,494 of NC_134354.1, forward strand.
AAGCTTAAACCAGGAGGACGCTGTGGTCTGCGCGCCTTAAAGAGATTGCAGCCACAGTTTCCTGGCAAGAACTGCGGTCCCTGGAACTCGGCCCGGGGGCAGCAGAACTGAAGGCGAGTGGCCAAAATGCTGTATACACGTGCTGCTTAGGGAGGATCACCCCCCCCACCCATTTGCTATGCCACTGGTGGGGCCAGGGGTTTACAGATCTGGTGGAGGGAGGCTGATGTCCCCTGCAGCAATGAGCACATTGTTTAGTAATGTGCTCCTGCTGGTTCCCTTCTGTCCCCTATTATGCTGTGTCTCACCTGTCCTCCGTGCCCGCGAAGCCTCCAGCTGCAGCAGACAGACTCCTCCGTGCTAGCGTGCGGTGTACAGAGCGGCCGCTGCAGGTTGATGTCATAGCTTTACTGCAGTTGAATGCTTTACGGCTCCACAAAGCATTCAACTGCAGTAAAGGGCTGACAACAGAATTGGCGGTGGCCCCGGACAGGTGAGTATACAGCAGTGTGTGTGGCTGTGTTGTGTGCGTGTGCGCTATGTGTGTGTATGTGCTCGGTGTATCTATGTGTGTCTGCTGTGTGTGTATATGTGTGTATGCGTGAGTGAAGTGAGGACCCGGAAGGCGAAGCATCGTTCGAACTGCGGCTGCGCAACGGACAATGCCGCAGTGCATCACGGAATAGGGGAACAGACAGAACTGGTGATTATGTAAGTATACATATATATATATATATATATATATATATATATATATATATACTCTGTGTTCCAAATTACTATGCAAAAAGAGCTTATGAGTGATAAGGTCAGAATTTTTTTGTTTGTCATTTAAACTCATTGATAGTGATGTGTGTCAGGGCTATTTATATCACTGAAAGCAATTGCAGATACCTGTGCAAATTAGTTTGGAAGGTGTGTCCAAATAAAGGCAAGAATACTTAAGAAGGCTATTCCACATTATTAAGCAGCCTACATTTTGTGCCAAAATGGGAAAGAAAAAGGATGTGTCGGCTGCTGAGAAGCAACAAATTGTGGAGTATTTAGGTCAAGGCATGACTACAATCAACATTGCCAAGACACTTCATCGTGATCATCGCACAATCAAGAAGTATGTAGCTGATTCACAGCACACACGTGTGCGTGCTGATAGGGAGAAATTGAGGACTCTTTCCAACAGGCAATTGCGTCAGGTTAAAAGAGCAGCTGCTAAAATGCCTTGTCATAGCAGCAGAAAAGTTTTTGAAGCTGCTGATGCCTCCAACGTCCCCCGAACAACAAGATGCAGGGTCCTTCAGAGGTTTGCAGCTGTGCGTAAGCCATCCTGTCGTCCACCTCTATCCACTGCACACAAGCAGAAACGGCTCCAGTGGGCCAAACGATACATGAAGACTGACTTCCAAACTGTTTTGTTCACCGATGAGTGCCGTGCAACGCTCGATGGTCCAGATAGATGGAGTAGAGGATAGCTGGTTCATGGATACCCCATGAAAACACGGCTAAGGAGTCAACAAGGAGGAGGTGGAGTAAAGTTTTGGGCTGGAATCATGGAGAGAGAGATTGTTGGCCCCTTTAGGATCCCTGAAGGGGTAAAGATGAACTCCATAATCTATGTGGAGTTTCTAAAACAGCACTTTCTGCCATGGTTCAGGAGGAAGAACCGTGCATTTCGCAGCAAGATCATCTTCATGCATGATAATGCACCATCTTATGCTGCAAATAACACATCTGCATCTCTGGCTGCTATGGGCATAAAAGAGGACAAACTTATGGTGTGGCCACCATCTTCCCCTGACCTCAACCCCATTGAGAACTTCTGGAGCATCATCAAAAGGAGTGTCTATGATGGCGGGAGGCATTTCACATCTAAACAACAGCTCTGGGAGGATATTCTGTCCACATGTAAAACAATTGAAGCACAAACCATCCAAAAACTGACAAATTCAAAGGATGAGAGAGTTGAGAAGCTTCTTTCAAACAAGGGGTCCTATGTGCAAATGTAACATCACCTAAAATTAAGTTTTGACTTGAAAACTGTTTGATTTCATTTTGTAATAAGCTGATAATGCTTATAATTTCACAATTGACCATTTTGTTTTTCAAAATAAAAATAAAAAGGTTGAAAACTCTGCTGTGCATAATAATTTGGAACATGCATTTTGAGTGTTTATTATTTTTAAAAATATAATGTTTCCATAGGCAGTTTGATCAAAAACATTTCAATTATACTTGAATAGTAGATGACTGGAAAATAACAATGACTGCAATTCATAAAGCTAGTTTAGGACAATATGAAAAAATATTTTTTGCATAATAATTTGGAACACAGTGTATATATATATATATATATATATATATATATATATATGTATGTATATATATATATATATATATATATATATAAAATGTGCATATATATATACATATATGAGAGAGAGAGTATAAAAAAAAACTATCTTGCCTGTATGACCACAGTTCCTATACTACATTATTCAATATTTTGAATAGATAACAAAGTGTTACTAGTGCATAAATACATATATGGGACTTGAATACTTTGAGATACCTATGCAATGTATTCATTGGTGCCTGCGCCTGTCTCATGCCTCCGACGCACGTTTTGTCTCCTACATCAGGGGGTGCGCCACTAAAGTAACCAGTGGGCTTTTTATATCCTATACGGATGGGGGGTAGCTGTGACGATTGTATAATTAAGCAGCGTGCACCCTAACCTGCTGTAATGGTGCATGACTGTATTGCTCTGACCTCTTATCATATGTTCTGCATCTTACAGTAGGTGGAATGCATGACCATAGGGTCACCTATGTATCTGGTTGTACTACATGTCAATCGCTACTGTGTGCCGGAAGGTGTCAGGACAGAGGAAGAGAAATCGATCATGCACACTGCCGGTCACGTGCTGCACTGTAAATGAAAGATTTCCATGGTGTCAGGCGATGCTATATACAATTAAATGGTGCGCACCACTAGTAAGGAACTGCACTATAGAGTAAATATCACTAGGGAAATGATTCTATGCAAGCATAATAAAAAAAATAAGAATAGACAAAGCCTCTCATATGGCCTAAAATGTACCAACATAAGACTCCAATATTATATATAATCTAAAATATGGTACAATAGTGAGAAGTAAGTGCTGGTGAAAACTAAATTAATATAAATAAATTTAAAGTTATAGTGTCCATACAATTATGTATTGAAATGCAATGTGCATAAATATTAATAATCTTCACAATAATAAATGCATAAATTAGATCACAGCATATGGATTTTAGAGAATACATTACTACATTATTAAATACCTAAAATGATACAAATATATCTAACCTGATGTTTGTACTAAAAAGTGAAATAATTTATGTTATGATTAATAGGGTCACCAATGAGTAATAACTGCGAAAATTATTATGATACCATTTTAAGTCTATTATATTCATATACAAAAATTAATGTATGAACACATGTAAAAGAGATGAATTATCTTATTATTACATTTATTTCTTTATTTCTTCCTTTGCTTTTCTCTTGTTTCATTATCCTAGGATAAATCGAACTCCTGCCAGTCACTCCAAGTGCATCTCAAAATTACCTCCACCCTCAAACATCCCTCTGGTAAGTATATGTGATATAGCTATAAAATACCTAAACAATTCTTAAAAGCCAACACAATTAAAAATACCGCCATTATAAATTCACAATAACTATAAGAATGCACTAAAACCAAAATTTTTATTTAAGCCTTTCAGCGCTACAGTACTGAGCCCAGTGGCGTAACTAGAGTTTGATGGGCCCTGGTGCAAAGTTTGGACCTGGGACCCACCTCCACTTACACCAAAACTTGGAGTACACTGACACTCGGGGTACGGGATACTGATGCTGATACTTGGCTCTTACCCACAGCACACAGGTTTCCATGATCTGAAATCCCTGTATCAGCACCCAGCTTTCTTATGTTCTGATATCCATCTTGTCCTCTGCACCCAGCTTCCCCATGCTCTGCTATACATCTTTCCCTCAGCACCCAGATTTCCCATATCAGAGCATGGGAAAGCTGGGTGCTGAGAGATGTATAGCAGAGCATGGGAAAGCTGGGTGCTGAGAGAAAGAGCCTTTTTCCCTCAGCACAAAACATTCCCATCCCATGCTTGTATCTTTGTCCCCCCTCGTATATAGTTCTCCAAATACTATAATGGCCCCACATAGCCTTCCTTATAGTATAAAGGGTCTCACATAACCCTTCATATATTAGAATGCACCTCCATAGTTCTCCATGTATTATAATTCATTCCATAGTTCTCCATATATTATACTGCACCAAATAGTGCTCCAAGTTTTATAACGCACCCCCATAGTCTATGTATAAGGGAGGCTTCATAGTCCTCCATATATTATAATGTAGCCCCCATAGTCCTATATGTATTATAATGCAGCCCCATAAATCTTCATTTTGGATTATGCAGCCCCATACTCCTCCATGTATTATGCACCCCTATAGTTCATGAATAAGGTGTCCTTCATGTTGTATAATGCATCCCCATAGACCTCTATGTAAAATGCAGCCCCACAGACTTCCATGCATGTCTAATGCAGCCCCATAGACCTCCATGCATGTATAATGCAGCACCCTAGACCTCTATGCATGTATAATGCACCCTCATAGACCTCTATGTATAATGCACCCCTATAGTCCATGTATAAGGTGTCCTTCATGTTTATTATGCATCCCCCCAGGCCTCTATCTAGCATGCAGCCAGCCCCACCCAGGCCTCCATCTATCATGCAGCCAGCCCACCCAGGCCTCAATCTATCATGCAGCAAGCATCCACAGACCTCCATCTATCATGCAGCCAGCCCCCCCAGGCCTCCATGTATCATGCAGCCAGCCCCCCCAGGACTCCATGTAACATGCAGCCAGCTCCCCAGGCTTCCATGTATCATGCAGCCAACCCCCCAGGCCTCCATGTATCATGCAGCCAGCCCCCCCAAAGACCTCCATCTATCATGCAGCCAGCCCTCCCAGGCCTCCATCTATCATACAGCCAGCCCCCCCAGGCCTCCATCTATCATTCAGCCAGCCTCTCAGGCCTCAATCTATCATTCAGCCAGCCCCTCAGGCCTCCATGTATCATGCAGCCTGCCCCTATGCCTCCATGTACCATGCAGCCAGCCCCCCAGGCCTCCATGTATCATGCAACCCCCCAGACCTCCATGTATCATGCAGCAAGCCCCCCAGGCCTCTGTGTTCTCACTGATTTATAAAAAAAACCCACAACAAGTACTCATCCCTCTCTTGTCGTTCCATCGCTGTTCCGTCCTCACCTCTCTCCTCATCCCCCGCTTCTCTGTCCTCACCTCTCTCCTCGTTCCCCCGCTGCTCCGGTCAGCGTCCTCCCATCCTGTGCTCTGTGCTCTCAGCACAGCAGTTGCACAAGAGTGATGTCCGTGTAGGCACAGAGGGAGAATGATGACACATGGAGTAGCGTGGCCTGCTCTATGCTTTATAATTGCTGTGTGCGTTGATGGGGGAGGGGGGCCCGATGCCGCCGCCAGTGACAATGGGCATTGGGACCCAGTGTCAGCAGCAGCACCAGGTCATATAGTGGCCACGTGGTCTGTGACAGAACAGTGCAGCTCCTCTCTCACAGAAAGGAGCTGGTTGGTGATCTGCCGGGCGGCCGCGGGCCCCTAACCTGCCGGGCCCGGTTGCAATAGCGACCCCTGCAACCGCAGTAGTAAAGCCCCTGATTGAGCCTAAAGATCCACTTACTTTCTATGTTGACTAGTACTTTGCATAAATTCCCACCAGTCACCCCCCCAAAGTCACAATGTAACCTATATCTCCCAAACTGGTGATGTTCCTGTAGTTTTATATGAATTTAATAAAATTAGTATTATCAACCTATTTTGATCTAATTTGAAATTAGATAGTAGCATTTACTAGGTAAAGATAGCTTTCCATTCATCTTGTATATTATCCTTTCTGTCTCTGCAGCCTAGATATAAATCTTATTTTTATCTTGAAACATTGTATAGAGGAGACGTTGTATTTATGTATTTAGAATTTAGAGATTCAAATTCAGCAAATCACCTGTATTTTAACTCCTTTACGACCTGAGACATACCTATTAGAGTTGAATGAGTACCTAACTATTCGTACTTACTATACTTATAACGAGTACTGTCTAATACTCACATATTTGTTCCAAATAGCATGTGCATTACAAGTCAATTGGGAAAACTCGCAAAGTAATGAGTAACCCAAATGCCGTACTATATGTTCGAGTAGCAAATAGTGCGGCATTCGGGTTACTCATTACTTTGCGAGTTTTCACTATTGACAAATAGGTTGTCGCTCAAACTATAATACCTATACATCCTAGGTCACCACCTTATTCCCTTGAGCCTGCATTATAATCAGCACATATCTGCTGATCTGATAACTAGTTAGATCATGCTTACAGACTCTTACAGTGTCATCTAACACGCTCCAACAACATCACTAGGTTCCCCCCCGCCGTCGGTGACCCCGTGACGAGATCATGGAGCACCAATGGGTGGTTTCATGACAGCGTGGGGTGAGATGATGACCCCTGTTGCTGTCATGACTCACTTCCTGTGAATGCCGGCCGAGCACTGGCATTCACAGGAAAACAGCTGAAGCATCACTCTGAACAGCAGAAGCAATCGGATCGTGAAAGCATGAAGTCCCCTAGGAGAACTAGTAAAATCAATCAAAAATTTAAAAAACACGTTTTTAAAAATAGGAAAAAAAAATCAAATCACTCTCCTTTTGTCCCATTGAAAACAAAACAAAAAAAAGAACAAAAAGTACATATTTCGTATCACTGAGTTCAGAAATGCTCGATCAATCAAAATATAAAATCGATTTTTCTTATCGGTAAACGACGTAGTAGTAAAATAATAAAAAATTCATGATTTATGTTTTTATTGGTTGCCGCAACATTGCATTAAAATGCAATAACATGCGATCAAAACATTGCATTTACTTAAAAAGGGTATACCATATTTTTTGTTTTAGAAGACGCACTGGATTACACGATGCACCCCAAATTTAGAGATAAAAAGGTATAAAAAAAGGGGGTCCGTCTTATTCTCCGGTGTTACCGGAGGGGGGTACAGCAGTGGTGGAGTGGGGTCACAGGAGGCAGAGGTTGTGCTCGCAGCAGCGGCTGCGAGTTAGTGCTCACAGCAGCGGCGGTGGCGGTGGGTTAGTGCAGACACTGGCGGGTCACTGCTAGCAGTGGCGGGTCACTGCTGGCAGCAGAAGCAGCGGTGGTTGTGTGGTGGAGCAGACCAGTGCGGCAAGTGTCCCAGATACGCTGTCGGCAGTCTGGGTTTCAAAGAAATGGTGCAAACAGTGGCACATATGCAGGTAGAGCTCTCATCCAAGAGTTCAGTCTGCGCACGCGCTGATTATGGGCGCCATCATTTAAAGCCCTGACCATGAATGGACCATCTTGGAAACCCATCACACAGCCACCCCAGTCTGCACAGCCACCGCAGTCCGCACAACCATCTGGCAGCCCGCACAGAGTGGCAGCCAGCAGGCCGGCCACCTACCCACACAGAGAGGCAACTGGCTGCCGGCACAGGTAGGCAGCTGGCTGCCGGCACAGACAGGCACCTGACCATCCGCACAGACAGGCACCTGGCCGCCCGCACAGAGAGCCGCACAGACAGCCTCCTGCCCATTGTTCATCTCCCGCTTAGCTATATTCAGATTGTAAGTCGCACCCCTCATTTTCCTCCCAAGTTTTTGAGAGGAAAAGTGCGTCTTATAATCCGAAAAATATGGTGCTTAAAAATATCAGCTCAAGACACAACAATGAGCCATCACTGAGCCCTAGATCTTGAAAAATGAGAACACTAAGAGTTTCGGAAAATGGCGACAAAAGAGCAATTATTAAATATTTTTTCACCACTTAGATAAAAGTACAACTATACATGTTTGTTATCTGCAAACTCGTACTGACCTGGGGAATTACAGTATATTGCTAGGTTAGTTTTACCATAGAGGGAACATGGTAAATAAAAAAACCCAAAACAATCATGCAATTGCACTTTTTTTGCAATTCCAAGGGACTTGGAATTTTTTTTCCCGTTTTCCAGTACAATATTGGCATGTCTTTAAAAAAAAAAGAAGTTCTCACATGGTAATATTGGTGGAAAAATAAAAAAAAGTTCTGGCTCTTGGAAGAAGGGGAGGAAAAAACAAAAATGGAAAAACAGAAAATCACTGGGTGGTAAAGGGCTGTAAGGGAAATTAAAATTTGCCACATAGTTATTCTTTACTAATTGACTGTTACTTAATATGATCTGGGGTCTTTCCAAAACCCATAATAAATGTAGATCTGAAAAACAATCATACCCACCTCATACTCACCTGTCCTGCCATCCCCGCAGCCCACTGTTTAGCCTTCACGCCTTTCCTTTTCCCCTAATCTCATAATGAAGATTCTCTTCAGTCATTTAATTTAAGGAAAGGACTTTTGGCACTACCAGGCCTCAGACTTTATTGGGCTCCTTTATTTACTCTGGCAACACACATTGTAACATCTTGACTTTATGAGAGGTGCCATGCAGGGATGTCAGAGCACTAGTCGTGCAGTGAGTCCTGGCCTTGAGTTTAGAGGCCGGAGAGAGTCTGCACAGCTGAGAAAGCATATGTGGCGCCTATGAGTATATCAGTGTGCCACAGGGAACTGCATCCTTTCCCCAGGGTGCAGGGCCTACCCCCCATGGTTCCAAGTTCCCAGAAACATGTGTCACCTCCATCAACACCACAAATCCCAACCAACACCTCACATCATGACCTGTCAGACACACCAGTGGGTTGGTCTAGCTGTAACAGGGCCACCCACCTAGGGCCAGGCAGACTGGTGGGAGGGATGAAGTTAGTTCAGTGAGAGTCCTCAAAGAGAGAGGAGCTGGGGAGTGTTAGCTGCCGGGGAGCTAGAAGGACCGAGGTTGGGTCGCAGACAGTGGTCCGGGACAAGAGGAGTCTGGGACCGGTAGCAGTGACATTGGATAAGGGTGCAACGGACATAGTCTTGGAGGACTGTCAGCACCAGAAAGCCCAAAAGAACTAACCTGTACCGAGCACGATGGGGTACAGGACCCTAGGTCAGGAGCCGATTCAACATCCTGACAATTGACCTGCAGAGAAAGGGGACCTCCAGGGACCTTCCCAGAGAGCTCAGAGACTGAGTGCATCAGCACACCGCGGAGGACAGGGTTTTCCAGAGAAAGCAACCCACTGAAGTCCCAAGTGCCAGCCCTTGGGAGCAAGTCTTCACTTAAAAACTGAAGAACGGGACCTTACAGCTTCAAGCTAAGGAAACCCACACGGACACGAAACTGTGCACGGAGGCAGGCTTCGGATTACTATGTGACATCGGTAGGACCAGGTACTTGGACGGACTCCCCGCAGTGGCAGCGGCACACAGAGAATTTGGTTTGCCAACAGAGTGTGTGTTTCCTTTATAAACCTCATCCAGCACCACGACTACCCACAGTGAGTACCCTGGTCCCCTGTACCCTGCTCTTCCAAATAACCACCAACACCCCTGAGTCCGGGGCCTGTGGAGGGACTAACATCTTGCTGCTTAACTCCATCTGCCCCAGTACTCCTTACAGAAGTGGTACTCCCATTACCGCAACCCACAAGTGGCGTCACAAACGTATCCCTTGTAAATACCCCCCTTAATATGGATCAAAGTGTCCGCCAAGCTGGGTCCGGACCCCCTTGAGCCACGATCCCGGATCCGAGCAGCCCGACTAACACCGGGGTGATACACATACAATAAGGAGCATAGAGGACTGGATGACTGGCTGCAAGTGCAGAGGAAAAGGTGAGAGTTGAGAAGAGTATTATGTTTGCCTGGCCCTCTACAGAGCAGCAAGATTACAGCCACAGATGACTGCCATTTTGCTGAATTCATACAGAGAAAATTACATTACACTTTCTTTCTATCTCTTTCTTGTACTGCAGCATCTCCCTCGCTTCCTAAGCAATAAATTAGGAGAGGACAATCATTGCAAAGAAGAAGGAAAAGAAGACTCTGAGTGGAGAAATAGATATTTATCTGTACAAGGAAAGAGGTAAAAGTGCAATCACACAGTGCACATTTACAGTATGTGAGCACTGTGTTATATACAATATATATCAAATTTATTATGAGTCTGTTGATATCATGCCTTCCATAATTTTGAAAGGTCTCTTTAGTGGTAATTTTTATTATCTCATTGATGGAATAGGGGGGCCTTTATGTTTTACATTAGTACAGTAAGAGATATAATTTACATCTTGGTAACAGAATGCTGACGGTAGAAATGGCAGAGTGTCAAAAACAAACATATTTCTTGCTGTAACAACAGACAGTAAATATTTCATTCTCCAGGAAGATATATCGTGCAACTAGATTGCCTTTGATATTGCTTTTTACAGACTTATTGATTGCCACCTGTAAGTGTAGCTTCTCTTTTGTCAAAACAATTTTGAAATAAAAATAAGTGATTCAGTTGCGTTTCTTGCCTTGGAAAGGTAAATTGCAGCAGATTTTTTATTTGTATTAACCCATGATTGGAACCCCCCATAAAATTAAATTATGTGTAATATGAATTCATTTGATTTGCTAAATTAGACCCAGGAGTGACAGTTATAGAACATGAAAGTCGACCATTTACATGCTGAGAAATAGTGGTTAACAGCCTAATGTCCCTAAATGACTAATGGTTCAAGATTTATAGTTAGCCTACGAGAAGTGAAATAGGAGCATCCATAAATTCTGGACCAAAAGTCTCGTATAATATAACATTACCGAAACACAGCAATTTAATCATTTTGTTGGTGAACACTAAAACTCCAAAGTACAGTACATAATATTAAAAAACAACAACTGCAGGATAAAAACGAAATATTAAAAAGTGAATTAAATCTCCACTAATTGCAATTCAGATTCTTTAAATCAAAAAATTTAGGCACCGATTCATTAAGACTGTTGTTTTAGGCATACAGATTGCCAGGGGTAAGGGATTCACAGGATGTGAGCCAATGCAACCCATTGGTGCCCCATGATTGCATCATTCGGCTGCCAGTGGTGATGGGGAACAACACGATCCCTTCTGGAGCGCAATAGTTTGCGCTGTCAGAGTTTGAAAGTGCAATCTAAGGGATTAACAGGATCAGGTAGATGAGAGATCAGCTGATATCTGAGAGGAAAGATGTAGGCTCACCGTGTGAGCCTACATCAAAGGGAGGGAGGTGACCTAGGACGTTTATATGTCTTGGGTCATTAAGGGGAGGACTATGACTTGCTCAAAAAAATTAATGACCTCCCCTGATTCTGCCACTTTTTTCTGTTTTATGCTGCATCACTCCTCTGCAGAGATATTCACATTTGGTTCTTAAAATACATTGAAATCTGTTTGCAGATCAAAGGGACATATCATTAAAGACTACCCCAGGGGTCATGCACTTCAACTTGATATTCACAGATACTACTAATCACAGCTCAGTAGCTAATCTAGCAGTCAAAAAGTTTAAAAGCAAAAATTTCACATAATGCGCTCCAAAAGCGTTAAATGCAAATATCTCAGCAATGGAATGATATTGCAAAATAGAAAAGTGGTAGAATCAGGGGAGCGCAAATATTTCTATATTATTTAAGGCATGGGCTTTCTATGTAAAGGTGTCCTGAAGCACTATGACTAGTGATGGGCAGACTTGGACAGTAAAAGTCTGAATCCACGCGGTTTCAAACTTACCTGAGTGTAACTGCTCCTGAAGCAGCCCATTCTCTTCTAGGGCTGCTCAATACCTTCATTGCATATGCACTGCTTTCCCTGCCTACTAGCCGTCCTGGCATTGGTGATTGGTTGCCTTCAGACGCGCCCCCAGCCTGTGTGACAGCGTCTGCCTGCAACCAATCACAGCTGCTGCAGGTCTATATCGTAAAAATAAAAAAATAAAATATTTTGCATAGGGTCCCTTCATATTATGATGCTCAGCACAGATAAAACATATGCCTACAGGCTGCAGCCCCCAGCCGTGCACTTATCTTGGCAGTATATCAAAATAGGAGGAACCACATGCAGCTTGTTTAAAAAATTATTTAAGTAAATAATTTAAAAAAACAGTGTGGTCCCCCCCAATTTTGAAACCCAGCTAAGATAAAGCCTGACAGACCCATGCTTATTGGGCTATCCCAGCCTAAAAATAGCAGCCTAAAGCTTGCCCAGAATTTTCGCATCCGTTAGATGCGACACTCCCGGAACTTTATCCGGCTCTTCCCGATTGCCCTTTTTTTATCCATGCTGGTTTGGTGAACCCGAATATCCGTGGGTTTGCACATCAGTCATCACTATTCCTGATGTGTTAAAACAATTCTCACTTCAGATTTGGATTATGCCTACTCAATTTAGTATAGAACATACTGTATGTTTTTTCCCACTAGCAGACAAAAATCTTTTTTTGTTGTGCTATTTTTAATGGCAAGACAATTAGCTCTTATTTTAGGCTTACATTTTTCAGATTCAGGGGCATGACAATAAATCAAAAATGTCAGTATGCAAACAAAATATAAAACATTTTTCTTAACATCCCAAAGCATTATTGCCATGTCATACGTTTTTGTAATTGGGGTGCAAGTGTGCTTGATAGCTGGGCAGAATGTATAGAGGCTCCTAGAAAGTCGATAAAATCTTGCCATTCCTATTCTGAGCTAATTAGACAGAGCATTTTTCTAAGTAGTGTTGCCCCTTTATTCCAATGAAGTGAGAGATCTTAGTAATAAATTTGACCAATTAAATTTCTGACATTTAGTGAATTTCTCACAATTAGTGATGGGTGAACCCGAACTATAAAGTTCGGAGTTCGTACGGAACACATAGTGTTTGTGCACACGATCCCGAACAGGAGCTTTCCTAGGAAGCTCGTGTTACAGTTCGGGTCCAGTTCCGGTCCAGGGGCTGTAAAAAAAAAGCACATTTTTAAAAAACATTATGATTTTACTTACAGTTCCCCCGACGCATCCTGCAGACTCTGAATCCCAGCCACTTCTGCTTCCGCGTCCGATCATTGCTGTGCCCCTTAGTAACCAACAGTGACTAAAGGACCTTCCATTACTTCATAGCCATGTGACCAGTCTGGTGTGAATAATGTACAGACATTGGCTTACAGACTGGTCACGTAAACTATGATGTCATGGAAGGTCCTGTTAACTTCCGGGGGTATTCATTGCACTGCTCATCACTTGGCAGTCTTCATCTGTTTTCAGCTGTGTTCATGGTGATGTCAGAGTTCACCCGAGTCCATGTCTCATGGACTCGATTGAACTTTGTCACTGTTTGAGTCTTGTATTGCATCACAGTCTCCCGTCTGTATTTCCATGCAGCTGAGCCGCCCCTGTCCGTAGAGTGTCAGGCCGTGCAGAGTGATGTAATGCGAGACTCGCACGAGTTATACACAAGTGGAATCATACCCTCAGTGTCAGCCTGCGTCTCTCTCTCTGACCCCTTTGAAGAAGGAAGCGCTGAAACGCGAGCGTCAGAAAGCGTCAGGGGAAGGCATCACAATCCATAGCCCGGTGTCTGGTGCCATTACAATAATCAGGTAAATGTATTTTTTACAGTTTATACTGAAAGCGCCAGCACCTGGGTGGCATTAGCACTGATCACTGGCTTGTGATCAAGTGTTTACGTGCATTTATATATGGCTAGCAATACAATCACTTATGGTTATTTAACCTCTTATTGCACATGACACTTTATATCACTCCTTTTTCTTTTATGGCGGCATAATGGTTTTCTATTGATCTCATATATTGTGCAATACATGATATTCTGCATTGAGAAGCACTTTATTTTATATACATGTACATATATTTTTCTGATAATTATGTAGGCGCCATAATCATTATTTCATGCAGCACAGTTTTATGACATTATAATTTTGAAGTATTTATTTCTTTATGATTCCACATATTATTGTCTGTGCATAAATTAGCTTAGGTTGTGACATTATATTTCACTCCAGTCTATGGCTGGTGTCCTATGAGATTTTTATTGAATTTTATATTAATAAAGTTTGTTATTATTATAGATCTTTATATTATATATTATAGATCTTTGTTCGGTCTCCCGCCACTTTTTTTGGTTGTTTAGTCTTTCCAACTGATCCTTAAGGTCTGGTAATTTATATTATATACATTTTAACCCCGATATGTGGCATGAGCTCATCTTAATCAGCATTTGTGATACTGCTTCTCTCTCTGTAGAGACGCTTGTCTTTACAGAGCGATGAAGCAGAGCTGACAATGTTCTCCCTGCTTCTCGCTCTGTAGAGACACTTGTCTGTACAGAGTGATCAAGCAGAGCTGACATTGCTCTACCTGCTTCTCGCTCTGTAGAGACCCTTGTCTGTACAGAGCGATGAAGCAGAGCTTACATAGCTCTACCTGTGGACTACGTCAGACTAAGGATATTATTATAATAAAGATGAAGTCTCTAAATTTTTTTTGTTTTATTTGTAATAAAAAAATTCTGTGCTGTTTTTTTTTTACTGTTTACTATAAATTCATGGTGCCAATGTCTAATTTGGCATGACAACATGAATTTTGGGCTTAGTACCAGCTGAGAATACAAAGCTGGTATTAATCCCTTTATTACCCAGCGTGCCACCGCCATCAGGGTCGCTGGACGAGCCGGGTAAAGCGCCTAGAAATGGTGCTAAGAAACAATGCGCCATTTCCAGGGGCAGCTGCAGGCTGTGGTTTTTAGAGTGGGGGGACCAGTATGCTTGGGCCTTATCACGCTGAGAATCCCAGCCTCCAGCTGCCTGGCTTTACCTGACTGGCGATCAAAATACGGCGGGGACCCACACATTTTTTTTAATTATTTTTTTTAAATAATTAAAAAACAAAATAATGGTCTTCCTGTATTTTGATTGCCAGCCAAGTACACCCAGGCAGGTGGTTGTTACAGCCCGTAGCCATCTGCTTTATCTGCGCTGAGAATCAAAAATAATGCAGAGTTCTATGCCATTTTTTTTATTTTTTATTTATTTTTACATTACTATATGTGTGAGGGACCCAACAGCCAATCACAGACACTGTCAAGCAGAATGGGTGATTGTGATTGGCTGTTGGAGTAACCTGGAATCTGCCCATACATTATATATGCTAGAATGAATTGGCTTTCAGGTTACTCCAACATCCATTCATAGACACCCACTCTGTGACAGCGTTTGTGATTGTCTGTTATTTTAACAGTAAAATAAAACAACAACACAGAGAAAAAATATTTTACTAGAAATAAAGCAGAAGACATTTAGGACTCCATCTTTATTACTCAAAAAGAAAACATCCGACGTAGTCCAAAGGCAACCGAGCATCTTCAGCTTTGCTACATCTGACTTACAGGACCTTCCATGATGCCATAGCCATGTGACCAGTCTGATGTGAATGTTGTTACCTAGTGGGTTACAGGACCTTCCATGACGTCATAGCCATGTGACCGGTCTGTAACCCATGTCTGTACAACATTCACACGAGACTGGTCACATGGCTATGACATCATGGAAGGTCCTGTAAGTCACTGGTGGTTACCCGGGGGCACAGCAATGATCGGACCCGGAAGCAGAAGCGGCCAGTGAGACAGATCCAGCAGGATGTGTCGCGGGACCTGTAAGTATAATGACAATGTTTATTATTAACTATATTCTTTATTTTACAGCCCCCCGCCCCATACCATAACTGTAAAGTCCAAGTTTGGTGTACGGAGTTATCTCAGAACTCGAAGGAGAACTTTACAAATCGTTCGGGTGAGACTCCTGATTCTGAACATCGGGGGGTTCGCCCATCACTAGTCACAAAATCAAATCAAGTTTCATTGCACACTTCTGAAGTACATGTTATCTTTTTGTATTCCTCTGTTTCGCAGCATATTAATGAAATCAAAAGATCCAAGAAAAAGTGAAAGTAAAGTAATAAGAAGACAGCAAAAAATATTGTTTATTATGAGTCCTGTGAACCATTTCCATGTAAGACAAACATTTAATAGATCAAAGGGAGTATATTCTCTTTAAGAGTACAGGATGTGTAAAAAGTTAAAAAGTTCTTTTAAAAAATGATCTTGAATCTTACTTGAAAATTTCAAAGTAATATTGGTGAAATAATTTCTTGAATTCACAGTCATATGGGTAATAAAGATATGTGTTAAGAGAATATTGCACTACACTTTTAATTTAATATGTCAGTTTTAAAGCACACTTAACATGAAATAAATACTATATTTTCAGGAAGTGGAGTAATAACAGCAGAACCATATAATTATGACTTTTATTCAAACACAATCTTTCCTCTTCCAGACATTTATATTGTTAGTGTTTCAATGATAAAGTGTAATGACTTGGCAAGTTGGATAACTATTTAGAGCAATAAAAAGAAGTACAATATTTATTTATTATTTCTGTCATAACAAGGAACATTTGTCAGAATTGTGCTTAAGCATATCAATAGTTTTATAGTAGTTTAACTAAGGCAATATTTTGTAAGAAATCTAAATTGTTTGGTTAAATCACTTCTGAAGCTGAAATTGTTAGCATCAAATTTCTATGACTATTAACTTTGCCAGTGTCTGCAAATGAATATTGATGTATTAACCCAAGAGGAGAACTTTTCACACTTGAGACACTCAGGTCTTCTAAAAAAAAAAAAAAATAGCTCTCTCATACATATTTCACTTTTTGCACTAGATCCTGGAAACAAGATAAATTTTAAATTTGAGATTTTTTTAAGCACCCATTTTAAGGTATTACTATTACTCGTAGATATAAGCGGATCCATGGAAATTCGGGTCTGCTGGCTTCAGGAGGACTTTATATAAATATTCGGTTCGGGACCAGGACTTGACCAAATCTTATCTCCGAACGCCAAACCCTATATAAATCAATCGAGAACTTGTGTGCTGTAAAATAGCTGTAAAATAGTTGCAGTAAGGGCCGGGGGCTGCAGAAGAAAGTAGAACAGGGAAATTGCCCTGTAAACAAATGCAGATAGAGAATATTTTTTTTTTTTTTGGTTTGCATCTTTTTATTAACATTTTACAAATTTTAATACAAGAAATAGAAGGAATAAGGGAGGAATTAGGGAAGGGAAAAAGGAAAAGACATAAAGGAAAAACCAACATAGAGAATATTTTTGATAACCAGAGCGGTTAAAGTGTAGCTATGAGCTGCAACCCTCAGCTTACCTTGGCTGCTAATCAAAAATAGAGGGGATCCCATGCCATTTTTTTATTATGTAAATTAATAATTTGAAAAAAATAAGTGGGCTCTACCCTACATTTGATAACTAGCCAAGGTAAAGCAGATAGCTGGAGGCTTGTAATATCAGGTGGGAAGATCCGTCGTAATTCTGCCCCCACTGGCCTGAAAATAGCAGCCCACAGATGCCCCAGAAATGGCACATCCATTAGATGCGCCAATTTTGGCACATTGCTCAGCTCTTCCCGATTGCCCTGGTGTGGGGGCAATCAAGGTAATACTTTTGGGGTTGATGTCAGCTTTGAATTAACAGCCGGCATAAAGTCCAAGGGTTAGTAATGGGTAAGCGTTTATCAGACACCCCCATTACTAACCAGCTAATAGTGATGTCACCACTCGAAAAACATTTCGAACTGCAGCTGACCGGCAGTAACTTATAGAGCCTCGTCCTGAGAATGTTCTCAGAACGAGACAGCATAGGGGTTACTGCCAGTCAGCGGTAGGTACAGAATTTTTCATAAGTACCTATGGAGCTGTGTTCCGAGAAAGTTCTCAGAGCGTAACTCCATAAGAATGGATGGATCCTAGATATTACTTTCTGGATTTCATAAGAACTTCCAGAATTCATTTTAATTAACAAATTGGTGAACAAGGGAGTGTGAGGGAGTGATTATTCCCCAATTCCATTACGTCAGAAATTGCAGGTTTTTTATTAAAAAATTGGTGAAAGAGGATCTGTGGGGGAGTGTTTATTCAAATAAACTTTTTTTTCCTGAGTCTGTGTTTTTTGTAACTCTACACTTGCAAAGTTATTAGTGAGGGTGTCTGAAAGATTCCTACCCACTACTAACTCCTAGATTTGATAACAGCTATCAAATCAAGCAGACATCAACCCACAAAGTATTATTATAATTTCTGCCGCACCTGCGCAATCAGTAAGAGCTGGGTAAAGTGCCAAAATTAGCACATCTAATGGATGCGCCACATAAGGAGTGACTGCGGGCTGCTATTTTTAGGCTGGGAAAAGCCAAATGTTCTTGGGCCTTTCCTCCCTGATAATACCAGCCTGCAGCTGTCTGCTTTACCTTAGCTGGTATCAAAAATATTAAGGACCCCACGCTGCTTTGTTGTAGCTCTCAGTTTTGCCTGTACTTTTTATAATAAATCAGCGGGAATGCAAGTAATTTTTTATTATCTTTATTGTTCACAGCAGCAGACTGTCTTCTTCTACTTGCAATAAAGCTTGTTGATTGGCTACACTACAGCCTTTTAACAAACTTTATTAACATATTAACAGTATTGGAATACCAAATTTGGACAGACTTTTTTTAAATTCATGGAATTGCTATTTACATCCCCCATAAATAGTCCGAGCTGCTCCGCTGTGTCCTGCCACAAAAATAATACATCATCCATATATCTAATCCAGCACTGCACATGGTTGGTGGCCCAGGGGCATTCATTGCCAAAACTACCCACTCTCAGTATCCCAGGAAGAGGTTGACGTTTCAGGGTGTGCAGGCCGCTCCTATTGCAGTGCTGCATTGCTGTAAGTAGTATTGATCCTTGAAAACTAAGAAATTATGTCAGGACAAAGTGGAGCAGCTCAAGGACTAAGTCACACAGTTTTGCATCCGATTGGCAGGACCCAGGAACAAGCAGACCCCCGTGAAACCATCCTCATGATCAATGCAGGTGTATAAGGATTATATATCTGCTGTCACAATTAATATAGAAGCTGCAGTAAGTCCGGCAGCAAGAGCATTGGATCTGGCATGATGATCGCGGTCACATTACTACAATTGCAGGTTCTTTATAAAGGTCCTGGTAGGCAGTAAGGAGATTGACATTCCTCCATAAAAAAGTGGACCTGCAAAACGATCACTGATATGGGGGCAGCTCTCCATACAGCGCAGCAGGACCCGTATATTACCTTTAGGAAAGAACATGGTGTAGTTTGGTGAATTTGTTATTAACGCTAGTCTTTATAGTACACTTTATTGCGTTTGGCACTTTATGCACCTGCTCACTAGTGATGGATGAACCCAAACTGTAAAGTTCGGGGTTCGTACCGAACACATGGTGTTTGTGCACACAATCCTAAACATGAGCTTTCCTGGGAAGTTCTTGGTCCAGTTTGGTCCAGGGGCTGTAAAAAAAGCACATTATTAAAAAAATTATGATTATACTTACAGGTCTGGCGACGCGTCCTGCAGACTGTAACCACCACTGACTACAGGACCTTCCATAACATCATAGCCATGTGACCAGTCTGGTGTGAATGTTGTACAGACATTGGGTTAGACTGGTCGCATGGCTATGACATCATGGCAGGTCCTGTTAACTTCCGGGGGTATGCACTGCACTGCTCGTCACTCGGCAATCTTCAGCTGCTTTCGTCCGTGTTCGCGGTGACCTCAGGGTTCACCCGAGTCCATGACTCATGGACTCAATTGAACTTTGACTGTCACTGTGCGAGTTTCACATCGCATCACCCGGTACCACTGCACATTGTCCTGACAGGAGCGGTCGGCTGTATGTATTTTCATGCAGCTCATGTCCGGAAAGTGTCAGTTCGTGCCGGGTGATGCTGATGCAAGACTGCACGAGTCATATGTAAGTGGAACTTTGGCCTTAGTATCAGCCTGCTTCTCACTGTATATAGATGCTGTCTGTGCAGAGTGATGAAGCAGAGCCGACAATGCTCACTCTGCTTCTCATGCTGTATAGACTCTGTCTGTGCAGAGTGAAGAAGCAGAGTTGACAATGCTCTACCTGTGGACTACGTCGGACTAAGGATTTTTGGAGTCTCAAAATGTTTTTTTGTTTTATTTCTAATAAAAAAATAAAGTTCTGTGTTTTTTTTTTTTTACTGTTTACTAAAAATTCATGGTGGCCATGTCTAATTTGGCATGACACCATGAATTTCAGGCTTAGTACCAGCTGAGAAAACAAAGCTGGTATTAACCCCTTCATTACTCAGCATGCCACTGCCATCAGGGCTGCTAGATGAGCCAAGTAAAGCGCTTGGAAATGGCACTAAGAAACAATGCGCCATTTCCAGGGGCATCTGCGGGCTGTGTTTTTTAGCGTGGGGGGCCCAGAATGCTTTGGCCTTACTACACTGAGAATTTCAGCCCCCAGCTGCCTGGCTTTACCTGACTGGCGATCAAAATACGGTGAAAGCTCACACATCTTTTTTTAATTATTTTTTAAAATGATTACAAAAAAATTAATAGGCTTCCTGTATTTTGATTACTAGCCAAGGTAAATTTAGGCAAATGCCCGTGGCAGCCCGTAGCCGTCCACTTTATCTTCGCTGAGAATCAAAAATACCTTGGAGCACTACGTTTTTTGTTTAAATTATTTATTTATTTTTACTCTACTATATGTGTGAGGGACCCAATAGACAATCACAGACGCTGTGACGCAGAATGGGCATCTGTGATTGGCTTTGGAGTAACCTTGAATTTTCCCATACATTCTAGATGCTAGTATATATGGGCTGGTTTCAGGTTACTCCAGCATCCAATCACAGACGCCCACTGTGGGACAGCGCCTGTGATTGTCTGTTATTTTAACAGTAAAAAAAAAACAACACCACAGAGAAAAAATATTTTATTAGAAATAAAACAAGATATTTAGGACTCCATCTTTATTACTCAAAGAAACCCCCTCCGACGTAGTCCAAAGGCAGGCGAGAATCTTCAGCTCTGCTACATCTGTGCGAGGAGACAAACACAGGTCTGCTCACATAGACTCAGCTGAGAGCAGTCAGACACTTCACCCGAGTGCATAGCTGAGGCCGGTCAGCTGTGCCCCCGAGTAACCTCCACTGACTACCAGGACCGTCCATGACATCATAGTTATGTGACCAGTCTGGTGTGAATGTTGTTACCTTGTGGGTTACAGGACCTTCCGTGACATCATAGCTAAATCTTTCATCTGACATAGTCCACAGGTACAGCAATGTCAGTTCTGCTTCATCGCTCTGCAAAGACAAGCGTTTCTACAGAGAGAGAAGCAGGCTGACACTGAGGGTATGATTCCACCTGCGTATGACTCCTACAGATTTCGCATCGGTATCACCCTGCATAGAGTGACACTCTCCTGACAGGATCGCCTCAGTTGCATGGAAATACATGCAGCAGACCCACTCCGTGCCGGGTGATGCCGATGCAAGACTCACACAGTGACAGTCAAATTTCAATCGAGTCCATGAGCCATGAACTCGGGTGAACCCTGAGGTCACCGTGAACATGGCCAAAACCAGCTGAAGACTGCCGAGTGACGAGCAGTGCAGTGAATACCCCCGGAAGTTAACAGGACCTTCCATGATGTCATAGTCATGGGACCATTCTGTAAGCCAATGTCTGTACAACAATCCACCAGACTGGTCATATGGCTATGATGTCATGGAAGGTCCTGTAATCAGTGGTGGTTACCCGGGGGCACAGCAATGACCAGACGCGGAAGCAGAAGCGTCCGAGAGACAGAGTCTGCAGGACTCGTCGCGGGACCTGTAAGTATAATCATCATGTTTTTTAATAATGTGCTTTTTTTTTTTACAGCCCCTGGTCCCGAACTGAACCCAAACTGTAAAATGAGCTTCCCAGGAAAGCTTCCCTTTTTGCTCTCAGTTCACATTCTGAGAGTGTGTGGAATGTGGGTTGGCTAGCTCATTTCACTGGGTGCCGGAGTGTGTGGGGGGCATTGCTATGATAGTTTTGTGTCAGTGGGGTGGTGTGGCCTGGAGTCATCAGGGCTCAGCCTTGCAGTATGGGTGTTATGAGGCACCAGGTTACCTGCCCTGCTGGTGCCTCACAACACAGTCTGATAAGAATGTTAAACCAAGAGCCTCATGTTCAGGAATATACATTTTTGCCTAGTGGTATAAATATTTTTGGATGTGCAGTTCATGTTTTTTTTTCAGCTACTGAAAGTTGTATTGTACTGCACTACAAAAAACTCCATGTATCGTGACAGCACAGTGCAATGAACTTCATCTATAGGTAGTTTCACATTTGCGTTCTTATGACGGAAACGGGACCAATCTCCCAAATGTAGTTCAGTTCATTTATTTACAGTGGAAGCGCGACATCATGCGGACACATGCGAGTTGTGTATGATGCACACAACCGCATGGTGTCGCGCTTCCACTGTAAATAAATGAACTGTACTGCATTTGTGAAGGGTCCCGTTTCTGTCAAAACAACGCTAATGTGAAACTACCCTAACTCATGAGTTCAAATTATAACACTTTGTGTGATAACTAGAGATGAGCGATGTTCAAATCGACCCAATCGCCAATTTAAAATTCAAGTTATTTTGGGCGGTGTTCGAGTCGTTCGACAAACTCGAATTATTTGCTTCATGTTTGGCAGTTTGAGTTATCGTTCGATAACGATTCGATCACCAAAAGCGTAGCTTTTCACAGTAAGGCTATGTGCGCACGTTGCGTATCTGCATGCGTCCTGCGTCCCCAGCCCAATCCCTCTCGCTTTCCTACTCACCGATCAAGGGCGCGGCGCTGCACTGCTGTCACAAAGCTACGGCGGCTTTTCCTCTTTTGAAAATGGATGCCGCTCATTATTCAATCTGGTATTCCCTGCTTTCCCCGCCCACCGGTGCCCATGATTGGTTGCAGTCAGACAAGCCCCCACGATGAGTGACAGCTGTCTCACTGCAACCAATCACAGCCGCCGGCGGACGGGTCTATATCGTGCAGTAAAATAAATAAATAAATATTAATTAAAAAAAGCTCTATCTCTCGCTCTCTCTCTCTCTCTCTCTCCTCTGTAGCTGAATCATCCACTTCTGGATTCTCTACTGCAATACAGAGGTCAAGATTACCAAATCTTCCTATTCTTTTCATTACAGGCAGTGGCTCAATGGGTAGAGCTGCCGCCTAAGGAGAATTGGTTCACGAGTTCGAGTCCTGGCCGTCCTGGTAAAGAATTTAATTTATTTATAATTATTATTTATTTATAATTATAATTTATTTTAATTATGCACTGAGGGGATGAGCCGGACATCAGCTGTGAGTCGCGGGACACACCTCTAAAATCGGAGCAGTTAACGGAATGAGGGTGCTTTCTCTCTCTTTTTCTCTCTTTTTCTCTTTTTCTCTCTTTCTCTCTTCCTCTCTCTTTCTTTCTCTCTTCCCCCCTCTTCCTCTCTCTCTCTTTCTTTCTCTCTCTTTTTCTCTCTCTTTTCTCTCTCTTTTCTCTCTCTTCTCTCTCTTTTTTCTCTCTTTTCTCTCCCTTTCCTCTCTCTTTTCTCTCACTCAGACCTCGCAATGATCAGCTGATACAGTCAACTGACAGCATCAGCTGACACTATAAGTCGAGCGGTGAGGTCGGCTTTTTACCGCCCGGCCGTCTAAACTATCAGCTGCTGCTGTTGGACAGGAGTCTGCACAGAATTGTGCATTTTTTATTTTTTTGCACTGATGCATCAGCTGATTGTATAAAAAACGTTTATACAATCAGCTGCTGTGTCATGTGATTCAGGCCCTTGAACCTGACACATCATCTGATTGCTTTGCCTTCCAGCAAACCGATCAGATGATATTGGATCCGGATTGGACAGCGCGGGACCCTTGACCCAGGATTACTGTGGAGGGTGTTCTTTATTTCAATAAAGATGGAGTCACTAATTGTGTTGTGTTTTATTTCTAATAAAAATATTTTTCTGTGTGTTGTGTTTTTTTTAGCTATACTAGGATTGATAGAAATGAAATTTTTTTTTCATTTTTATTTTTATATATATTTTTTCTAAAACCATTTTTTCATTTAAACCATTTTTTTTAAAAAGTTGCTGGAAAAAATTAATAGAATTGGCTATGACAAACTACTAGCACTAGAAATGGATAAGTACAATTGTTTTGAAAAAGAAAATGGGTTGGAGGCCTAGCATTATCATGATCATTAGGCCTGATAATGCTAGGCCTCCAACCCATTTTCTTTTTCAAAATAATTGTATTTATCCATTTCTAGTGCTAGTAGTTTGTCATAGCCAATTCTATTAATTTTTTCCAGCAACTTTTTAAAAAAAATGGTTTAAATGAAAAAATGGTTTTAGAAAAAATATATATAAAAATAAAAAAAAAAAATAAAATAAAAAATTAAGAGATAAACATTAAAAATTAGGAAATCAAAATTAAAATAATGAATTGGGAATAGAAATATTGGATCTAAAATATTGATCTAATATAAAAGGTGATATATCCCATTTGGTTTTTTTTTTATGTGTATAATTATTTAATTTAACTATTATTCTTGATCCTTAATACACACAATTTTCATTCTATATTGCTGTTGAATATGAATATATGTAGTTGATGTTTGTGAGTTGAGGTCTTTACAAACCCTGTTGATTGACTGATTGTTTTTTAATGAATTCATGATCCATGTGTTAAATTGATTAAGGGGTGGGGGGACCTCTAAATTTATGTATAAAAAGTATATTACTCTGTATGATCACTGCTACCTGAGGAAGGGGGAATATGTATCCCCGAAACGCGTTGTGGCATAGTAATCTGTATTAAAATCTCTTGAAAACTATTACTATCATCCTTATGAACATCCCTAGCAGAGCAGCCGACACCGTGATTTTTTCATTTCTATCAATCCTTTCTTATCTCCTGGTGGAGTTCACGGGGCTGCTGCAGCTAATCCAGGTTTTTTCTGAATCCATCAACGCCTACCTGAAGGGCTGGTGAGTCACCGGTATCGTGCTTACGGGTCCGTCCATCCAAGAGGAGGAGCTGCTGTTTAACGCTGGTTCGGTGGCTTTGACTTCCACGTGGGTTTATCAATCGCGTGAGCAGCCGTCCAGGTCAGGACTCCTGTGGGCTTGAGAGGACGAGATCCCCGCTGATGCCAAAGTGGTACACCCTGTATTTCCCTTCGGCTACTTTTCCCAGCGTTGTACCTGATGTACAACAGTGCCAGGTGAGTGTGTCCATCACACTGTCTTGTTTTTATCCTTGGATTTTACACAGGAGCGCCCCTTTTTTCTTTTATTTTTATCTGTACCAGAAAATCATGGTGGCCATGTCTAATATTGGCGTGACACCATGAATTTCGGGCTTAGGGCCAGTTGATAATATACAGCTCGCCCTAACCCCATTATTACCCAGCGACCCACCCATCACCAGGGCATCTGGAAGAGTTGGATACAGCGCCAGAAGATGGTGCTTCTATGAAGGCGCCATTTTCTGGGGCGGCTGCAGACTGCATTTCGCAGCAGGGGTGCCCAGAAAGCTTGGGCACCCTGCGCTGAAGATTCCAATCCCCAACTGCCTAGTTGTTCCTGTCTGGACACAAAAATTGGGCGAAGCCCATGTCATTTTTTTTTTATTACTTCATGAAATTCAAGGGCTTCCCTATATTTTTGGTTCCCAGCCTGGTACAAAAAGGCAGCTGGGGGTTGGGGGCAGCCTATAGCTGCCTGCAGTACCTAGCTAGCATACAAAAACATGGTGAAGCCCACGTCATTTTTTTGGGGGGCAAAAAACTCCTGCATACAGTCCTGGATGGAGTATGCTGAGCCTTGTAGTTCTGCAGCTGTTGTCTGCTGTCTGTCTGTATGGAGGAGAGCAGACAGCAGCTGCAGAACTACAAGGCTCAGCATCCTCCATCCAGCACTTTATGGTGCAGGGAGAGGCAGAGGGAGCAGAACTGCAAGGCTCAGCATACTTCATCCACTAGTGTATGCAGGAGAGCAGACAGCAGCTGCAGAACTACAAGGCTTAGCATGCTGCATCCAGGACTGTATGCTGGAGGGAGAGACAGGGGGAGCAGAACTACAAGGCTCAGCATGCTCCATTCACTAGTGTATGCAGGAGAGCAGACAGCAGCTGCAGAACTACAAGGCTCAGCATCCTCCATCCAGCACTTTATGGTGCAGGGAGAGGCAGAGGGAGCAGAACTGCAAGGCTCAGCATACTTCATCCACTAGTGTATGCAGGAGAGCAGACAGCAGCTGCAGAACTACAAGGCTTAGCATGCTGCATCCAGGACTGTATGCTGGAGGGAGAGACAGGGGGAGCAGAACTACAAGGCTCAGCATGCTCCATTCACTAGTGTATGCAGGAGAGCAGACAGCAGCTGCAGAACTACAAGGCTCACCATGCTCCATTCACTATTGTATGCAGGAGAGCAGACAGCAGCTGCAGAAATACAAGGCTCATCATACTCCATCCAAGACTGTATGCAGGAGTTTATTGCCCACCAAAAAAATTATGTGGGCTTCGCCATATTTTTGTATGCTTGCCAGGTACAGCAGGCAGGTACGGCTGCTCCCAACCCCCAGTTGCCTATCTGTACCCGGCTGGGAACTAAAAATATAGGGAAGCCCTTTTCTAATTATTTCATGAATTTCATGAAATAATTAAAAAAAAAAACGACATGGGCTTTGCTCCATTTTTGTGTCCAGCCAGGTACAACTAGGCAGCTCGGGATTGGAATCCGCAGCACAGGTTGGCCCGAGCTTTCTGGGCCCCCCCCTGCTGTAAATTTCAGTCCACAGCAGCCCCAGAAAATGGCGCGTTCATAGAAGCGCCATCATCTGGCGCTGTATCAAATTCTTCCAGCGGCCCTGGTGACAGGTGGCCTGCTGGGTAATAAAGGGTTAATACTAGCTTTGTTTCACTAGCTAGTATTAAGCCAGAGATTCTTAATGTCAGGCAAGTTTGACACGGCCATTAAAAATCTCCAATAAAGGGTTAAAAAAAAACCACACCACACAGAGAAAAAATACTTTAATAGAAATAAATACACAGACACACTTAGAGACTCCATGTTTATTACTCCCTCTCACCCCTCTATGATCCTGGTCTTCTGTCTTCTTTCTCCTTCAACCCATGCAGCTCTGCTACATCAGACAGCACTGCATGAGAGGAAGACGCTGCAGCTCCCGTGCAGTCTAATCAGTTAGTGAGTGAGCAGAGGCTGCGGTGTTGTAAGCAGTGACGTCACCGCTGCCACCGTTGTTATAGTAATCTGACAGGTGGGTTACTATAGCAATGTTGATCTCCAATCACCTGATTCCCAGGGTTTTGGGCGGTGCAGGGAGATGGGTGGTCGGAGGGCACTGGTGTACTCACAATTAGAAACACACACAAGTCTCTGGTAAACCAAGGTGATGATGGTCGGTGCCCGCAGCCGGCTGCAGTCTGGTCCCCCACCCGGTAGGTGGTCTCTTCCTTTCTCCTGCACCTGTTTTGTCTGATGTTGGACTACCTGAACTTGCAATTAGAGATGAGCGAACCGGTCGCGGTTCGGCTTGAGCTTGGTTCGCCGAATGGAGGTCGCGCTCGAGTTTGGTTCGGCGAACCACTCGAACCCCATTGGAAGAAATGGCAGGCAATCACAAACACTTACAAACACCTAGAAAAACACCCTCAAAGGTGTCCAAAAGGTGACAAACAACTCACAACACAACACAAACACATGGTTAAGTGACAAGGACATATACTCATGCAAAAACAAAACAGCTGGACAAGGAAAAAGAGGAGGAGACACAGATATATGAGTATATGCAAGGGAACATCAATGCCATTACTGTGCAACTTGATCCCTGCTCATTTTAGGCTTCCAATCTGGATAAATTGCCTGAGATCACCACGTACGCCTTGGGGATCTTGTCGTGTCCCACAGCCAGCGTTCTCTCGGAACGTGTCCTCAGTGCTGCTGGGGGTGTGCTGACAGATAAGCACACGCATCTGTCCACTGACAATGTGGACATACTAACCTTCACCAAAATGAGGAGGTCATTGGTCACAGAGGACTTTTCTTCCCCTGGGTCACCCAGGGGAGGCGAAAGGCACGCGTATTTTTGAGAGTGCTTCATGCAAAGCATCTTTTTCATTTTGAAAAGGGGGTCAACTGATGCCAGTCAAGTGGGGTGTGTGTGGCCCAATTAGTGGAAATGAGGGAGACTGTGGTTGGAGTCCCCTCGCTGTGTTTTACATGATTTTCAAAGGGCATGACATGCCTAAGAGGTTGAGTTTCAGCATCTGCAACTTGTTGGCTACAGAAAGGCTGCCTTTACACCCTTTGGAGACCAAGGATTTTCGAGACTTAATGCCCATTGCAGTGCCCCAAGAGACGATGGCCAGTCGCCACTCCTTCTCCAAGAAAGGCGTGCCCGCGCTACCACAGCAGGTCGTACACAACATCACCGATTCCTTGAGAAACTCTGTGTGTGACAGGGTGCATTTCACCACAAATACTTGGACCAGTAAGCATGGATAGGGGAGTTACATGTTGCTGACTGGGCACTGGGTAACTATGGTGAGAGATGGAGAAGGGTCTGCTGTACAAGTCTTTCCGTCCCCACGAGTTGTGTGTCAATCCTTCCTCTGTATGTACAAGTTCCTTCACTGCTTCTGCCTCCTCAACCTCGTGTGGGTCCTCCACCTCGGCCCAAACCCTGTGTGGTCAGGCCACCCTTCCTTGTAACTGCGCCCAAGGAATCCCACACACCTCCTTACTCTGCTGGCAGCAGAGCTCAACAGCATGATGCGGTCGACTCTTTACTTAGAAATGTCTGGGAAATGTGAGTCCCACCGATGAGGAGTTGTGGACGGTAAGCTGTGGAGAGTGAGACCGAGTTTCATCAATGATAGTCTCCACTCAACCAGTAGCCAGGGAAGGCTGGGTGCGACAATGATGCAAACCAGTCTGCGGCCCTTCTTCAGGGCAATGTGACACACGTGCCTTGTATGGCTGACGAGTTGAACCTGGTTGTCCAGCAATTTTTAAACCACTATCCCGGCCTACATGGCCTTCTGCAGAGGGCACGGTGTAACGCCTGCCTGGATCGACACACTCAGATGAGCTGTAAAGGATAGGCTAGAGGGAAGCCACTCACCAAGCTAGACCCCCAGAACCCTGAAACCCTTTAACCCCTATACAGTGATTTGGAATTACTCAGGGCCCAAGTTGATCAATACCTGTGGAAGGCTGCAGTTCCAGAGAATAGTAGTCAGGCAGGGTCAAAACATTAATTGAGGAAGAGGAACAGAATGGGATGGCCAGGACGTAATCAGAAAACAAGCAGAGGTGAAATGCGGATTGGCCAACGAGGTACATAAACAGCAAGCAGGAAAAGTAGTAAGGTAACAAGCACACAAAATCATAAAACTGAACTGGGGGTAACAGTAACAAGAGGTTCATAGCTTTGTCTGGCAGTGGTCTGCAGACAGGATGGGCCTAAAAAAGGTTTTGGTGTATTGCCATTGGTTGTAGCTGAATGATGGTACTTCATCTGTGAGATACCCAACACCTACATTCAGCCTGTGGTTCTGCATCTGTCAAGGTAACGCAGCCCAGTGGATGAGCATAACCTGCGTCAACCTGCGCCGCTGGCATCGACTCCTTTCCCATCATCAGCACTATGCACGAAAGGAACACGTTGTCACCTGGCGACCGGAGTACAAATTGATTGAGCGGACTCCGGTGGTGACTTAACAGCTGTGTGCGGCAATGATGCAAACCTGGCTGCGGGCCTTCGTCAGGGCAATGTGACACACATGCCTTGTATGGCTCACGTGTTGAATCTACTTCTACAGCAATTTTTAAAACTCCATCCCAGCCTACATGGCCTTGTGCAGCGGGCACGCTCGCTATGTTCTCACTTCTATCGTTTGCACCCAGCAGCTCAACAACTTTCATAGCTCCAGAAGTCTTTTGGTGTGGCGGGTCAACGCCTGAAATGCGATGTGCCGACACGCCGGAATTTGAATCTGCACATGTTGCAGCGTCTGTGGCAGCACCACCAGCCCTGCTGAAATACGTTATGACGTATACCCTGGGCTAACTTGATCCAGAGGTGGTGCAGATCACACTGCTGGAGTGGTGTCAGATCAAGGACCTATGCACCCTTCTACACAGTTTACAAATGTCGACGAAGATGTTTAGCACTGGCGATGCCATTCTCAGCGCGACAATTCTGGTTATCTACATGATGGAGCACACTGTAAGCATTATTCGGAGTCAGGTGTTGGGACAAGAGGAAGGGGAAGAAGTACAGGAGGAGTCATATGCGGAAGGGATAACAAGATCTACAAGGTCCAGATGGTCAGCGGCACCTAGGCGGCAGTCATGGGATGGTGGGGGAGAGGGATTAACAAGGGCACATAGAATCAGCAAAACTGTTGAGGAAGGTACTGGAGCCCATGAAAAAATGGAGGACGAACTGGCGATGGGCATGGAAGACTCAGCAGATGAGTGAGAGCTTGCTCACATTTCGGTTGTGCGAGGTTGGGGGGAGAAGGCAGAGGAAGGAGGCATGATTTTCACCTCTCCGCCATCAACACAGCAAGGACTTGGTCCTCCTGGATGCACAAGACACATGAGCACCTTCTTGCTGGACTACCTACAACATGACCCTTGGATTGTACGAATTCGAAGTAATGCTGACTACTGGGTTGCCACACTATTAGATCCCCAGTACAACACAAAAT
The DNA here is from genome assembly GCF_048569485.1 of Anomaloglossus baeobatrachus. Classification (NCBI taxonomy): domain Eukaryota; kingdom Metazoa; phylum Chordata; class Amphibia; order Anura; family Aromobatidae; genus Anomaloglossus; species Anomaloglossus baeobatrachus. Next base: position 465,785,273 of record NC_134354.1, read on the forward strand.
TTTGCAAAATAATTCCGGCCATAGAAAGGGATGCACGTATGCAGGAGTATCAGCAGAAGGTGGTATGTAATCTTAGATTTGCTTTTCCACTAAACACCTGTGCTGCACAGAGTGAATCTCAATGCTTTGTCATGGATAGGAGGAAATGGTCTTTTACTTGTCCAGATCTGAGGGACCGAGGGCTGGCTGCTGTGCTGAGATGGTGTTGAGTACGGTGTCCCCGCAGAGTTGCACTTTTGGTCATATACAAAATGAGTGGAAAAAGGACAGATGCTGGTGGAAAGGGGAACAGGTGTGTTGGAAAGGGGAAAAAAGTTTGTGTCCATGGGTTTGGTGGTTAAGCAACAGTAACATTTGCTGAAGAAACAACATCTGTTATGGTGGGAATGGCAGATTTGGATAAGGTGGTATATACTATGTTACCGCTATATAAAAAACATAAGAGGAAAAGAAAGAGAAAGGAATATATCCCCATCGCCAGTCGGTGTCCACCGTGCTCCCAGATGGAAAAGGAGAGGTTGGCAACTGGAAGTTTAGGTGGAGGATACAGAGCTGAGTGGCTATGAAACTAATAGTAACCTGAACCGAGTTAGACGCCACTCAGATCTGGAGACTGGGAGCCCTGTTAGCGTCACAGGGTCCACACGCCCACCCAGCCCAGGAACTCCCTGTTAACAACACAGGGGACATTGGGTACGCTGTCCATGTGTGTAGGGGCCACACCTGTGGACAGTAGGCACAGCAGCAGGCCTGTTAATGCCACTGGGCTGCACTAGCAGGACTGGTAGGACAGGAGCTAGTCTTAACTGTTCTGCGTTACCAACTGTGGTGGGTGCCTGCATCGATGCCCTATCCCTGCCTACCTCTGGCCTAAAGCCGCAATGTGTTCAACACATGGAGGTGTGCTCTTTCGGAGCATAATAGAAGACTGCACACCTCTTTGTTGGCTTCAGCCCCTTTTATAACCTGGGTCCGCCCCAAACCAGGGTGGACCACAATGCACCTCCTGGAGACAAAAGCAGAGTGACACGTCATGAGTGACATAAATAGCGTCCTATTCGGAACCGCCCCTTTAATGGTGACCTCATGGCTGCCACGACCCAAACACCTCACCAGTCATCGTCTGACCAACAATTATGAGGTGACAAGTCATAGGGCCGGACCTCTGCAAGCCAGTTGGGAGTGGCCTGGCCACATCATCCGGACACCTGTTGCCCTGTGGTCTATATGGGCCCTCCACATCAGGGACAGGGCCAAAGAGTTCATTACCGGACCTAGCCTCTGATGCAGTAAGTGCCTGAGCATGCTCAGTAGCATGAAATACAGTCTCCGAATAAAGACTATCCGCTTCAGCTTGCTGTCTAGGCATAACACAGGACTTAGACCCAGCACGGAGTGCAAGTACCTCTGGAAAGAGGCTTTTCGCACCAAGTGTCAAGCCCCACAGGTGTTGTGTCGGTGCGTTACCTTCAGGGACGCCACGTGGAGGAACAGTCTGGTCACAGGTAGGTTGCTTCTTTAGATGTAGTTTCGTGAGTGGGGACCGCCACTGCAGTGTAAGAGGACACCTAGGGCTGATGTTGGGTGCAGTTAGTTGTAGTGGCCTCCAGAGAGTGAGGCAAGCCCCAGGGCCCTGTATAAGTGTGTGGAACCACAGGTCACAGAATGACTCAAGCACAGTCCAAACGAGCATGCGGTGTAGCCCGAAATGAAAACTTAAGCGGGCTTTACACGCTACGACATCGCTAATGCGGAGTCGTTGGGGTCACGGAATTCGTGACGCACATCCGGCCGCATTAGCGATGCCGTTGCGTGTGACATCGATTAGCGATTTTGCATCGTTGCAAAACAGTGAAAAATCGCTAATCGGCGACACGGGGGTCCATTCCCAATTATCGTTACTTCAGCAGTAACGAGGTTGTTCCTCGTTCCTGCGGCATCACACATCGCTGCGTGTTACGCCGCAGGAGCGAGGAACGTCTCCCTACCTGCCTCCCGGCCGCTATGCGGAAGGAAGGAGGTGGGCGGGATGTTACGTCCCGCTCATCTCCGCCCCTCCGCTGCGATTGGGCGGCGGTTCAGTGACGTCGCTGTGACGCCGCACGGACTGCCCCCTTAGAAAGGAGGCGGTTCGCCGGTCACAGCGACGTCGCCGGACAGGTAAGTATGTGTGACGGCTCTGGGTGATGTTGTGCGGCACGGGCAGCGATATGCCCGTGTCGCGCAACAGATGGGGGCGGGTACGCACACTAGCGATATCGGGACCGATATCGCAGTGTGTAAAGTAGCCTTTAGCCTCAGGAATGTCACAGTCAAGCTGAGCATACTCAGTAGGCGAAACACTGGAGTTAGGCTGCGGCTGGGGTAAATCGGCACACGCATGCGCACTAGCCGCCTCTCCACACTTAGATGTGGAGGAGAAAGCAGCCAGCTGGACAACCCGAGGCACAGCTCTAAATGGCAGCTGACGCCTGGGCGCAACTGGAACCGCAGCGGGTTGTTTGCATTTACGGCGGCACCGATTCGTAACAACAATTAACAGCCAAAATAACAGGTGTACTTCTTCCCGTGTATAATCAGATATGATCCTTTTTTCATGGACACGAGCATCGCAAACAAATGTAGATAAGGCACCAAAGAGCAGCTGCTTCAATGGATCTCAAGTGCGCCATAAAGTGGCCTCTCCTCCACCTCAAGTTCAATATCACAAATACTCCATTCCACTGTGGTGTCAACCCAATCGCACTTGCTTCCTAACAGATCTCAAGTTTCCACCAGCCCTGCTGAGTGTGGGGTAACAGAGATGGTGGAGTCTGCAGAGCTGCTCAGTTACACTATAGCCTGTGAATCAGAGGTCTGCTCAAAAGCTGCAGTGAGTACAGACAAAGAAGTTATTATTATTATTGTTATTATTATTTATTTATAGAGCACCATTGATTCCATGGTGCTGTACATGAGAAGGGGGTTACATACACAATACATATACAAGTAACAATAGACAGACTGGTACAGAGGAAGAGGGCCCAGCCCTTGCGGGATTACATTGTAAAGTATTTTGGGGAGGAGACAGTAGGTGGGGAGTAGGTTGGGCGGCAGCTCCGCACGGTGGTGGGGTCATTGAAGGTTATAGTCATTTCTGAACAGATGAGTTTTCAGGTTCCGTTTGAAGCTTTCGGGTGTAGCAGATAATCTGATGTGTTGAGGCAGCGAGTTCCAGGAGACAGGGGAAATGATCTGCACAGATGGCCAGAAGCTTTGTGAGTCGGATCCAGGCCCCGATGAAGAAGGTGCTGAGCGTAATGTACACCCTCATTTCCAAGCCGTACATCATCCTGGTGGAGACAATGGGTAACATGATGAGGAGACTCAGATACCTGATTGTAACGTCAACTTTGCTATTCAGTCAGGGCAGGAAGAGGTTGTCACGGAGGACTCAGGACAAGGGGAATGAAAACACACAGGGTGATGATGAGGTTGGAGACCCCACTTACTGTGAAACCAAAGTCAGCCAATCGATGACGTCAGCAGAGGAGGTGGAGGAGGATGCTACTGACGAAGAGTTTATGTTGTGTCTTCCTGGACAGAGACAAAGTATTGGAAGCAAGTCAATAACTGAATCCTTGGCCACAACTCTGCCTCTGAGCATAAGTCATGTTGGCTATGCAGGTCGCATGGGCTGTAAGCCTTGCCCAGCCTGGGACTTTTTGGACATAGCAAAGGATCACCCAAGTCATGTTATCTGTTACAATCTCTAAGTAGAATGCAAAAACTCACAACTTTGAGTACTTCCATCATGAAGTGTCACATGGATATGAATTCATAGCGTGAGGATGTATTGCTCAGCTTTAGCCACTGTCAATGCAACATGCTTATTTTCCATTCATTGCATGCATTGTTGCAAACTACACACAAGGGGCTGCTGTTTTTTTGGATCTGCCTTTATCTGTTTGGTCACTATAGCAATAGCAAAACGATCTTCGGGTGTGGACTTGGAGATGCTGTCTATGAACAGAAGGAAAAGCTAAGGGTGTGTGTTACAGCAAGGAGCCACCGCAGAAGCACTTCGTTCAATTGTGAGGGGAGTCATGTTGGAGTTTGGTGAGGAGGACTGTAACACCAGTGAGCAGCATCCTGTGCCACAGACCAACATTCTTCCGGTGCTGTCTATACTGTTTACCATGAGAGGAGCATAAAGTCTGTATTTATGGCAACTGGACATCACAGTACCCGGGTACGGTAGGCTGTGCCCAGACAGTAATGCGTGCACGCAACACTTTGTTTTATTAGCAAAACACATATCTGTTCTGGGTAGGCCGACTATATAGACAATGAGACTTGCTGCCTCTGCACAAATTGTCACGTACAGTTTAAATCATAGAGGGACAGCGACACATGTTTGCATTGACTGTTGCTTTTCAAGATTTCCATGACTGTGTTGCAGAGCTGTGTGGTTTGCATTCACACTGTTATCATCTGCCTTATCTGTGAGGATTCAGCTAACAAGAGAATTCAGGGGGGGGTAATGTGTTTTGTCTATGTTTAGGTAGATAACTTTGAAGCTCTTGTGATTCACCACTGGTAAGTCGTGTTCGCATACACACACACACACACACACACACACAAACACAATTACTGCTGCTATGCAGAGGGATTAGCAGGTAGTAGGCAACTGAATAGATTGTTTTATTATTTCAATTTTATGCATGGTTCTTATTGTTTGTTTTGGGAAAGTTAAACAATGATTTATCAAGCCAACTGCCTAGAGTGCGTTTCCTGTTGCGTGGTTTTGCTGTATACTGGGGAGCCCACCAAGTACAAGCATAAGTCGCAATGGGAATTTCACTGTGCTACAATGCGGTCTAGCGGGGCTGTGCAACCACTGCCTGCCCCATCAAGTGCATCGGCGTGCTCTTCATCCTCTGTGACTGTGGGGACAGCAGTCACACATGCTTTTTTACAATGAACTTTCACCCCGTTACCCGTAAGCGGGAGTGTGATTGGCAGGTCATCACTTGTTTTGGAAGTGAAAACAGATGGTATTGTTGAGCTGTCAGATATCAAGAGAACCACCATTGGATGAAGGCAACATTATATCCACGCCTGCACCTTCGTTAAAGATTGGCTGGACTACCTGCAGTTAATAATTGCGTTCCACAAATGGAAAGGAGTGTAGAATGCCCATGTGTTGCACCTTGCTTGGCAGCAAAGGAACACTAACTTAGTATTCCAGACAATTTTAGGATGGCAGAAAAAGAGTCAGCTCTTTGGGCAAATTAAATAGCGTGGCAAAAGTGGGCAGGTGGGTACAGTGGCCATGTTCTGTGGGTACCAGGACAGTAAAAGAAGCCTCACTTTCTATCCCTCCTAATGATGAAATGCAGCAAGGAATTCCATGAGTTTGCTATAAAATTTGCATAGCAAAATGAGCAGGAGGGTGTAATGCAGAAGTGCTGGAAATTGCTTGGCACCAGTGGGACACAAATGGAGAACAACAGCCACTTTTTGGATGCCACTAAGTTTCAGCATTTTTTGCTTTTATAATAGCTTATTAAAAATGAGCAGGAGGGTGTAATGCAGAGGTGCTGGAAATTCCTTGGCACCAGTGGGACACTAATGGAGTACAACAGCCACTTTTTGCATGCCACTAAGTTTCAGCATTTTTTGCTATTATAATAGCTTATTAAAAATGAGCAGGAGGGTGTAATGCAGAGGTGCTGGAAATTGCTTGGCACCAGTGGGACACAAATGGAGTACAACAGCCACTTTTTGGATGCCACTAAGTTTCAGCATTTTTTGCTTTTATAATAGCTTATTAAAAATGAGCAGGAGGGTGTAATGCAGAGGTGCTGGAAATTGCTTGCCACCAGTGGGACACAAATGGAGAACAACAGCCACTTTTTGGATGCCACTAAGTTTCAGCACTTTTTGCTATTATAATAGCTTATTAAAAATGAGCAGGAGGGTGTAATGCAGAGGTGCTGGAAATTGCTTGGCACCAGTGGGACACTAATGGAGTCCAACAGCCACTTTTTGGATGCCACTAACTGGCAGCACTCTTTTAAATTAAAATGGCTTTGCAAAAATGTGCAGGAGGGGAGAATGCAGAGGTGGTGGGACTTGCTTGGCACAAGTGGCACAATAATGGAGTCCAACAGCCACTTTTTGGATGCCACTAACTGGCAGCACTTTTTTAAATTAAAATGGCTTTGCAAAAATATGCAGGAGGGGAGAAAGCAGAGGTGGTAGGACTTGTTTGGCACAAGTGGCACAATAATGGAGTACAGCAGCCACTATTTGGATTGCACTAACTGGCAGCACTCTGCAATTAAAATGGCTTTGCAAGAAAGGGCAGGAGAGTACAGTGGCCTGGTTGTGGGTCGGTGTAGAGGAAAGGAAGCCTCACTTTCTATCCCTCCTAATGGTGAAATTCAGCAAGGAATTCCCTGAGCTTAGCTACACAGACGCTGTTATCTGAAGCTGTAAAAGGTGTTTCCATGGACCTGACTGTCACCTATGGCTCTGAGCCAGCTGTAATTAGCCCTTAAAAGGGCTGAAATAAACTTCTGTCCCTAATGAGTAGAGTGCTGTGTGTATAGCGTACAGTAGCTGCATGAGCGGTGACTGAAACCCAGACGCAGAAGGCAGATAATGGCGTGCTGGGGAAAAATGTCCGTTTTTATGGCCATGGACAGCCTATGACACATGTCCTTGCTTCTCTGGCAAAAAGTACATTTAGCCGTGTGTGTGTGTCTGGGATTGGCTGACATGCTGGCCCGCCCCACTACACACGCGCTTAGGGAAGGAAGAAAAAAAAAATGGTGATCGCCATTATCCTAGCAGCAGTGATCTAAACGTGCAGCCCCCGCACACTATACGCTGAAATTTGATAATAGTGTGAATCACAGAGTGACTCCCACTATTACAGTGAAAAGCCAGCTAGTAATTAGCTATGCTTTTTGCTGATAGAACCGTTCTCGAACGTAACTTGAGCTAACGAACTTTTAGCAAAAAGCTCGAGTTCTAGTTCTATCTAGAACACCCCCCAAAATCACTTGAACCGTGAACTGGAGAACCACGAACTACGAACCTCGCTCAACTCTACTTGCAATACAGGAGTCCGCTCCCCGGCTTGTAGATGTCGGAAGAGCCCTTTGCCCGCAGACGCTGGCGCATGGGATATCTCTGCCTTGGTGGTGGCTTTCTTTTCCCCTCGTTGGGCTGTTGTCTTTAGTCGAGACTTTGGGTGGGAAAAGAGCTATAGTCCTGGCCGCAATCAGTTAATTAGCTAGCCCCCAGTAGCTTCTGGACCTAGCTTCAGGGTCTGAGTACCCCCACTTGTGCTCCGGTTTTTCAGTCGGTTCCCCGGTTCGGTACCGACGGGCCACTACCCTGTCCCAGTCCACCACGGTTCCACCGAGCCGTCTTCCCAGCTCCTGCAGGCAGAGGCCTCTGTATGCTTCCTAGCCAAAGGTGCCCGGGCTCTAACCCTGGCACCCGTCAGTCTGTTACAGGCCTGTCCCACAGGCCTGTCCTCCTCCACTGCACTCTCAAACTCAACTCAAAACTGAACTGTTTTTTTTTCCTACCTCAGGCTCTCTGAACTCCTCGGTGGGCATGCCAACCGCCTGGCTCCGCCCCCTGGTGTGTCCATCCAGCACTGAGAGAGGTGACTAGGGTTTAAAGTGTTTGGCTGCTGACACCTTATTAGGGGACTGGTGTTGTGCGGGGCTCTATCTGTGACTACCTGACTGGTCCAAGGCGTCACAGATGTCACATGAATGCCATCCATTTGCTGTTCGTATTTGACCCAAGCTGCCCATAAAAAACAGACATGTTACTGTGTGGAGCACACAGAAACACGTTTTTTGTGAGAACATCGATGTGTGAAGATCTCTATGGACTTTAATTAGTATGTGTGTGTGAACTTGTCTCCATTATGTGTGAAAACCAGAAGCATGGACATGTTAAGGGGGTCTCAAGGAGAGAGTTATGTCACACAAAATAGTTAATAACATTTCCCACATGTCTAATTTAAATTAGCACAATTTTTTAAGCATTTTTTTTGTTAAAAAGTTAGAAGGGTTCAAAATTTATCATCAAGTTGTCATTTTTCCAACAAAGTGCACAAAACCATTTTTTTAGGCACCACATCACATTTGAAGAGACTTTCAGAAGCCTGTGTGACAGAAAATACCTCAAAATTACACCATTCTAAAAACTGCACTACTCAAAATGCTCAAAACCACATCTGAGAAGTTTATTAACCCTTTAGGTGCTTCAGAGGAACTAAAGCAATATGGAAGGAAAAATTGAAAATTTCACTTTATCCCACAAAAATGTTTTTTTAGTCCGTAATTTTGCATTTTCTCAAGGGTGACAAGAAAAAATGCACCAAAAACTTGTTGTGCAATGTCTCCTGATTACATTGATACCCCATGTGTAGTGTAAATCTAATCTACTGTTTTGGGACACGGCAGGGCTTGGAAGGGAAGGCCATTTGACAAAACTGGCTGGAATCGTTAGCGGATGCAATGTTGCATTTTGAGATCACTGATGTGCCTAAACAGTGGAAAATCCTCCAGAAGTGACACCATTTTGGAAATTAGACCCCTAAAGGAATTTATCTAGATGTTTGGTGAGCACCTTGAACCTACAGGTGTTCCAGAGAATTTTACAACGGTGAGTTGTGAAAATGAGAAAAATACATTTAATACATTTTTATTACAAAAATGTTGCTTTCACCCTAAATTTTTCATTTTCACTAACAGGAGACAATGGAACATAAATTTTTTTGCGCAATTTCTCCTGAGTTTGCCAATACACCATTTGTGCACGAAAACTACTTTTCAGGCACATTAGAAATTGAAGAATGAAAGGTGCACCATATTTGAGTTCAAATTTAGATGCAATGGTTTGGGGGGTTCCATTTTACATTGGCAGAGCTGAGGTGCCAGAACAGCAGAAATTCCCCACAAGTAACCCAATTTTATAAACTGCACCTCTCAATGAATTTATCTAGGGATGCAGTAAGTATATTGATACTATAGGTATGTCATAAAATGTTATACTATTGGGCAGTGACGAAAAATTAATTCAATTTTTACTACTAAAATATTGCTTTAATCCCAGATTTCCAATTTTCACAAAGTGAATAGGTAAAAAAGGCCCCATAATATGCTACACAATTTCTCCTTAATGTGGCAATACCCCACATGTGACTGTACAGTACTGTTCGGCAACATGGCAGGGCTCGGGAGGGAAGGTGCACCATTTGATTTTTGGAGCACATATTTTTACTGATAGGCGAACGCAAAGATATCCGAGATCGGTAGGACTAACCGGAGTTAAAAAAAAATCGGTTCCAGTTCAGAATTGATCTGAGCTATCTGGCCAGATGCTGATCCCCCCTGAAGTTCATGGGGACCAGAATCCGATGCTTAAAAATGGTGGTAGAAGGGATAGGAGGATTAGAACAAGTGCAGTAAACTTACCGAGTCTCAGGCGCAGCTGTAACTGCTTTCTGGCGGCATACTCTTATTCCGGGGCCTCTCATTTACATTCATGCATATTTACTGTTTCCCCCACCCACTGACAGTTCTAGTGTCTATGATTGTTTGCAGTCAATCAGCAGCATCAGCCTGCATAACAGCGTCTGATTGCTTGCAATCACAGATCCTGTCTGAGGGTCCCTATCGTGGTTTAAGAATTAATAAATTGGCATAGGGTCTCCCCATATTATGATAGCCAGCATAGGTAAAGCATATGACTACAGACTGGAGCCCCCAGCTGTGCGCTTATCTTGGCTGTGTATTAAAATAAGAGGAAACACATGCAGCTTTTTAAAAAAAATATTTAAATAAATAAATAAATTTAAAAAACGGCATGCTGTCCCCCCAATTTTGATACCCAGCTAAGATAAAACCCGACAGCTGGAGGTTGGTATTCTCAGGCTGGGGAAACCCATGCTTATTGGGCCCCCTCAACCTAAAAATAGCAGCCTGCAGGTGCCCAGGATTGTTGCATCCATTAGATGTGACAATCCTGGAACTTGACCCAGCACACTCCAATTGCTCTGGTGCAGTGGCACTTGGTGTAATAAGGGGTTAATAACAGTCCACAGCTGCCAGTAAGCCCTAGGTTAGTAATGGGAGGCATCTATGAGCCCCTCATTACTATTCTGTATGTGAAAAGAGATAAACACGTAAAAAATCCTTTACTTGAAATAAAATACTAAAAACCTTACCCTCTTTCACCAATTTCTTAACCCCCAAAACACCCAGGTTGATGTAATCCACACAAGGTCCCACGATGATTTCAGCTCTGCTATATCTGAAGGTACAGCACATGGCCATAGAACAATGACCACCAGCTATGAGCTTCAGGCAGAGACTGAGCCTCACGATGAGTGGTGACTTCACTCAGGTTATTTGCAGTCACAGCTGGAGGTTCCCATTGTGAAAAAGGTGAGGTCCCTGAGTTCACAGACGTACATCTCCAGGCAGTAAACAGCTGTTTTTTTCCAAGAGATGCAGATTTGGTGCTGACATTTTTAGGCTATGCGTTTTCACCTGCATTTCAGGTGCTTTTTAGGTCCGTTTTGAACTGCAGCGTTTTCATGCCAAAAGGCATGCGTTTTGGTTTTCCAGCAAAGTCAATGGAAAATGGGGATTTCTAGTCTGCACTTAGCATTTCCAAACGCAGCGTTTAATTTGCATAACTTGTGGCAAAAACCATGCGTTCAAAGAAGCAGCATGTCAATTGTTTTTGCCATTTGGGCTGCGTTTTGCTAACATTGAAGTCAATGAGAAGTTGTAAAAAGCAAGCAAAATCCAAATTTCAGCGTTTTACCTGCTTTTTACCTGCAGAAAGAATGCGTTTTGGACTACATAAACGCATGCTTTTCTGTCTTCAAAATAATGGAATAATATTTCCCTTTACACACACACACAGTCCGAAAATTAAATTTAAGGAAATTATTTGATTATTGATATTTTAGCCAAAAATAGTATTAAACCGCTATAATTTTATTAAAAACAACTATTTTCTTAATGATTTTATAAATTAAATTTGTTTTAGCTTTTTTCCCCTTTTTTCTTAGTGTTTGTATGTTAAAACTTTATTTAGGTGTGTCTTTGTGTTCAAAACGCATCTGAGTTTTGGCAACAGAAAAACAGGTAAAAAGCACTAAAAACGCAGCAAAAATGCGGTAAATACGCATGCGTTTTTAGCGCTATTTTGTGGTGAAAAGCAACTTTGGCAAAATCAATTACTGCCAGAGGATGCATTTGACATGCGTTTAGGACGACGCAAAGTGCGGACATAGCCTTACACCATATTCCTGCACCTAATCTACACTTCCTGGCAAATAAATTGCATCACTACCACATAATACCATATGCGGTTTGATGAAGTTTTTCTCGGGAAGTGTAGATTGTGTGCATGAATATGGTATAAAATTTCAGCACCAAATTTGCATCCCTTGGCCCAAAAATAAAAAAAAACAAAAACGGTTTTGATGCTGTTTCACTGACGTTTTCTGCCAGGAGGTGCAAATTTAGTGCTAAAATGTCTGCACAAGATTTAAGCACCAAATTTGCATCTCCTGTAAGAATACCACATCAAAACGGCATGAAAAACGCTTTTTTTTTGCATTTTGGGACCAAGAAATGCAAGTTTGGTTATTACATTTTTACACCATATTCCTGCACCCAATCTACACCTACTGGCAAAAAAATTGTATTACTACTGCATCATAACTCATGCAATAGTGATGCTTTTTTTGCCAGGAGGTAAAGATTGGGTGCAGGAATATGCATTTTAAATTTCAGCACCAAATCTGCATATCTTCGCAAAAGAACCCGCGGTTTTCTGCCAGGAGACACAGGTCTGTGAAGTCAGTGACCTCACCTGAAGTGAGGTCACTGACTAAACTGAGGTCACCTAAGGTCAGGTTTTCTGCAATCACAGGTGGAAGTCCGTGGGAACCTCCAACTGTGACCGCAAATAACCAGAGTGACATCACCACTCATCGCACGGCTCATTCATTCCCTACCCAAAGCTCACAATGGGTAGTCATGTTCTATGGCCACCCCCTGTCACTTCAGGTATAGCAGGGCTGGAATCGTCATGGGACTTTGTGTGGATTACGTCAGACCTGGGTGTTTTGGGGGTTACCAAAGGGGTGAAAGATTTTTTTTGTATATTATTTCAAATAAAAGATTTTTTGGTGTTTTTGTTTTTCTTTTCACTTACAGATTATAATGGGAGGGCTCATAGAAGCCTCCTATTACTAATATAGCACTTAGTGACAGCTGTTATTAACCCCTTATTACCCTGATTGTCAATGCACCAGAGCAATAGGGAAGAGGCTGGTAAAGTTCTGGGATTGTCACATCTAATGGATACGACAATCCTGGGCACCTGCAGGTTGCTATTTTTAGGCAGGGGTGGCCCAATAAGCATGGGTCTCCCCAGTCTGAAGATACGAGCCCCCAGCTGTCTGGCTGTATCATGGCTAGGTGCTAAAATTGAGAGGAACCCACATGCCATTTTTAAAAATGATTTATTTAAATGAGTAAAAAAAGCCGCATGCGGTTCCTCTTATTTTGATACACAGCCAAGATAAGGCCACAGCTGTTTGCTGCAGGCTGTAGCTAGATGATGCTTTATCTGTGCTGGATATCATAATATGAGGAGAACCTATGCCAATTTATATACAGTATATATTTTTATACCATGATAGTGACATGCAGAGAGGGTCTGTGATTGCAAGCAGTCAAACATTGTCATACACCCTGGGGGCGCATTTGACGGCAATCAATCAGACGCCAGAACTGCCAGTGGGCAGGGGATGCAGTGAATGTATGAAGCTATTAAACAGCCTTGGAAGAAGAGAGCAGCCCGGAAACAGTTACAGCCACGCTGGAGACTCGATAAGTATAGCACGCGTGCTTTATTTTATTTTTCCTTTATTTTTTTTTATATCCTGAGTTTCCAGATCATTAGCCGAAGTTCTATGAAACTTCGGGCCCAGGACCAACACCTGAATACTTTTGAATCTACACAGATCCGGTCTTTTACAGTCCAGGTCCCCCCATCACTACAGATTTTCCTAGAATAGTTTGCAGACTTCATTTGCAGAGCCCCTAAGTGCCAGAACAGCAGAAACCCACTGACCACATTTGGGAAACTACGCCACCCCTCAGGGAGTTCATCCACCAGTGTAGTGGCAATTTAGTCTCTGTAAAGCAGACATGAAGTAAAATGCAGAAAACGTTGCAGAATTAAAAATGGCAAAAAAGCTCTTGTCATACCCAATGACCAACTCGTGCTTCTGGAGACAGACACCCCATAAATTAAGCGGGCTCTCCTCACTACAGAAATAATAAACATGTGGAGGTTAGCTTTGGATTAAGGCTCTTGTCCACTTGTGATTTTCATGTGCGAGTGCGATTCGATAAAAAATTGTATTGCACTCGCACCAGTATTAATCTATGAGGCAGTGTCCTTTTGCTTAATTTTCTACGGTGCGAATCGTGCTCTCGGTGCAATTGCAGCATGCAAGTCTAAGCTCACGCATGTGTAAAATCGCTCTGCACTCGCATGTTATTCGACTGCAGTGCGGTGCACGCAGAGACAGACAGCGGAGGAGATGGGGAGAAAGTGTTCCCCCTCTCTTCTCCGCTTATATGATTCGATTGCAAGATGTCATCACAGTCACATGACCCTCGGCTGACACCCGCAGCAGAGTGTTCTTAGCATATCGCTTCCGATGCTATTGCATCGGAAGCAGTACGCAAGTGGACAAGAGCCCTTAGGCTGGAAACACATCTATGCGAGTAAAATCGGTCCGAGTTGGCTGAAAAAAACTCGGCTGATTTTAGTTCATGTTAGGTCAGAGTGCAATGCAACTGCACTGCGATCCTGAGATTTTTCTCATGATTGCAGTGTATGTGCAATGCGTGTGTTATCCGTGTGTGATCCTTATTTTTCTCAGCAGCTGTCATCTGCCATTCAGCTCTGCTACATGGCCGCTGACAGCAGCCACCGACAGCCATGTAGCAGAGCTGAATGGCAGATGACAGCAGACACAGACAGAGCCACACGATCAGAATGAACTCGGGTGAACTTCACCCAACTTCATTGTCATGCCGCGGCTCTGTCTGTGTCGCATCCTGATTAGCGGTCACCCGTGCAGGACTCACTGGTGATCGCTAATCCCCTGAGTGACTGAATTGAGCAGCGCGATTAGCGCTGTTGTCACTCAGGTTACCCGCGGCCAGCTGGATCCTCCCCCCGTGACCGCAACTCACCTGTGACTTCATCGCTGTCACTCGGGTGACTTGCTGTCACTGTTCGAGGATCCAGCGGTGGCCACGAGTTACCTGACTGACATCAGATGATCGCGCTTCTCACCTCAGTTGCTGTGTGGAGGTGACAGGAGCGGTGGTGTTTTTCTGCAGCTCCTGTCACCTTCATGTAGCAGAACTGGAAGCGACACGGGACCTCTGTGGATTACGTCGGACAAGGATGGGTTTTTTGTGTACTTAATAAAGTGGTGAACGAGGGTCTTTGTTATTATTATTTCAAATAAAGGATTTTTTCACTGTGTGTGTTTATTAACTTTAATTTACAGGTTAATCATTGGGGGGTCTCATAGACGCCTGCAATGATTAATCTAGGATTTAGAGGCAGCTACGGGCTGCCATTAACTCCTTATTACCCCAATTGCCAATGCACCAGGGCAAATCGGGATGAGCCGGGTACTGTCCCAGAACTGTCGCATATAATGTATGCGGCAATTCTGGGCGGCTGCTGGCTGATATTGTTAGGCTGGGGGGCTCCCCATAACGTGGAGCTCCCCATCCTGAGAATACCAGCCTTCAGCCGTATGGCTTTGTCTGGCTGGTATTAAAATTGGGGGGGACCGCACGTCGTTTTTTTAAATTATTTATTTATTTTAATGCACAGCATAGACACGCCCACTGGCTGCTGTGATTGGTTGCAGTGAGACAGCTTTCACTCAGCGTGGGGGCATGTCTGACTGCAACCAATCATAGGTGCCGGTGGGCAGGTAAAGCAGGGAATACGAAATTGTTTAATGAGCGGCCGGCTTTTTCAAAAGAGGAGAAGCCGCCGGAGTAGTGTGAACGCCGTGCAACGCCGCGCTGGTGATCGGGGATCGGTGAGTATGAGAGGAGTATGAGAGGAGTATGAGAGGGGGGGAGGGATAGACCGACATGGACAGAGAGTGAGGGACAGAGATAGTGGCTGACCGACAGACCGACCGACAGACCGATAGACAGAGAGAGAATAGAGACCGAGAGGGAGAGACTAACTGACAGAGAATAGTGATTGACAGACATTGTGAGACATCACTCGTTTCCAGTGTTTTAGGATCTACAGTAAGTGGGTTTTTTTGTGGCTTGAGTTTAATGCTATTTGATGGCAATTTGGGATACAGAACAGGTGGATAAGTTCACATTTATCCTTTGCTCTATGCTGAAGACTTATACCAGAATTTCCATCTACATCTCCTAGATATGTGATTCAGGTGAAACCCCTGACAAATCCATTCATGATAATGAGGCAGCAGAGTTTCCTCCAGACTCCATTTGGCTTCTATTCAGTGGTGTAAATCTTTTCAATGTGGAAAAAAACTCTTGTTGATCTCACTTTTGTGCATGGTTAAAAAGACATGTAAAAAGATGAACACCGCCAGGCCACAAGCCAAATGGGAGCTCAAAGAGACTCCTTCTGCCTAAGGCTATGTGCGCACTTTGCTTTTTTACCTGCTTTTCAACTGCTTTTTGAACTGCAGCGTTTTAATGCCAAAATGCTTGTGTTATGCTTTTCAAGCAAAGTCAATGGGACATTGAGCTTTCTTGTGCGCACTTTGCTGTTCAGAACGGTTTGTTTAATTTGCATAAATTTGGGCAAAAACTTAGCGTTTAAAGAAGCAACATGTCAATTGTTTTTGCCATTTTGGATGCGTTTCCCATCCATTCAATTTAATACAAAACTGCAGCGTTTCTAAAAGCACCGGAAAACCACTAAAAACTCATGAAAACCGCAAGGTGCGCATAGGCTACTTTCTTTGCATTTTACATGCATTTTTAAAGCCAACAGCATTGTCCTTTTTGCCAGTGGATGCTTTTTGAACTGCAACTACCTCGACGCAAAGTGCGCACATAGCCTTATTACATTTAATTTTCCATCTGGAATTTTGTCTGAATCACATTTTTCAGAAATGTAAATGTAATCCCAGGTGTTAGCATTTAGTGTAAAGTGCAGGATAAATGTGAGCTGCACCATACTGCAATCTATGGAAGAAAGAATGAACAAATCAAGACCAGTTGAAAAATTGGCATTATTTATTTATTTTTTATGCCATATACCAGATAGTATAAGTGTTTAGGAAGCTTTATTTCTCAGATCAGTACAATTAGAGCGATACCTGTTTTTTTTAGTTTGGCTACCATCACACTAAAAATACTTTTTTACAAAAAAATGGTTTTTGCATCACCAAATTTTGAAGGCTATAGTTTTTGAAAAGTGATGCTGCATGTCAAAAGTCTCGTTCCCGCCATTTTCTGCCATCTTTGGCTTGCAAGGAACAGGAAGTTCCCAGAGGGCCCCAGCGCGACAGTGAGTGGCTGGAGAAAACCGAGGGGGTGTGACGGCATGTAACAGCAGAAGTGAAGCAGGGATGCCAGGACTCTCCCATAACGTTCCTGGGCACCGCAGAGGCAAGATGACGGCAGCACGAGAATGGTCACCAAAGCGCGCTGCTCCTAGGACCACGACCTGGATCGAGCAAGAGACTGAACAACTCTGCAGGAGGATGATAACGCAGTTCCTCTTTATTTTGGACCATTGGAGGGAAGAGATGAGGAGTAGAGTTGAGCGTAGTTCGTGGTTCTAGGTTCGCCAGTTTGCGGTTCGAGTGATTTTGGGGGGTGTTCGAGATAGAACTAGAACTCGAGCTTTTAGCTAAAAGTTCGGCAGTTCGAGTTACGTTCAAGAATGGTTCTATCAGCAAAAGCGTGGCTTTTTGCAGCTACAGTGTGCAGGGAGCCATCACTGGCAGCCTGCGGTAAGCTGGTAACCATGATAAATATCGGGTTTCCAAGCAAAGTGCTTTGGTTAGTAACCCAATATTTACCCTGGTTACATGTGCAGGGAGCCGACACTTCCCCGCTCGGCTCCGCCCCCTCCTGCTCTCGACATGTACACACACTCACACTCACCTGTCCCCAGCCATGCAGTCCCCGGCACTGATGTCTTCAGCGCCACATGGCCCCGCTAGGCTCAACCCACTTTGCACTCCACCGCCCGCACACATGGCCCCGCTAGGCTCCACCGACTTCGCACTCCGCCGCCCGCACACATGGCCCTGCTAGGCTCCACCCACCTCGCACGCCGCACACATTACCCCACTTGGCTTACCTGCGGTGATGAAGTCTTGCCCTCCCGACCTCAGCACTGTCACTGTTCTCCATGGCCACCGCTTCACATCTCCTCCTCTCGCTGCGGAGCTGAGACTGTGACTAGCGGTGACGTCACAGGCTCCTGTGATACTTGGCTGTGAAGACGGCGGTCATTGAAGTCAGTGGCAGCTCTGCTATCAGCAGTGCAGGAGATCATCACCGCAGGTAATGTACCTCGCTGACAGCAGCACTTGTCCTGCCGTGCAGTGACCTGCGCTGACCTATTGATGTTAGCTCAGGTCACTGCATTGCTCTCCCAGCCAATGGGGAACATTCTGATTTTCATTGACTGGGACAGTGACTATGGTATGGATCGTCATGGCAACCCCTCGGATTACAGCAGACCTGGATATGTTTTTCTTTCTAATAAATTGATGAAAGAGGGAATGTGTTGGGGAGTGTTTTTTCAAATAAAAATGTGTTTGTCGTCTATTTTTTTTTTATTACTGACTGGGTTGGTGATGTTGGGTATCTGATAGACGCCTGACATCACCAACCCCAGGGCTTGATGCCAGGTGACATTACACATCTGGTATTAACCCCATATATTACCCCGTTTGCCACCGCACAAGGGCACGGGATGAGCTGGGGCGAAGCACCAGGATTGGCGCATCTAATGGATGCGCCACTTCTGGGGCGGCTGCGGCCTGCTATTTTTAGGCTGGGGAGAGTCCAATAACCATGGACCTCCCTAGTCTGAGAATATCAGACCCCAGCTGTCTGCTTTACCTTGACTGGTGATCCAATTTTGGGGGGACCCCCACGTGGGGTTTTTTTTAAAATTATTTATTTAATTTAAAATAACAGCGTGGGGTGCCCTCAGTTTTAGATTTCCAGCCAAGCTGAAGCTGCCAGCTGTGGTTTGCAGGCTTCAGCTGTCTGCTTTACCCTAGCTGGCGATCAAAAATAGGGGGAATCCCACATCATTTTTTTTTTAAATTTATTTTTTTTTTTGTAAATAAAAGGCTAAGCACCCCTTAGTGCCACATGAAGGGCACCACAGTGCAAAATTACAAAATGCAGGAGAGTGGGACATTATGTGTGTTTCTGCCATTAAAATGACAGAAAAGACTGATATGAAGTGCACAAGCACAAGAAAATCACCAGAGCGCTCTACGCTGTGAAAAGCAGTAGAAAATGGCACTGGAGTGAACATGTGACCGCCTCATGTAGGTTGAAGCTATGGATCCTGGGTAAATTTATGTATTTTCCCTCCTTCAGTTTTTTTGCAGTATGCAAAAAAACCAGAAGGCACACGGATGACAATCGGATGACATACTGACAGTATACGGAACGGAAACGGATGCCACACAGATGCACCTGTGAAAAAAATGGACCGTTTTTTTGCGGACCGCAAAAACGGATCAGTCGTGTGAATGTAGCCTTATTCTAATCTGCCGTTTATAAACAGCAGGCAGAAATAAGTGAATAGCGCCCCCCAGCATCAGCAAATCTCCGGGGTTTCAGGGGTAGCTGAGACCCTGGAGATCATGATTCAGGCCGGTTTTTCTGATCCCTGCTCACGTGATCACCGGTATACACCGTATACCAATGATCACATTACAGTATATGACAGCGCAGGTAAAAAATTATTTATCTCCCATCTGGCATGAACAAACATGTCAGATGGGAGATAAATCTCCTCCCCGGTCCCCTCCAGTCCCCCGGTGTCACCAAAGTGACCCCCCGACCCCCTCCCGGAAATCCAAAATGGCCGCGTGCACAGCAGCGCGCAGGCCGCATTCACCCTACTCCTCTGATTTGTGTCGCATGTGCCATGACACATGCGACAGAAAAATCCTCCCCAGGCCCTGCCAGGTCACCCCCTATAACCCCACCGGTTAACCACCGGTAACCCCCCAGAAAATGGCGCTCTCAAAGAAGAGCCATCATCTCGCGCTGTATCCAACTCTTCCAGCTGCCCTGATGCCGGTGGTTTGCTGGGTAATAATGATTTCAGTTGATAATATACAGCTAGCCCTAACCCCATTATTACCCAGCGAACCACCCGTCACCAGGACGGCTGGAAGAGTGGGATACAGCACCAGATGATGGCGCTTCTATGAAAGCGCCATTTTCTGGGGCGGCTGCAGATTGCAATTCGCAGCAGAGGCTCCCAGACACCTAACCTGTGCTGCGGATGCCCTGAAGCCAGGTGGCTTGCTGGGTAATCATAAGTTAATACTAGCTTTATTTTACTAGCTAGTATTAAGTCAGAGATTCTTAATGTCAGGCAAGTTTGAACCAGCCATTAAGATTCTCCAATAAAGGGTTAAAAAAAAGACACCACACAGAGAAAAAAATACTTTAATAGAAATAAATACACAGACACACTTAGAGACTCCATGTTTATTAATCCCTCTTATCCCTCCATGATCCATGCTCTTCTGTCTTTCTCCTTCAGCCCATGCAGCTCTGCTCCATCAGCAGCACTGCATGGGAGAAAGACGCTGCTGCTCCCCGTGCAGTCTTCACTCCGTGAGTGATCAGTGCTGCTGACTGTTAGCGGTAACGTTACTGCTGACAGACTGTTACCATAGCAACGGTGCTCCGATCATGTGATTCCCGGTGCCGCTGTTAGCCGTGACGTCACCGCTAACAGGCGCGTTGCTATTGCAATGGTGATCTCCGTTATTTACCGGCTGTGTCAGCTGGTTCCTAACGGAATGGCGAAGCAGAATGGGGAGTCGACCGTGTGCCAGAGCATGTCGCCGTTACACGGCGATACACACACGTGCACCATGTACCGGAGAGATGTAATGACAGGACCTAGCATGACGTCAAAGCTATGTGACCAGTCTGTAGCCAAAGAGATAATAGACACGTGACTGGTCACATGGCTATTTTGACATCACGATAGGACCTGTCATCAGTGCTGGTTCCCGGAGGACGCAGTGATCATCAGGAGGAATAGTGACAGGAGACAGAGTGCAGGACGGATCGCGGGCACCGGTAAGTGTTATGGGAATCTTTATTAATTGTATGTGTACATTTATAATGTGTTTCTATGTGTTTGTGATTGCCTCCCATGTGATTGTTTCCTATGGGGTTCGAGTGGTTCCCCGAATCGGTTCGCTGAACCGAACTCGAACGCGACCTCTGTTCGGCAAACCAAGCTCAAGCCGAACTGCGACCGGTTCGCTCATCTCTAATGAGGAGCCTGGCAATAGCGATGCGAGCCCGTGAGTTCGAAGTCCCACTGGAGGAGTGGGTAAGCAGCTACCCAGCCCTGGTTGACCCGGCCTATATGGCTGCGGGGTCCAGTCTGCCCCCGCCCATCGCAAGCACTCCACCACCGTCACTCTCGTCCTCGGCGGACTTTGAGCTGCTTACTCCTATACCGGCATTGGAACCTCCAGTGTCCGTTTGTAGAGAACAAGCTGCAGAGCATCAGATCCAATCTGACCAGACCACGACAGCGGCTACCCCAACACCGGCCCGACCAGACTCGGCCGCATCACCGGGCTCGTACCTTGATACGGAGCACCCGGACTTTGCACCCCTGGCTGCGGAGCAGTCGGTTCTTTTGCTTGCCAGGGCGGAGCCTGTGGAGATGCCAGCTCCGCCGCTGCACGGCATCCCAGCGGCTGCTGGGGCCGCAAAAGTATACCTACGACTCATGCCAGTAAGGGAGGCGAGCCAAGACGCTGACGCCCCCTACTGGGAACGACAACAACATAAGCTATACTTGGAGATGACCACACAAAAATAGCGACGACTGAGAGAGAGAAGGAGAGTGGGAGAAGTGCCGCCTCCCGAGTCAGAGGGACGCATTACTAAGGTTTTGTGGAGCGGTTTGAACCCGACCGAGGATGGAGGTTTTTTAGAGAAGCAGGCCTCACGGCGGGGGTGTTTGTCTCCTGGAGAGATGGAGAGATGTAGAGGAGTATCTCCCAAGGGGGCATCTGGGCCGTAACCTGGAGCCGAGAGAGGTGGTTTCAAACACCCGGCATTGTGGAGAGAGGAAAAACCAAAAAAGAACAATACGACCAAAGTCCAAATATTGAGGTGAAAAAACTTTATTTGAAGGGATAGGTGCAGGGCGGCACAAACAAGTGTGGACACCAGCTGATGATCACTAAATATTAAGGATAATATCCTACTGCTGACAAATCATTAGCACGACCATATATAGTGTAGAACAATTACATGTAAAATCACAACATGTACAGATGTGGTCATAAAGTCAGTAGTCCTCCAGGCAAACGATATATACATATATATATATATATATATATATACTGTATATATACATATATATATATATATATATATATATATAAAACAAACCACAGGCATCATGGAAAAAGGGTTTCACTATAGCATAAGTTATCTTCCATGAATATCGCAATATCAGTGCATGCTGAATAATCAGCGTTGTGGTGCATGGAAGAGGGGCACAATGTGCACAATGTAAAGTAAAAGGGGAACCCTAAGATCCCGGATGCCAGAAAGCATTTAAATAATCAAATTATCATTTTACCTGAAGGGGAGCGGTGATCAATGCAATGCCCGTGTCCAACCCGACGGCTGTTTCGGCTGAGAAGTCTTCGTCAGGGGGCGTGGTGCAGTGAGGGGAAAGTGTGACTTTACAACAGGGCGTCCACCAATCATCGCCGATCGGCATGGCTGTGACGCGTGCAGCACCCGGGACAACCAAAGATGCACACCGTGCGTCGCGCCTCCCCCCGTCCGACACTTCCGGTCACATGGCCGCCACGTGTGCGCATCACGCTGCGGCCGTGCGAGCAGACGTCATGTGGGGTAACATCAGCGCAGCAGTGCGGTGACGTCTCAGCGCCCGCGGCGCGCATGCGCACAAACCAGACGAAATACAAGGCGTACTATAGGAATATAGGTAAAAATTGTGGCCAGAATATACAGGCATGAAAATAGGCCATAATGACATATGTATGTGATTGAGCTAGTGATTTAGGAAAAATTGTAGTTATATATATGTGTGTGGCATATATATCCAATATTATTCAAAAGTGATTTTTAGATCAGAGAGGTAAGATTCCTCCTTCAATACGTCCACGCTCCAAAAAATTCCCTCCGTTATCATCTTGTGCCAACGTGGAAATGTTTGTAAATCTGGTTTCCAAGGAATTTGACAATATTCCATCTGGTATCTCGCATGACAATCTTACTCAGCAGGAACGCAATAGATTGCGGGAGTTGCGGTCCTTGCCTGATGTGGTGCTGAAGCCGGCTGATAAGAGTGGGAACATTGTCGTCTGGCCTAGGAATCTCTACGAAAAGGAAGCATTTAGACAGCTACGGGATAGGGTCTGCTATAAAAAACTGACCAATAATCCCTTGTCTGCTATTTCCACCTTGCTTCAAAAAGCCCTGAAAACAGCACTAGACGGCAATGTTGTCACCAAAGAACTACCTTCGGCTCTCCAGATAATTGAACCAGTGATTCCCACCGTGTACCTCCTGCCGAAAATCCACAAGGATGTCAATTTACCACCAGGGAGACCTATTGTCTCAGGCAGGGGGAATTTTCTGCAGCATGTGAATCGCTGGATTGATACCAAACTCCAGCCACTCGTTGAGGGCCTACCACCCTCTATTAAGGATACTGGCGAGTTTCTCAGGAAGGTCGACGGACTCTGTGTGGGGGAAGATACATTACTGGTGACAGGAGATGTAGAATCCCTGTACACCAGTATTAAGCATTGTGATGGACTTCGGGCCTCCCGATTCTTTTTAGAGATGTCCAATATATCTATGGACATGGTGGCCCTGATTATGAAGTTATTGAAGACTGATCTCCATGAGTTCATGAAATCCCTCAACTCCAATAATTTGAACATCCGTATCACCCATACTCACCACACACAGTACGTCGACTTTCTTGACGCTACTGTCAAGAAGGATTCTAATAATACCATTCAAACCAACATCTATCGGAAGGAGACTGCAGGGAACATGCTCCTGCACGCGTCTTCGTCTCATCCTGGCCACATGATTTGGTCCATTCCAGTGGGCCAGTTCTTGCGTCTTTGCAGGATTTGCTCCACTGATCTTGACTTTGAAAAAAGAGCTGTTGACTTAATGCATAGATTCTATGCAAGAGGGTACAGTAAACAACGTGTCAAGAGAGCCTATAACAGGGCAAGGTATTCCACCCGTCATTCCCTGTTGTACGCTCCCATGAGACCCCAATCTCGGGATATCCTTATGTTTGTCACGGATTACCATGGCCAATTTCCAGCGATTAGATCGTGTCTGCAGAAATTTTGGCCCATCCTGCAGGCCGATCCGATCTTGGCCCAAATAGTTCCAGACAGGCCTATGTTGAGCATTCGGAGGTCAAAAAATCTATGCGACCAACTTGTTGTCAGCCACTATGAGGGAGTCACTCAGCCTTCTCCGTTTGGCCCTGTGTCCCCTCGCATGGGTTGTGCACCCTGTGGCCGCTGTGTGGCCTTTCCGAATGTGGACAGGATTGATTCATTTTCCGACTCTTTGGGGGAACATATTTTCTCCATCAAAAAATACATCACGTGCACTACGACGGCGGTCATTTATTATGCCACCTGCCCTTGCCCCAAAATCTACGTCGGTTTAACGACAAGGCAATTTAAGGTGCGTATTCGGGAGCATGTGAACGGGATAGTTGCAGCGGCAGATTGTCTGGATATTTCATCATTAAAAACTATCCCGCGTCACTTTCGACAATATCACCAGTCTAATCCGACGCTGTTACAGGTCAGGGGCATTGATCATCTTGATTCCAATATCCGTGGTGGCAAGATTAGTCAAAGATTGGCCAGGATGGAGACCAGATGGATTTGGACTCTAAAAACTCTCCAACCTATGGGCTTAAATTAAAATATCTCTTATGCCTCATTTTTGTGACGGTCATGTTTTTTTTGGGGGGTTTTCCTTCCTTGGTTTTATATTTTGATATTTACCCATTTTATTTTATTTATTTAGGCGTCCTCCATCTATTTATTGAATTGATATATGTATGAATCTTATCTATGATTGGTGCGGAACATCCTTAATGACCAGGAATTCTGATGCAGCTATATGAAGCAAGAAACATCTTGAAGAATAAAGAATGTTGATATATGAACTTTGATCTCTCTTATGCGGTCATCAATAGTAGGCTATGCGTATGGGGAGCCATGAGGAACAGTAATATTATCATCTTTTGCACTGTCTTCTATAAGAATACATAATAAATTTCTAGCGAATGAGACACATACAGTATTTATATCGCCTCTAGTGCCTTCCCTAGCTCTTGCCCCCCTTTTCTTTAAATATTGTCTTTTAAAGCCATTCTGTAGTTATATTGTGTGATGTGACTGTTTGTTATCCATATGTCCTATTATTTAGTTATGATAGACTATCTGATATAAAAATCCCTTTTGTAAATTATTGGATATATATGCCACACACACATATATATAACTAAAATTTTTCCTAAATCACTAGTTCAATCACATACATATGTCATTATGGCCTATTTTCATGCCTGTATATTCTGGCCACAATTTTTACCTATATTCCTATAGTACGCCTTGTATTTCGGCTAGTTTGTGCGCGTGCGCGCCGCGGGCGCTGAGATGTCACCGCGCTGCCGCGCTGATGTTACCCCGCATGACGTCTGCTCGCACGGCCGCCGCGTGATGCGCACATGTGGCGGCCATGTGACCGGAAGTGTCGGACGGGGGGAGGCGCGGCGCGCGGTGTGCATCTGTGGTTGTCCCGGGTGCTGCGCGCGTCACAGCCATGCCGATCGGCGATGATTTGTGGACGCCCCGTTTTAAAGTCACACTTTCCTCTCACTGCACCACGCCCCCTGACGAAGACTTCTCAGCCGAAATGGCCGTCGGGTTGGACACGGGCATTGCATTGATCACCGCTCTCCTTCAGGTAAAATGATAATTTGATTATTCAAATGCTTTCTGGCATCCAGGATCTTAGGGTTCCCCTTTTACTTTACATTGTGCACATTGTGCCCCTCTTCCATGCACCACAACGCTGATTATTCAGCAGGCACTGATATTGCGATATTCATGGAAGATAACATGCTATAGTGAAACCCTTTTTCCATGATGCCTGTGGTTTGTTATATATATATATATATATATATATATATATATATATATATATATATATATATATACATGTATATATCGTTTGCCTGGAGGACTACTGACTTTATGACCACATCTGTACATGTTGTGATTTTACATGTAATTGTTCTACACCATGTATGGTCGTGCTAATGATTTGTCAGCAGTAGGATATTATCCTTAATATTTAGTGATCATCAGCTGGTGTCCACACTTGTTTGTGCCGCCCTGCACCTATCCCTTCAAATAAAGTTTTTTCACCTCAATATTTGGACTTTGGTCGTATTGTTCTTTTTTGGTTTGTACTATTTATAACGACTTGTCCTAGTCCCCATCCAGTTTTTGTGAGCACTATGGTTGCACTATATTGCTATATCATTTTCTGGTAAATTATGGTGTGGCTGTGGCTCTTTCTGAAGATTGTGGAGAGAGGAGCTGGTATACCTTGGATGTGAAGAAGCTTGTTATGATCGATAAGCAGGTCATGCCAGCCTCCGCTGTAGGTTTCAAGCATTGATGGTAGCGGTACCAGGCTATCTAAAGTTAGAATGTTAGAAATCTGTTTTCTTTTATTATTTTTCTTAGTTTGTTATTTTTGTTGAGAAATTATAAGTAATGTTATAATATGCAAAATGATGATTACCGGGTTTAAATTAACAGAGTACCTCATCTGATTGAGAAAGTTTATACAATGTTTGAACCTGGTGCATGGACTCAGCTTCTTTGATACAGATATATATATATATATATATATATATATATATATATATATATATATAAAAGTAGTAAAAATGGACCATGGCTGGGGGACTGGTTGCGGCCAAAACGGACTGGTGCTATTGTAAATGAGTTGCACCTCCTGTGCCTACCAGAGTCGTCCTTACAAATCCGGGACTTTAACCCTGTCACGGACCCCAAGTAGGAATGCAGCGGGTCAGGTTTGTTTGGGTGGCGGGTTAATGGGATCCGGGACGTTGGAACTGGACTGTCGCAGGAAGGGGCTGCAATGGAGCAGGTTGAGCCCCCGCTACCAGCACAACCTGTTACGGTTGCTGCGAGCACTGGAGACTATGTCCAAATTTCTTGCTACTGCACATGTGCGAGCGCTGGAGACTAAGTCCAGATTTCTTGCTACTGCACATGTGCGAGCGCTGGAGACTAAGTCCAGATTTCTTGCTACTGCACATGTGCGAGCGCTGGAGACTAAGTCCAGATTTCTTGCTACTGCACATGTGCGAGCGCCGGAGACTAAGTCCAATCTTGGAGCCATTGCACATGTGCGGGTGACATCATCGCTGACACGAGGTCACATGTCTCTGACACCTTCTATGCCGAGTGGTCGCTGGTCATGTGCTTGTGACGTCTTGCTCGGTGATAGGCCAGCATGACGTCACTCCTGTCGTTCTGGCAGCAGATTGGCTCTGGTGTCCTCCATCTTGGATGAGGCACAGAGTCTATATAAGACCCTGACACACGCCGCATGGTGCTCAGTCCTCTTGGTTCATGCATATGAGTAGACGCTCTGTGCGCGTTCCTCTAGGCATTCCTCTGTCTATGCTAGGTGAGCGCTACCGTCAGGGTAGCGTTCTTATACCTTACAGCTTCGGCTGCTGTCCGTATCCTTACCTCTTAGGGGAGCGGACATAGGCAGGTGCCTGAGGCACATGGTCTGGCTGGGCCTTGTGATTCTACTCGTAGGTGGACGTTGCCGCTAGGGTAACGTTCCTTATACTGCGTCTGGCAGTTGTTCGTATCCTCGCACACTAGGGGAGCGAACCGAGGTAGGAGCTTTGTGCGGCTTACGCTGCTGTTTGTCTCTTTTGCACCACTAGAAGAGCGGACCTAGGCAGGTGCCATATCTAGTGGTTCGTGTCCTCGCACACTAGTGGAGCGAACGCAGGTAGGAGCTTTGTGCGGCTTACGCTGCTGTTCGTCTCTTTTGCACCACTAGAAGAGCGGACCTAGGTAGGTGCCATTTCGCACACATTGCCTTTGTCTCTGTGATTATTAACAGAGATCATTCCACACACCCTCCAAGTAAGAGAGGAATTGCTTTACTTACTTATTATATCCTTCTGTGAGTTAACAGAGGTATTGCACTCTGCCATAGTCTGCAGCAAAGTCTTTGCACGGTGGACCCTGACTGTCTGATACTCCTTTCAGTTATTATCAGACAGCCCCCCGTAACATTAGGACTGAGCCAAGGGTCTGGCAGTTATGGCAGAATATCAGCAGTTACACCGTTACATACAAGTACTTGAGTCCCGGCTCAAGAGTATAGAGGATAAACCTCAGACCATGGTGACATCTGCACATGATCCTCGACTTGCTCTGCCAAACAGATATTCTGGCGATGCCAGATCATGTCGTGGTTTCATTAGTCAGTGTCAGATACACCTAGAGGTCAACTCTTCTCGCTTCTCTACGGAGAGGTCCAGAGTAGGCTTTATCATCTCCTTACTTCAGGACAAAGCCTTAGAATGGGCGACTCCCCTATGGGAGCGCTCTGATGTGTTTACTCTGAGACATCAAGACTTTCTTGATGCTCTTAAGGCGGTATTCATGGGTCCGCAGGTTACCCATGATGCGGCCCTGAGACTGTTAGATCTATCTCAGGGTTCGTTATCCACTAGTTCTTATGCCATTGCTTTTAGAACTCTGGTGGCAGAACTAGATTGGCCAGAGAAGGTGTTGATTCCTATCTTCTGGAGAGGGTTGGCAGGCTATGTCAAGGATGCCCTTGCTACTCGTGAGGTCCCTGCTTCTCTGGAGGACTTGATCACAGTAGCAACGAGGATCGATGTACGCCATAAGGAACGTAGACTCGAGGTCTCTTCCTCACGCCCTAAGCATCGGGCTATTCCAGTTGTTGAGGGTCCACTACCATCTTCCTCAGCATCTGAAACATCTCCCACTCCTATGGAGTTAGGTCATACGTTCTCCAGACTACGCAAGTCTGGTCCTCCTATATGTTACGTATGTCGTCAGGCTGGGCACTATGCCAACAAGTGTCCTAGTCGTCAGGGAAACTCCCTGGCCTAGTAACCATTAGAGGGGGGTTACTAGAGACGTCTTCTGCACCCTCTAAGTGTTGTATCCCAGGTCAGCTCTCGTTATCTGAGAATACATGGCCTATTATGGCTTTTGTGGATTCCGGAGCTGACGGGATTTTTGTGTCCTCAGGATTTGTAAAGGGACACAATATTCCCTCTATCATGTTAGAGGCGCCTATTCCTGTCCATGTTGTTAATGGAACTATGTTGTCTGACTCCATTACATTGAGGACAGTTCCCTTGCGCCTTTCCCTGTCTCAGGGTCACATAGAGGAGATTTCTTTTCTTGTTTTGCCTGAGGGTATAGACGACGTCCTTCTGGGTCTTCCATGGCTTCGGACTCATGCTCCTCACATTGACTGGGAGTCTGACAGCATTATTAGTTGGGGTTCGAAATGTCAGTCCCGATGTCTTCCCTTACCACCTAAGGTCGTTGCGGTTGCATCAACTGATCTCTCTCCCATACCTACACCCTATTTGGATTTCGCTGACGTGTTCTCCAAACAGGGTGCTGAGGTTCTTCCACCCCATAGGCCATATGACTGTGCTATAGACCTTATCCCAGGTTCGGTTCCACCTAAAGGCAGGGTTTACCCCCTGTCGATACCTGAGTCGGAGGCCATGTCGACCTATATAAGAGAGAGTTTAGAGAAGGGGTTCATTCGTAAGTCTGTCTCTCCCGCGGGAGCTGGGTTTTTCTTTGTTCGGAAGAAAGAGGGTGATTTGCGTCCCTGCATAGATTACAGGGGTCTCAACGCAATCACAATAAAGAACAAATACCCATTACCTTTAATTTCGGAGCTCTTTGACAGACTGAGAGGAGCTCAAGTTTTTACGAAGTTGGATCTGCGGGGTGCGTATAACTTGGTACGAATTCGAAAGGGTGACGAATGGAAGACCGCTTTTAACACCCGAGACGGTCACTATGAATACCTCGTCATGCCTTTTGGGTTATGTAATGCACCCGCAGTATTTCAGGACTTCGTAAACGATGTGTTCAGGGATTTACTGTTATCCTCAGTCGTGGTGTATCTGGACGACATCCTGATTTTTTCTCCTGATCTGGAGACTCATCGTCAGGATGTCGTTCGTGTCCTTTCCCGTTTAAGGGAGCACTCATTGTTTGCTAAACTTGAGAAATGTGTATTCGAGCAGTCCTCATTGCCTTTTTTGGGTTACATTATCTCACAAGAGGGTCTGGCTATGGATCCTGCGAAGCTCTCTGCTGTCCTGCAATGGTCCGAACCTCATTCCTTGAAGGCGGTGCAACGCTTCTTAGGATTCATAAATTATTACAGGCAGTTCATACCCCATTTTTCTACTTTGGTGGCCCCTTTGGTGGCCTTGACTAAGAAAGGTGCTAATCCCAAAGCCTGGTCTACTGAGACATCTCAGGCTTTTGAGGCAGTAAAAAGACACTTTTCAACTGCTCCCGTTCTTCAAAGACCCGATGAGAATAAGCCCTTCCTCTTAGAGGTTGATGCCTCTTCAGTGGGTGCTGGTGCGGTCTTGTATCAAAAGAACGGTGCAGGTAGAAAAAGGCCGTGTTTCTTCTTTGCTAAAACCTTTTCACCGGCAGAGAGAAACTATACCATTGGGGATAGGGAACTGCTCGCCTTGAGATTAGCCTTGGAGGAGTGGCGTCACTTGCTGGAAGGAGCGAAACATCCTTTCCAGGTCTATACAGACCATAAGAATCTGACGTACTTACAAACCGCTCAGCGTCTGAATCCTCGCCAAGCCCGCTGGTCCTTGTTTTTCTCCCGCTTTCACTTCTCCATCAACTATCTGTCTGGGAGTAAGAATAACAAGGCAGACGCCCTGTCTCGCTCTATGCTTTCTACCCAGGAAGAGATTGACGAACCTCGTCTTATCCTTCCCTCCAGGGTTTTTCATACGCTCTCCCCTGTGACGTTAGACCAAATCCCACCGGGCAAGACCTTTGTTCCGCCTGATCGACAGAATGATATACTGTCATGGGCCCACACCTCAAAGGTGGGTGGGCATTTTGGTATTAGGCGGACACGAGAGTTACTGGAGAGGTGGTATTGGTGGCCACACTTAGCCAGCCACGTCAAGAGATATGTCGGTTCCTGCTACTCGTGTGCTCGCAACCGTCCATTACGGCAGAGACCGGCTGGGCTCTTGCATCCTTTACCAGTGCCAGATAGACCATGGGAGGTGGTAGGCATGGACTTTGTGGGTGATCTTCCATGTTCACAGGGACATAGATTTGTGTGGGTCATTACGGACCATTTCTCCCGGATGGTTCATCTCGTACCGTTATCGAGAATCCCATCTTCCAGGGTACTAGCCAAACTATTCCTCAAGCATGTCTTTAGGCTTCACGGGATGCCAGATCGTATCATTTGTGATAGAGGCCCGCAATTTACTTCCCGTTTCTGGCGAGATCTTTGTAGCCTTCTGCAAATTGAGTTGAATCTCTCTTCGGCATACCATCTGGAGACTAATGGTTTGGTTGAACGTACCAATCAATCTATGATTATATACCTTCGACACTTCGTTGCTGAGAACCACGATAACTGGTCCTCCCTCCTACCCTGGGCAGAATTTGCCCTTAACAATTCGCTGGCTGAGGCCACTGGGCAGACACCGTTCGTACTCAATAATGGGCAACACCCTAGGGTACCGGTACCGTTTCCCGCTGCTGCATCTCCTCCTCTTGTGGCCGACTGGGCAACTAATGCAAGAGAGGTTTGGGATCGGACTCAAGAGTCGATCCAAGCAGCTAAGGACCGTATGAAGACGGTGTCCGATCGGTTTCGTCGTCCGGCTCCTGTCTTTTCTCCAGGGGACTTTGTGTGGCTCTCTGCAAAACACGTGAGACTTATAGTGAGCTCTGTCAAATTTGCTCCTCGCTTCCTGGGTCCTTATGAGGTTCTTCGACAGGTAAATCCTGTAGTCTATCAATTGAAGTTACCTGTCCATCTTAGGATTCATGACAAATTCCATGTCTCACTGCTAAAGCCGGCTATTTTACCTCACGCTCGTGAAGTGCACTCTCCTGCCTCTGATTCCTCTCGCTCTAGCTATGAGGTACGAGCCATAGTTGGTTCTAAGATGGTTAGAGGGCGCAGGTTCTTCTTGATAGATTGGGAGGGCTATGGCCCGGAACATCGCTCTTGGGAGCCTGAGGAGGCTGTCAATGCTCCCGACTTAGTTGCCGATTACCTGCGTCGCCGGGAGGGGGGCCCTTGAGGGGGAGGTACTGTTACGGTTGCTGCGAGCACTGGAGACTATGTCCAAATTTCTTGCTACTGCACATGTGCGAGCGCTGGAGACTAAGTCCAGATTTCTTGCTACTGCACATGTGCGAGCGCTGGAGACTAAGTCCAGATTTCTTGCTACTGCACATGTGCGAGCGCTGGAGACTAAGTCCAGATTTCTTGCTACTGCACATGTGCGAGCGCCGGAGACTAAGTCCAATCTTGGAGCCATTGCACATGTGCGGGTGACATCATCGCTGACACGAGGTCACATGTCTCTGACACCTTCTATGCCGAGTGGTCGCTGGTCATGTGCTTGTGACGTCTTGCTCGGTGATAGGCCAGCATGACGTCACTCCTGTCGTTCTGGCAGCAGATTGGCTCTGGTGTCCTCCATCTTGGATGAGGCACAGAGTCTATATAAGACCCTGACACACGCCGCATGGTGCTCAGTCCTCTTGGTTCATGCATATGAGTAGACGCTCTGTGCGCGTTCCTCTAGGCATTCCTCTGTCTATGCTAGGTGAGCGCTACCGTCAGGGTAGCATTCTTATACCTTACAGCTTCGGCTGCTGTCCGTATCCTTACCTCTTAGGGGAGCGGACATAGGCAGGTGCCTGAGGCACATGGTCTGGCTGGGCCTTGTGATTCTACTCGTAGGTGGACGTTGCCGCTAGGGTAACGTTCCTTATACTGCGTCTGGCAGTTGTTCGTATCCTCGCACACTAGGGGAGCGAACCGAGGTAGGAGCTTTGTGCGGCTTACGCTGCTGTTTGTCTCTTTTGCACCACTAGAAGAGCGGACCTAGGCAGGTGCCATATCTAGTGGTTCGTGTCCTCGCACACTAGTGGAGCGAACGCAGGTAGGAGCTTTGTGCGGCTTACGCTGCTGTTCGTCTCTTTTGCACCACTAGAAGAGCGGACCTAGGTAGGTGCCATTTCGCACACATTGCCTTTGTCTCTGTGATTATTAACAGAGATCATTCCACACACCCTCCAAGTAAGAGAGGAATTGCTTTACTTACTTATTATATCCTTCTGTGAGTTAACAGAGGTATTGCACTCTGCCATAGTCTGCAGCAAAGTCTTTGCACGGTGGACCCTGACTGTCTGATACTCCTTTCAGTTATTATCAGACAGCCCCCCGTAACACAACCGGTAGCGCTCCATAGTTTATAAAAGGTGAACTCTAGGAGTTTGACGAAACATTTAAGCAAATGTGCCTCCCTTATGTGTGATGAAAACCGAAAATGTTAATAAAAATGTTATTCCTTTAACCTTGCAGTTTTTTTAAAAAAAAAATAAACCTCTGGATGTCCTGTAGCTCGAGGACGAGCTACGTTTAACCAAGGGGGATTGTGACGCCCCTGGACTTTTCAGGTCACAGGGTACTGCACAAACTGCCCTCCCCATGCAGTATTCAACCCCCAATTGTTCTTACTCTCTATCCTACAGTACTGCTTCCATCAGCATTCACAAATCCTAGATACACCTTGCACCACACCTGTCAGGCACACCAGTGGGCTGCTTAATCAGGAATAGGGCTGCCCACCTAGGGGTCAAACAGGGAGGTGGGAGGTGTCAAGTCAGTTGAGTGGTAGCCCTCGAGCTGTGAGGAGCTCTGAGGAAGCTGGGAGTTGGAGCTCACAGTGGAGAAGTAAACTATTTCGCAGACGGTGGTCTGGAACTAGAGGAGTCGGACCCCCAGTCGCAAGGGACTGAGGCTATGTGACTGGGACCCATCAAGAAGGACGGTCAGCAGCCTGGTCTCATCACCGATCCGGGACCGAAGGCACGACGGGTTACACGAATCCTAGGTCGGGGAGAAGCTTCATCCAACCTGGCAATTAACCTGCGGAGAATGGGGCCTTTATGGACTGTTCTCACCAGCTCAGAGATCGGGGGTACTAGCACAATGGGGGATTGGGCTTTCCTGGCAAGCAGCCCACTGAAATCCCAAGAGTGAGCCCCTGAGAGCAGGCTCCTCCACTTAGCCATAGTGGGGAGTGGGGCCCGGACAGCTCCAAGCTACCATGCCACAACGGACAATCTAAAACTTAGTGCCAGGAAGCAGGTTACAGACCACTGGCAGTACTGTAAGGGATGGGACCCGGGCGATCTTCCCTCGAGAGGCAACAGCGTTAAAAGACTTGGTTTACCCTGTTGTCTTCATCTGCTTTATTGCTGGATGAGTACCCGACTGACCACTGCACTGCGTCCGCGCATCAACTACTAGAGTCCCGAGGACTACCCCTACCCGTGGAGGGCAACGTCACCTAGCTGCCCCACTCCATTACTCCGGGTACTCCCAACAGCAGCGGCGATCCTCCCTATTACCTCACACCACGGGTGGCATCACGAACTATACCAAATCCCCTGTAAATACTCCCTTTTCATTTGAGTGCGGCCCCTGAGCCCCCAGGTCCGGAGACCCTCGAGCCACGAATGATCACCACTCCCGGATCCGAGCGGTTCGATCACGTTGCAGGGGCGGCACACTTTCGCAGTCATTTTCCTGAAGTCCCTCATGTCAGAAGCAGCACACTGGCAGATTGAGATCTCGGCTCTCCGCAGCCATTATCCTGTAACCCATCGCATCCACTAACCAAAGATCAATGGAGCCCATATCACGCCGACGCAAGACCCCTTCCTCCCAACTTTGAGCCCGCAGCTGCAAACCCGCTCCACCGCATCCACCAGTAAGCTATATCTGTATTATAAGATGCACCCACATTTTCCCTCCAATTTTAGGGAAAACAGTGCATGTTAAAATCCAAAAAAATATGGTTGATTTTGTTTACAAAATCCTCAATCATTGAGTAAATACTACCCTGCTTGTTGCCACTGTGTAAATAGAAAAGCAGCTATTTATTTGCTGTTACTGCTGTTTATCACACATAGAATACAGACCAAACGTTTAGACACACCTCATTTAAAGAGTTTTCTTTATTTTCATGACTCTGAAAATTGTATGACCTGGCCTCCACAGTCACCAGACCTGAACCCAATCGAGATGGTTTGGGGTGAGCTGTACCGCAGAGTGAAGGCAAAAGGGCCAACAAGTGCTGAGCATCTCTGGGAACTCCTTCAAGACTGTTTGAAGACCATTTCTGGTGACTACCTCTTGAAGCTCATCAAGAGAATGCCAAGAGTGTGCAAAGCAGTAATCAAAGCAAAAGGTGGCTACTTTGAAGAACCTAGAATATAAGACATATTTTCAGTTGTTTCACACTTTTTTGTTAAGTATTTCATTCCACATGTGTTAATTCATTGTTTTGATGCCTTCAATGTGAATCTAGAATTTTCAGAGTCATGAAAATAAAGAAAACTCTTTGAATGAGAAGGTGTGTCCAAACTTTTGGTCTGTACTATTTATTAATTCACTTTCACACACTGTGTTTTGATGATAATACTGCAGCAACAGGTCATAGTATGTCACTTGAATCTATTCACAGTCTGACACTATCACTTTCTTTTTCAATCAAATAAAACAGCACTGGAGTAGTACAACACAATCACAATAGGTCTTTTTGCATCTCTATGCTGTGTGCACTGAGCTCATATCCCTATACAGTGCAGGCATGAAATGGTGTTCCTTGGCCGGCCGCTATGCCTTAGGCCTTTTGCACACGCTGTGTTTTTATATATTTTTTGGTTCAGTTCTGGTGCAGTTTGTTGCCCAAATCTGCATATCTATCCTTATGCCAAGTCAATAAGAATTCTGAAGTGCTGTGCGCATGTTGCTTTTTTTTTGTTTGCAGTTTTGGGTGCAGGAAAAAAAGCACCATATCAATTGTTGATGCTTTTTTTCCTGCATATTTTAGCCCTTCCAGCCATTGATTTCACTAAGAAAACTGCATGGCACAAAAACGCACCAAAAAACGCATGCGTTTTTTGGTGCATTTTTCTGCCATAAGATGCAGTTTTTGACGCATAAAATCTCTGCAACAAAAATGCAGTATAAGGGTGTGCTCACATAGCCTTATACTGTATGTAATAGCCCGCTTGATTGGCAATGCCACTCCATGTAACCGTATTGTCTGATTGCTGCAGACAGAGCATTGTTGCAGAGCCCGTGCTGCTGCATAAGAAGTCATTGTATCTCATGCGAGTTTCGCTGTGCATCACCTGTCCCGGACTCACACTCTGCTCACAAGAGCGGGTTGGTTGCATGCATCTCTATGCAGCCGACACGCTCCTATGAGGAGAGTGTGAGTCCATGACGGGTGGTGCACTGCAAAACTCGCACGAGATACTCGCGAGGCAATCGCAAGTGTGACACTGGCCTTAGCCCAATCATTGAATGTGCAGCATGTGAGAAATGGCACAGGACATTTTTTTACCAATCAACTGTCCTCTACTGGTAATGCTTGAGATGTATTAAGATTTTGACATGTTAACATGACAGTTGTGAAATAACTTTTTCTCAGTGCTCGATTTAGTTAGTAATAAAACTTTCATTTCTTTTCTCAATTATCAAACTATTTTAATTGTCAAGTGATAACTTGTCATCAGCTGGAAAGCTTTAAAACATTACTGGCTCATAAACTCCTAAAAAATCATACTTTGACCTAATTTACTTAAATGTTGGCAGAGCAGTGCCATCAGGTGGCATTTGAAGTTAACATTCACCTTAAAGAGTTGTAATTATAATTTAATCTAAAGTCAATGCTTGTCTCAAATGTTAATGTAAACGAGTACAGAATGTTTCTGGATGAACCTCTAGCAGGATCAAGATTGATGGAGGCCTCTGCACAAAAAAAAAATCGCCATTGGCCTGCTCTATAGTAATATAATCCGTACAATATATAAATTAAGTGAAATAGTTGAAACCTAAATAGAACCTATCACAATTGAATAAGCAGTGAGATCTATTACCCCGAGCAAAAATATAAACACAACATTTTTCATAGGCTAAACTCAAATATCCAAGACTTTTTCTCTGTACACAAAAGGCCTTTGTCTCTCAAATATTGTTTACAAATTTGTCTAAATCTGTATTAGTGA
This sequence comes from Anomaloglossus baeobatrachus, assembly GCF_048569485.1. NCBI lineage: Eukaryota > Metazoa > Chordata > Amphibia > Anura > Aromobatidae > Anomaloglossus > Anomaloglossus baeobatrachus. Next base: position 465,822,144 of record NC_134354.1, read on the forward strand.
GTAGGGCTGGGCGAACCTCCCGATGTTCGGTGTTCGGGAGGCTCGTCTGAACGTTTTGTAAAGTTCGTGTTCGAGTTCTGATACAACACAAACTTGCGTTCGAACACCAAACTGGGACTTTACAGTTGTTTGATGGGGCGGGGGTCTGTAAAATAAAGAATACAGTTAATAATAAACATTGTCATTATACTTACAGGTCCCGCGATGCGTCTTGCAGACTCTGTCTCCTGCCGCTTCTCCTTCCGATCATCGCTGTGCCCTCCCGGTAACCAGCACTGATGATAGGATCTTCCGTGATGTCATAGCATATGACCAGTCACATGTGTATTATCTCACTGGCTACAGACTGGTCACATGGCTATGACATCATGCTAGGTCCTGTCAGCGCATCTCGCCAGTATACGGTACTCGACTAAGCATCTCCTTACTCAGTATACTCGGTGAGTGCCATGTATCGGCGAAATGCTCGGGCACATGCTCGGATTCCCGTCCCTGCATGTCGGCGCTCTTTACAGAGTCAGCCCATATGCAGGGACTGGCTGCCACAGCCAGTGAATAGTGGCACCAGGAATCAGGTGATCGGAGATCACCATTGCTATAGTAATCCACCTGTCAGGTTACTATTGCAACGGTGGCAGCAGTGACGTCACTGCTTACCAACCCGCAACCTCTGCTCACTCATTGAGTGATTAAACTGAACGGGGGAGGAGGAGCGATCTTCCTCCCCTGTTCTGTCTGATGTAGCAGAGCTGCATGGGTTGAAGAAGAAAGAAGACAGAAGACCAGGATAATGGAGGGGTGAGAGGGAGTAATAAACATTGAGTCTCTAAGTGTGTCTGTGTATTTATTTCTAATAAAGTATATTTCTCTGTGTGGTGTCTTTTTTAACCCTTTATTGGAGATTCTTAATGGCCGGGTCAAACTTGCCTGACATTAAGCATCTCTGGCTTAATACTAGCTGATAAAACAAAGCTGGTATTAACCCCTTGTTACCCAGCGTGCCACTCGTTACCAGGGACACTGGAAGAGTTAGATACAGTGCCAGAAGATGGTGCTTATATGAAATCACCATTTTCTGGGGCGGCTACGGACTGTAATGCGCAGCAGGGGGGGGGGGCAGAAAACTTGGGCCAACCTGCGCTGTGGATTCCAATCCCCAGCTGCCTAGTTGTTCCTGGCTGGACATAAAAATGGGGCGAAGCCCATGTCGTTCTTTTTTTTAATTATTTCATGAAATTTATGAAATGATTAAAAAAGGGGCTTCCCTATATTTTTGGTTCACAAATAGGCAGCTGGGGGTTTGTATGTAGCCCGTACCTGCCTGCTGTACCTGGCTAGCATACAAAAATGAGGTGAAGCCCACGTCATTTTTTTTTTTTAGTTTTTTGGCAAAAAAACTTAAAAAAAAATGCTTCCCTGGATTTTCCATTGCCAGTGAAGGTAACACCAAGCAGTGGGGTTAGCAGCCAGTAGCTGCTTGGATTACCCTTAGTTAGCAATACAGAAAATGCAGCAGGAGCCCACACATTTTTTTTTAATTATTTATTTAAATAACTAAAAAAAATGGGCTTCCCTGTAGTTTGATTGCCTGATATCACAGTACTGTAAAAAGAAATACATCATTAAAAAAAATGACGTAGTGCGCCGCGGTATTTTTGATTCTCAGCTCAGATAAAGAAGAAGGCTACGGGCTGCCACCCCCATCTGCCTGGCGTTACCTTGGCTGGCAATCAAAATAATTTAAAAAAAAAGCGTTGGCTCCCGCTGTATTTTGATCGCCAGTCAGGTAAAGTCAGGCAGCTGGGGGCTGGGATTCTCGACAGCCTGTAGCCGCCCTGGAAATGGCGCATTGTTTAATAGCGCCATTTCCAGGTGCTTTACCTGGCTCGTCCAGCGGCCCTGATGGCGATGGCTCGCTGGTTAATAAAGGGGTTAATACCAACTTTGTATTGTTAGATGGTATTAATCCCAAAATTCATGGTGTCACGCCAAATTAGATATGGCCACCATGAATTTCTAGGAAACAGTAAAAAATCACAACATAGAGAACATTTTTTTATTAGAAATAAAACAAAAAACATTTAGAGACTCCACCTTTATTATAAAAAATTCCTTAGTCTGACATAATCCACAGGGACAGCCATGTCAGCTTCATCACTCTGTACAGACACAGTCAATATACAGTGAGAAGCAAAGCGCAAAGTCAACTCTGGTTCGTCACTGTGTATAGACAGTGTTTATACACAGTGAGAATCACAGAGAGCCATGTCAGGTCTGCTACACCGCTCTGCACAGAGCGATGAAGCAGACGCTGACAGTGAGGGTATGACTCGTACAGTCCCACATTGCATCACCCCACTCTCACAACAGCTGCGCCCCAGCTGTGGAAATACATGCAGCTGACCCGCTGCCGTCGGGAGATTGTGCGCCGTGATGCGATGACACTCGCATCATGGCGCACCAGGAGCTTTGATGATGTCATACTCACGTGATCAGTTTGTAGCCAATGAGGTAATACAACATTCACACGTGACTGGTCACGAGGGTATGACGTCACGGTCATGGCAGGTCCTTTTAGCCAGAGGTGCTTACCGGGGGAAAAAGCAATGAACAGACGGACATGGAAGCAGAAGCGCCGGGAGACAGAGTCTGCAGGACGTTGCGGGACATGTAAGTATGATCATAATGTTTTTTTAATATTGTGCTTTTTTTAACAGCCCCTGGACCTGAACTGTAACACAAACTGTAATACGAACATCCCAGAAAGCTCGTGTTCGGGGTCATGTGCACGAACACCATGTGTTCGGTACGGACCCAGAACTTTACAGTTCGGGTTCGCCCATCCCTATTAGTGAGCACTTCTTTGCTGAGATTTTCCATCCACCTCACAGGTGTGGCATATGAAGATGCTGATTAGACAATATGATTAATGCACAAGTGTGCCTTAGGCTAGCCACAATAAAAGGCCACTCTAAAATATGCAGTTTTATCACACAGCATAATGCCACAGATGTTGTGAGTTTTGAAGGAACGTGCAATTGGCATGGTAACTGCAGGAATCTCTTTCAGAGTTGTTGCGAATGAATTGACTTTTCCTTCCTCTAACATAAGCTGTCTCCAATGCCATTTAAGAGAATTTGGTAGTACATCCATTCGGCCTCACAACCGCACACCACGTGTAACCTCACCAGACCAGGATATCAAAATCCAGAAACTTCATCTCCAATATAGTCTGAGACCAGCCACCCGGACCACTGCTGCAACAGTTGGTTTGCAAAACCAGTGAATTTCTGCACAAACTGTCAGACACTGTCTTAGGCCCCCTTCACACGTCCGTGATACACGTGCGTGTTTGGTCCGTTTCCGTATATACCGGAGACACGGCCAAACGTGCACCAATGTTAATCTATGATTGTGGTCACACGTGCGTTATTTCATTATGTCCGTGTGTGCGTGTCCGTGATCCGTATGTGTTTGCGTTTTGCACGGATGTATGTCCGTTATCTGCACGGAGCACGCACACGTGGACACAATGAAAGTCTATGGGTATGTGCACACACGTTAGTAAACACGTATGCATCTACCTATAGCCCGTGTCCGTTTGGTGTTTTAATTTCTAGTGATGTCGGCTATTCTTTCTATTTCTGTGTATGTCGGTCAATCTCCCTGAGTCCGTTGGTCGGTCTCTCTGTCGGTCTCTCTGTCTGTCTGTCCTTCTCTCACAGTCTGTCGGTCTGTTTCCCCCCCTCTCATACTTACCGTTCCTCGATCACCGGCGCGGCGCTGCACGGTGTTCACACTGCTGCGGCGGCTTTTACTATTTTGAAAAAGCCGGCCGCTCATTAAACAATCTCCTATTCCCTGCTTTCCCCAACCACCGGCGCCTATGATTGGTTGCAGTGAGACACGCCCCCACACTGAGTGACAGGTGCCTCACTGCACCCAATCACAGCAGCCGGTGGGCGTGTCTATACTGTGCAGTAAAATAAATAAATAAATAATTAAAAAAAAAACGGCGTGCGGTCCCCCCCAATTTTAATGCCAGCCAGATAAAGCCATACGGCTGAAGGCTGGTATTCTCAGGATGGGGAGCTCCACGTTATGGGGAGCCCCCCACCCTAACAATATCAGTCAGCAGCCGCCCAGAATTACCGCATACATTATATGCGACAGTTCTGGGACTGTACCCGGCTCTTCCCGATTTGCCCTGGTGCGTTGGCAAATCGGGGTAATAAGGAGTTATTGGCAGCCCATAGCTGCCAATAAGTCCTAGATTAATCATGTCAGGCATCTATGAGACACCCTCCATGATTAATCTGTAAGTGACAGTAAATAAACACACACACCCGAAAAAATCCTTTATTAGAAATAAAAAACACACACATATACCCTGGTTCACCACTTTAATCAGCCCCAAAAAGCCCTCCATGTCCGGCGTACTCCAGGATGGTCCAGCGTCGCTTCCAGCTCTGCTGCATGGAAGTGACAGGAGCTGCAGAATACACCGCCGCTCCGGTCACCTCCACGCAGCTAATGAAGACAGCCGTGCGATCAGCTGAGCTGTCACTGAGGTTACCCGCGGCCACCGCTGGATCCAGTGACAGCGGGTAACCTCACTGACAGCTCAGCTGATCGCGCGGCACTCTTCAATAGCTGCGTGGAGGTGACCGGAGCGGCAGTGTCAGCTGCAGCTCCGGTCACCTCCATGCAGCAGCGCTGGATGCGACGCTGGAGCATCCTGGATTACGCCGGATATGGAGGGCTTTTTCGAGCTGATTAAAGTGGTGAACCAGGGTATATGTGTGTGTTTTTTATTTCTAATAAAGGATTTTTCGGGTGTGTGTGTTTATTTACTGTCACTTACAGATTAATCATGGAGGGTGTCTCATAGACGCCTGACATGATTAATCTAGGACTTAGTGGCAGCTATGGGCTGCCATTAACTCCTTATTACCCCGATTTGCCAAAGCACCAGGGCAAATCGGGAAGAGCCGGGTACAGCCCCAGAACTGTCGCATATAATGTATGCGGCAATTCTGGGCGGCTGCTGACTGATATTGTTAGGGTGGGGGGCTCCCCATAACGTGGAGCTCCCCATCCTGAGAATACCAGCCTTCAGCCGTATGGCTTTATCTGGCTGGTATTAAAATTGGGGGGGGACCGCACGCCGTTTTTTTTTTAATTATTTATTTATTTATTTTACTGCACAGTATAGACACGCCCACCGGCTGCTGTGATTGGGTGCAGTGTGACACCTGTCACTCAGCGTGGGGGCGTGTCTCACTGCAACCAATCATAGGCGCCGGTGGGCGGGGAAAGCAGGGAATAGGAGATTGTTTAATGAGCGGCCGGCTTTTTCAAAATAGTAAAAGCCGCCGCAGCAGTGTGAATGCTGTGCAGCGCCGCGCCGGGGATCGAGGAACGATGAGTATGAGAGAGGGGGGGAAACTTCAGTCACTCGGGGGATTAGCGGTCACCGGTGAATCCTTCACAGGTGACCGCTAATCAGTACTCGACACAGACAGAGCCGCGGTATGAGGATGAAGTCGGGTGAAGTTCACCCGAGTTCATTCTCATCGCGCAACTCTGTCTGCTGTCAGCCGACATTTATAAACGACATTGTGCATCACACACACGGACATTACACACGGACATTACACGTACACATACACGTTAATTCCACACGCACACACGGACGTTCTACACACAAACACGGCTAGCATACGCAATTCACACAGGTGCCACACGGACCATAAAAACGGACACAAAAACGGGACACGGACCCGAAAAACGGCCCGTAACACATGTGCGTGTTTTTCACGGACGTGTGAAGGGGGCCTTAGGGAAGCTCATCTGCATGCCCTTCATCCTCATCAGTGTCTCCACCTGACAGCACGCCATTGTTGCAACTGACTTCAGTGGGTAAATGCTCACTTTCAATGGCATTAAGCAGGTTGGAAAAGTGTTCTTTTCAAGGATGAATCCTGGATTTACTGTACAGGGCAGATGACAGACTATGTGTATGGCATCATGTGCATGAGCGATTTGCTGATGTCAACATCGTGAATTAAGTGGCCCATGGTGGCGGTGAGCAGGCAAATGTTTTGGACAGCAATCATGGTGAATTTTATTGATGCCGTTTAAATGCACAGAGATACAATGATGAGATCCTGAGGCCTATTTTTGTGCTATTCATCCACGACTAGTGATGGAGCGAACCCGAGGATATTCGGGTTCAACAAACCAGCATGGATAAAAATAAAATTGGGTTTAACAGCCAAGTTTGGCTCATGATGATGTGGCGCCCCTGACCTGGTCAGGCGCCACTGAGTACTGCACCCATGCTGGGACAGTGCTTTCAGGTAATTCCAAAGGCCGGAATAGGGTGTGTACGCATAGACACATAGCAACCAGGTCTCCCAAACCTTGAGAGGGGACCCTTGGGCAGACCCAAGAGGGGGCTTGCCTCCACATCTCAGCAAGGGGTGTACGGGGAGGAGCTGAAAGCTAAGGTGGCAGCGGCTGTAAGGAAAGTAGGAGGAGGAAGTCAGTCTGGTAGCAGTAGGCGCAGAAAGAGGCTTGCTGAAGGAGAGACGCACGCTGACACACTAGTCAGACCCTGTACGTGTAGTAGCCATTAGCGGGGGAGAACGGTTACCAGCAAGTCGGTCAGAAAGACGCTGAGGAAGTCAGCTGGTCGAGTTTGGAGACTCCTGGTGACTAGGCAAGCACGGGGAACAGGTCCCTAGAATAGACGTCCATTTAGCCATCTGCCTTGGTCCACGCTGCCGGCAAACGGTCCAAAAAGGGGAGAAAAGGCAGTAGCAACTTCCCTGGATGAATCCCATGGTACTTCAAGTCAGGGGTTATCCGAAACAAGAAGTGCTAGGAAGGCGAGTTAATGGTTACCCTTAGACCGGCCTGAAGGATACCTGCTTTCCCCTGGTTTATCTCAGCATCGCCCGGGTTACCTCACCAATAACAACAAAAGTGAGTAAACGAGTTAAAAGACTATATGGACTGAGCCTGAGTTATTTTGGGACCTGTTGTTCCACGCACTCGAGCCCCTGGGGCCAGCCTCCCTCACGGAAAGCCATCTCATCCAACTGCAGAACCCCATCAGGCCCAGACGCTCGTTAAACCTGCAGTGGCGGTCACCCATAACCCTGACCGCAAACCGTGAGTGGCGTCACGATTCTCATGTAAATAAACCTGACATACTTGTGGCCAGAGATACCAACGAGTGGAGACCCTGTGGTGTCCCTGAAGGTGGAGTGGAGTCCCTGGGGCGATCGCTGCACGTGGGCGACACAAATAAACCACATACAAGTCAATTGCGACAAGAAGTTTTTGGCTGTAAAATGGCTGTAATAAATGCTAGGGGACTACAAACGGAAGGTAAATGGTAGTAAGAGCAGGACAGTTGTACATACCATGTTTCCCGTAGGATCACACTGCAGTCAGACTCTCTTCCGGGCTGTTTATTAAGGTTCATCTATAATCACTGATTCCCATGCCCACCCTCTGTGCCAGTGATTGGTTGCAGAGTGCTATACATGGCCACGTTTCTGATTGGTTGCAGTCAGTTTGCTTTATGCGAATATCTGCCCGCATGCTAAACCCCATATAAGTCTAATAGGACCTGAATAACGGTGTTAGAAAGTTCTAGGGGGATTGGAGCAGGATCGTTATACGATTCCCTGGCGTGGCTGTAGCCAGGGGCTGCTAATTGACCCTCATACATATTTACTGCTTCCACCGCCAACCAGCACTCCTGGCATCTCTGGTTCCTGTCAGACCACGCCCCTATCCTGTGTGACAGCATTTCTGAGTGCTTGGAATCACAAACGCTCTAGTGTGATTATAGTGGTGTAAAAATAAATAAATAAATAAATGCATGTAGGGTCCCTCATAATGTGATACCCAGCACATATAGCATAAGGTTACAGGCTGCAGTCCCCAGCTGTGTGCTTATCGTGGCTGTGCATCAAAATAAAAGCTGCTTTTTTTTCAGTTATTTAAATAAATGATTTAAAAAACATCATGCGCCCCCCCACCACCAATTTTGATACCTAGCCATGATAAAGTCCACATCTGGGGCTGGTGTTCTCAGCCTGGGGAGAGCCATGGTTATTGGGTCCCCACCCAGCCTAAAAATAACAGCCTGCATTTGCCTAGAATTGTCACATCCATTAGATGCGACAATCCTGGCAGTTTACTCGGCTCCTCCTGATTGCCCTGGTGAAGTAGCAATCGGGGTAATATAAAGGGTTAAGGACAACGCACAGCTGCCACTAAGCCCTAGATTAGTAATGAGTGGTGTCTATGAGACCCCCCCATTACTAATTTGTAAGTGAAAAGAAATAAACACAAACACCAAAAATCCTTTATTTGAAAGAAAATACAAAAACCACCCTCTTTCGCCAATATATTAATCAAAATACCTA